>NC_047084.1:531938031-532262764 GCF_902459505.1 Geotrypetes seraphini | reverse complement strand
TGGTGGTGGTGGTGGTGGTGTGTGTGTGTGTGTGGGAGGGGCGGGGGCAGTGATCACTGGGGGAGTGTGTAGGGGTCTGTAATTTGTCCCTGCAGTGGTTATCTGGTCACTTTGGATACCTTCTTGTGACTTAGATCTGGTTTTAGATGGCCTAAGTCACAACGTCCAAGTTCCGTTTAGGCAGTGTTAAAGTTTCGGTTATACATGCAGTACGACTAAGTCTAGGATGGCCCATGTCCCGCCCAAATCTTGCCCTCACCACTCCTCCTAAAACGTCCCTTTTAGTTCTGGGCGTACTGCAGCAGTGTGAAGGCCTAAGTCATTTTTAGATACGTCTAAAATCTGGTTTGATTTTCAGCACTTGGACGACTTGTCTCACTGATCGTCTAAGTGTCAATTTAGGCTGGTTTTTAGACGTATTTCCATTTGGATTATGAGCCCCTTAAGTTGTGTGTTCACATTGGCTACATGCATTGATGTGTGCATAGAACTTAGGCACCATATACAGAATTTGGGTGTTAAAGAGTTATTTATCATGGTTAATGAGGTGGTATGGACCTCAATGATTTCAAGAAAAGCTTAAAAATTCTTACAAGAATGCCACTTCTCTTCAAGTTTATTTGATTTTTGATATGCCGTCTATCAGACATGGTTTACAGCAGGGGTGTCCAATCTTTTGGCTTCCCTAGGTCGCATTGGCCAAAAAATTTTTTTCTGGGGCCGCGCAAACGCTGTAGCAAGACAGAGGAGGGAGCCAGTAAGACGGTAAACACCCGGGGACAGCAGGGGAAAACACTGCATCGCTCTCGACCAGGGCCGCACAAAATGCTTCACGGGGCCGCAGGTTGGACACCCCTGGTTTACAGTTTAGTTTAAAAAAAACAAAACAGTATCAGTTACAGGCATGGTAATAATCGACTGAAACAAAAGAGCTAAAGGAAAGAAATACAATGTAATAAAAGAAAAATAGAGGAAGAAGGAAAACACAAAAGGGAGGGGAGAGTGTAGATTATTCCTCTCTTGAGTTATTTTCTCATACATTAACATAACATAACATAATTCTTTCTTTGTATACCGCACAATGCCTTGCAGCTCTAGGCGGAGTACAGAAAGAACACATCAAGGAAGACATTAACATTAATAATAATAGTATTTTCATTTGTCCTTTCTTATCATTTTGAAATGGTAGCACCTGTGTTGGTTGTACATAGGACTGTACAGAGAAGAAATGGACAGCCTCTATCATTTGGAACTTGCAATCTAATCAAGTCCACAGAAGAGTATTAGGGTCCTAGGTGAAATTTAGCTTCATACACCCCCACCACTTCCAAATACACATATAGCTTCAGGATCCCCAAGAATATTTTGCCTTCACTATCTATGTTCTCCCTCTCTCTCATCCATTCCCAGAAATATTCAGATTCATTCCTTTCTCCCTTCTACCTGAAGGAGCATGTACATGGAACAGGTTATGCTCCTTGAGCAAGCTCCTAGGGGTGGTCTCGAGTCTTAGGCTCTTTTATCACTAGCCTGCTCTTTCTTAGTTACATCATCTCATCGTTCGCTCCCCTTTTGGTGGCTATTTCTTATAATAACAGTCTCTCTATGTCTGTAATCCAGGTTCATTGGGGCCACCACCCTTTAGATTTTAATCCACCTCATAGTCAATCGGTACGTAATCTTATTCCCTGCCCTTTATCCAATTCCAATTCCAGCTCTGCCTTTTCACTTCTAACCTTGAACCTGTGACTGTTAAACTGTCACTCTATATGCTTTAAGGCTTCCTTTGTTATTGATCTAGTCTCATGCTCTCATTTAGATATCTGTATAACTGAAAAATGGCTCAAAACGGAAAAGGAGGGTTTCCTTAATCAACATCTCCCTTGAGATCTTACTGCTATCTATGCCTCCCGCGCTTCCAGGTGAGGAGGTGGCTTAGCTCTCATGTATTCTAAACTTTTAACAATTACAGAAGTTTCTAATTTCCCTCTGACTTACTATGAAGCTCTGTTAGTACGAACAGCCACCAAATTTCTATTTTCTCCTATTGTTTTGCCCTCCCTCACTGAACTCAGTCTTCACATGCTGAGGAAAGCTAGATCCTACTTCAGCCAACAACACTTTGCCATCCTTGTCCAATCCATCATCCTCTCCAAACTAGATTACTGCAACGCCATCTACTTAAATCTATCAAAAAAAAGTATTCTAAGACTCCAGCTAATCCAGAATACTGCAGCCAAACTGATCTTCTCAAAACGCAAGTCTGACCATGCCTCCCCACTCCTTGCCAAACTTCATTGGCTCCCAATAATCTCCAGAATCCATTTCAAATGTTCCTGCCTGGCTTTCAAGATCATTCACGGAATCCTGCCTCCTCTTATCCCACTGTCTTTCAACTCCTCCAGTCCCGACTCCTCCAGAACTGTCCAAAGGCTTAAACTAGCCTTCCCCTCTCCACGCGGCATCCACTATTCAGGCAAACTGGGAAAATCCCTTCTCTTCAAAATCACAGGTCTTTGGAACGACCTCACCACCCCGCTGCGGAACCTGAGCTCCCTTCAGTTATTCCGCAAACAACTGAAACCTGGCTTTTCAGCAAATTGTAGCTCTATCCTTCCCCCCTTCATCACTCTCCAGAGGATCCTTCTCTATCCTTCATCACTCTCCAGAGGATCTGAGATAGAACCTTCTGATCAGTGCTAGCTATACAAGGGCTAACACTATCTTGTTGTAGGGTCCAGATATTTATCCCTTGGTCCTAGCCACCATTTCAGCAGAGTTGGCTGATGAAATGGCAGACCAATGTGGACCCCTGCACTCTAGTGCTACTCACACAAGAACTAACTCCTCCTAAATGTTGAGTCCAGGCACCCCCATCGGACCCTCGCTACCTACCAGCTGAGTTTAAACACTTATTGAGACTTCAATTTCCTTCCAAAATCTGATTATTCTTGGTGACTTCAATATCCAGGTTGATCTTCTTCTATAGCCCATCAATTTCTATCTTTAGTGAATTCTTTAGATCTCAAGCAATTGGAAACCTGCCCTATTCATTCAGCAGGTCACACAAAATCTATATCTTGGACCAACCATTTGTTTCTTTTTGCAAACTTAACCTATTTCTATAATAAGCCAGCACCAGCTCCTTTTCAGACCAGATTTCTTAAACAGTTGGATCATATGAAAATTTTTCCACTGTTCACGTTTTTTCCTAAAGATTTCCTTACACTAGCTATTGAACAATAAGCCCAGTTTTGGAACAATAGTTTGACAAAAGCTTTGGACTCTGTAGCCCCTATCAAAACTATAACTTCTAGTGCACATCGTAAACAGCCCTGGTATAACCGGGATCTTCAAACACTAAAGCACCAGATGAGGCACTCAGAAAGACAGTGGCATAGGCATCAATCTCCTTCTGTGCTTCAAACTTGCAGAATGCTTCAGAAGGAATATATCTCAAAATTAATTTCCATAAAAAAACAATATTATTCAAAAATTTTAATTGACTGATAACCCACTGCAATGTTTTTAACTCTTTGATTGCAAGTCTCTGTCCTAAACTGCAGCCTTCCACTCTTACTAAATAAATCTCTGGCTTCTTATTTTGCCTCAAAAACAGCTTCTTTGAAGCCTCATTGCCACCTCCCTCTAATTCTTCTTTTACTGGCCCCTTTTCACCACATCAGTTCTCTCACTGTCAAGATGGGACTCTTTTCCACCTCTAACCCTGATACAGCTATTTAAGGTGCTTTCTGCCTCAAGATTTACAACTTGTGTCCTTGACATGGTCCCTTCTTTCTTGCTGAAGTTGTCAGTCCATGGCCTCCTCCCACTTGCCTTGAGCATTATTTCGAAAAGCTTTACTGAAAGTGTAGTTCCTTCTGTCTCGAAGAAAGCTACCATCACCTCCATTCCTAAGAAATCTGATGATCTTTTTCAAGTAAGCAATTATAGACCAATCTCTAATATTTGATTCGTTTTAAAACTGACAACGCATCATTTTTTTGTCAACTCTCCACATTTATTGATCAGGCACTTACCCTTCATCCTAGATGATCAGGGTTCTGAAAAGGCCACAGCACAGAAACAATTCTCACTTCACTTCTGAATGAGGTTCACTCTGCTTTTGAGAAATGCACCGGGAAGGGGGGGAGGGGCTGATTGGTCTAGGCACCTAAGGCTCCTCCATAGGAGGGGCTTTAGTTACCTGGATCAACTAGAATCTTAGGCCTCCTTCCCAGTGCATTCTGGGATGCACTGGGAGTGGCCTAAGACTCTGATTGGCCAGATCCCTAAGGTGTCTTAGGTGCCTAGGCCATTCAGGGCCTTAGGCCACTCCCAGTACAACCCAGAATGCACTGGGAAGGAGGTCCAAGATTCCTTTTGGCACAGGCTACTAAAGCACCTCCTATGGGAGGGGCCTTATGTGCCTGGGTCAATCAAGAAGGGGAAGGCCCGCATTCTGAAGAGGTGTGCCTGTGCCCTCTGGCTGGCCTTCCTGTTAAAGGTATGGGGGTGTTCTGGGTGGGTTTTGGGGTGTGTGGTTCAGGGGGCTGCCAGCAGGATGGAATGAGCATCCCTCCTGCCGGGGATGTTGAGGGAGGGTGGCGGCAGGACAGAATGGGCATCTCTCCTGCCGGGGGGGGGGGTGTTTGGGCGGGTGTTCTGGCAGGAGGGAGTAGGCATACAAACTGCCGGGGATTGTTTAGGGGTTTGCAGTAAGAAGTAGTGGGCATTCCTCCTGCTGCAGACAGTATGTGGGGTTTAGGGGTGGGCATCCCTCCTGCCGATCGACTTGCGGTGAGGTTAAGGGGTTCCCTGCCACTACTGCTCAGCTGATCGTGGCTGGGAGTTTTCCTTGCCATGATCAGCTCAGTGACAATGTGATTCTCTAAATGGCATCTGTGACATGGACGCCGGTTAGAGAATCAGGATGGCGATTCTCTATAGGACACCGGTGTGCCATTCTCAAAAGCCGCTTCAGTGACTGCCGAGACAGGCGTCCTATACAGAATCATGCCCTTAATGTCTGGTATAAATGCTGATACCCAAGTAAAAAAAGTTGGGTACATAAATGACACATTATTCTATAGCAGTGCACCTAAATCCTAAGAGTGCCCCTGACCTTCCCATGCCCCTCCTGTGATCACATCTCTTTTGAAGTTGCATATCATAAAATGTAGGCACATAATATAGAATAAGGCATAGGGTAGATCCGCACATAACTCCTATTGACTGCCAATTAACACCAATTATTGAATGTAATAACTGATTTACTAATTAACTTACACATGGATCTGTGATCCATGTCCAAATTTGCGCCCAACTTTGAGCTAATCATCCCAGTATTATTTTTATACAACCACTAGCAAGCATGCAATATATATAAATTTCCAATCTTTGAACTGATTAAATTCATACATTTCTAAATCATTGACATAGGCTAGAGATGAGCTGATCAGATTTTCATAATTTATGATTGGGAAGCCTAGTGATATGAGTTTCATCTTCATGTTTTCAATCTGGCTCTTTGAGCATGAATTAGATGGTAAAACTGGACTTGGTGACATTTTAATCAAGTCTTCAAATCTTAAATAATAAAAAAAAGATATAAAACCTCTGGACTCCCCTATGGAAAAGAGATGTCTATAGGAATAAAGGGGGTAATTATGCATAAAATACCTTCTTTTATATGTGGAAAAGGGTATTTAAAAGATGCATGGTCATATATTTTATTTTTATTTTAATTAAAAACATTTATATGTTCTACAACTACAATTCTAAAAGGCTTACAACAGACGACATAATCAAAACACATATACAACCACCATAAACTAAATGAAACCAATGGCAAAACATTTCACACACACAAAAAGCTAGCACTATGGAGTATCAGAAAACATTTACATATTATTGGTAATCTGATGTGTTTTTATTGCACCTAAATCCGAGCAATAAATGTAATCATTTCTACAGCCTACAATCAGCCTTGTTTACTGCACAGTTCCTCTCCTGTAAATTCTTAAAAACTCTCCAAAATTGCATTCTATTTATTTTTGTGCTGGTTTCAAACACTTGGAGTAACTGGTATATTGATTGTAAACCACGTAGATACCATAGTGGATATGTTGCAGTATATAAAAAATTGTAAATAATAATGATTGCCATCCATAGCACAGTACTAGATGATAGTATCATGTGAGCCAAACTGCCTGCTCATACATGCCAATCATAAGGCCTAACTAAAACAAACCCAGTAAAAGGGACTAGCGTAGCAGAGCTTTTCAGTTGTGAAGGTCCAGAAAGTCTCCCTTCTACTACTTGCTAGACCATATAGAATTAGTAACTATTTAGGACTAAATTTTATAAATGGCACCCAAATTTGGGTGCTGATAAAAATTAACGTTAAGCACTATTCTATAAACATCCCCTAGCCCAATCCATCTTCTGCTCTTCTACCACCCACCACCCCATACTCCCAAGTCCCATCTATCATCTGCTCCTTTTCCTTCCTTCCACATCCACCCACCAAGTCCCATCTATTTTCTGCTCCTTCCCCCCCCCACACCCCCAATTTCCATCTATCTTCTGCTCCTTTTCTTCCCCCCCCATGTTTCATCTATCATTTATTCCTTTTCCTCCTCCAATCTATCATCTGCTCCTTTTCCACCCCCACACCCAAGTCCCATCTGTCTTCTGCTTTCCAGTATCTCCTGCTCATTTGATTTTTTTCTCTCTTTGTGTCCACCATCAGTCTCTCTATCTCCCTCTCTTTTCACTCCATCCCCTCCTTCTCTATTCCTGTCCCTATTTCCCCATGTTCAGTATCTGCCCTCTGTGTCCCCATCCTTCCCCCTCTTCCCATGTTCCTCTCTCTTCTTGTCCCATTTCTCTAGAACTCCCACCCCAGAATCACCATCTTTCTCTCTTATCCCCTCCCCTTATTGGTACTGCATCTCTCTCTTCTCTGACCCAAATTCAGCATTTTTCCCAATCTCCTCTTCCCCATGCATTCCATCTTTTCCCCCTCCCCATGGGTCCAGCTATCATATACATCTTTGGAGGTGGGAGGGGAGAGGGGGGTCAGTGACAAGTGAGGCAGTGTGTGTGTGGGGGGTCATGCTTGCATCCCTCCAATGGTCATCTGGTCATTTTGGGTACTTTTTTCACACTTGTTAAAACAGGTCTAGTCCCAAATGTTCAAACTTTGCCTTGGATACATTCTATAATGTTTGATTATTATAGAAAAACGTCCAAATCATAAGCCTCTCCTAGCGCTCCATAAACCACACCCCTAACACTGCAGAATATTTCTGCAGAAATTGGTTTCACAAATAGTGAATTGGAAGGGTTTGGTAAGAAAAACATCCATCTGCCCATTTATGCCACTTTTTGGATGTCTTTCATTTTTTGAAAATGAGCCCCCTAGTGACACACATAGACTTATTTCATCACTGGTTCTTTTGCTTCTCTCAGAGGTCAGCCCAGCCAGCTCACTCAGAAGCCTTGCTAGCATGCCAGATACCCCTCCTCTTTTTTTATTTTTTTTAAGTAGAATGTTTTCTAGTTCTTCCATCTAAATGCAGTTCCAAGGCTGAGTCTAACCCAAGTTCTTCCTACATCGGTTTGGTCTATAGCAGGGGTCTCAAAGTCCCTCCTTGAGGGCCGCAATCCAGTCGGGTTTTCCGGATTTCCCCAATGAATATGCATGAGATCTATGTGCATGAACTGCTTTCAATGCATATTCATTGGGGAAATCCGGAAAACCCGACTGGATTGCGGCCCTCAAGGAGGGACTTTGAGATCCCTGGTCTATAGGAATGGAAATGTTTCTTTACTAATTCCACTTGTATTGACTCCCTTCTGTCTCAAGCCTACTCAATCCAAGCCTAGAAAAGACAAAGAAACCCAGGATTCTAACCCCGCACCACCCACCACTTCACCCCATCGTTATAGTTCTGTGCCTTCTTACTTCTGCCATGTGGCATCCATTGTAGTCTATGAGAGAGACCTTGATAGCTTTTCCCCCTTTCTTTTCATGCAAAACCAGAAAGCCTAGCTTAAATAAGCCAAACTATCTTAATGTATCGCACACCAAGCCAAGGAAAATTTGAAAAAAGGAACAGCTCTCCAGAATCACAGGATGCACTTTCTTATACAAACATCACTTGTAAAGAGATGGCACAGCTTTCTCTTTAGTGGATTGCAACACTCACCTTGTTAAAACCACTTGACACTTTAAAATCTACTGCTCCATTTTGTGCAAATTGTCTCATTAATCCTCAGTGACAGTATTGTGTTACTACATACACATGCAGAAAACATTTCCTCTCTTTGACACCCTGGAATGTTTAAATATTCTGCATCCTATATGAATGTCCTTAAATCTGTCAAGGTCTTTGCTGATATCATTTTGCCAGAACAGCATAACATCAGCAATTTTCCTCCTTATGTCACATCACAGCATCAAGGATCTGGGCAAACCATCTTCATAGCTGCAATTTAAATCATCTGAAAAACTACAAAGTATACATTTCGTACACTGAATTCTCAATCAGAGTCTATGCATGTGAAGGACAATTCTATAACCTAGGTGATCATATTCAGACATGTTTCACATGCAAATGTTTAGAATGCTAGCACTTACCAGACATATCTGAACATATTCATGTAAATGCTAGTGGGGTGCCTAATCACCGGAGGTGTAGCGAGGGAAGGAGGTGCCTGGAGCGGTAGCACCTGGTATCACGGCGCTGTGTGCCTCCCATACTCTTCACTGCTATGCATCCCCCACACTCTTCCCCACTCTGCCCGCCACTCATGATCCCTGAATACCTCTTCATATCTTCGCCAGCAGGGAGCAGCATCTCCTACCTGCTGCTCACACCCTCTGATTTCATTAACCAGGAAGTGACATCAGGAGAGCAAGAGTAGCAAGTAGGAGATGCTGCTCGTTGCTAAGGTTTGAAGATGTAGGTGGGAGGAGAGGTACTGGAACCCCCACTAAGATGGCATATGGAGCTGTCTTTACCCCTCCCCCCTCATTATGCCATTGCTAAGCACTGTTCTACAAATACCTAGTTAACTTGCAGAGCACATATTTGCAAAGAAAATGTCCAAGGAGATAGAACATGCACAGGATATAGGTGGGGATCCCACTTATGTGCACAACTTATAGAATATTGTCTCCTTGCACATTTAGGAATCTACACATACTCTGGTGTAAATGTGAAAGCCATAATTTTAGGCATGGTAATACTGGGTTACACTAGTATAACAGAATTTAGGCATCTAGGTTCCATTATAGAATTGATTCCTATCATGGGCCCTTGATGATGCTTGAATGGAGAGGCCAAGTTATAGAATTATCCCCTCGAGCGGTGGTCTCCAACTTTTTCAGTGTGACAAGGCGGTGGCTGCTGCTAGAAGGATGCTAGGCTGCATAAAGAGAGGCATAACCAGTAGAAGAAAGATGGTGTTGATGCCCCTGTCGTTGGTGAGGCCCACTTGGAGTATTGTGTTCAGTTTTGGAGACCGTATCTGGCGAAGGACATAAGAAGACTTGAAGTGGTCCAGAGGAGGGCGACGAAAGTGATAGGAGGTGTATGCCAAAAGACATATGAGGAGAGACTGGAAGCCCTGAATATGTATACCCTAGAGGAAAGGAGAGACAGGGGAGATATAATTCAGACGTTCAAATACTTGAAGGGTATTAAAGTAGAACATAATCTTTTCCAGAGAAAGGAAAATGGTAAAACCAGAGGATATAATTTGAGGTTGAGAGGTGGTAGACTCAAGAGCAATATAAAGAAATTCTACTTTACAGAGAGGGTGGTGGATGCCTGGAATGCACTCCTGAGGGAGGTGGTGGAGAGGAAACCGGTGACAGAGTTCAAAAAAGTGTGGAATGAACACAGAGGATCTAGAATCAGAAAATAATAGTAAATATTGAAGAAATAAGGCCAGTATTGGGCAGACTTGCATGGTCTGTGTCTGTATGTGGCCGTATGGTTGAGGATGGGCTGGGTTGGGCTTCAGGTTGGGCATACTGGATGGACCATTCAGGTCTTTATCTGCCATCATCTACTATGTTACTATGTTATGTTTCATGTAAAGGGATGCAGTGTGAATACAACAAATGATCCTAGCTGTCCATGGGATTCATAGAAGTCTTCTCCAGCACCACAGTTCAAATACATTGATTTTTTTTCTATCTGCTTTCATGAGGGTCCATGTCTCGCAGCCATATGTCATGCTTGGGAGCACAATGGCAGTGATTAGTGTTTGTTTGATGGTGACTGAAATATCCTTGCACTTCCAAATTTGTTCCATTGCCTTACGATACAACAATGCAAACAAATAGAGGCAAATGAGATGTTGTGGATCAACCCGACAATTACTTTATTTGTTCAATTTTCTCTACCATTCTCCCAGTAAAACTCAGAACGGTTTGCATTAGTTTATTCAGGCACTCAAGCATTTTTCCCCTGGCTGTCCTGGCGGGCTCACAATCTATCTAGTGTACCTGGGGCATTGGGGGGATTAAGTGACTTGTGAAGGGTCACAAGGAGTAGCGTGGGTTTGAACCCACAACACCAGAGTGCTGAGGGTGTAGCTCTAACCACTGTGCCACACTCTTCTCCACAGTTTATTAATGCAAATAATAAAAAGACATATAAGTCTATGGTTGACAAGTCTTTCTGTGAAAGTCACTAATCTTAATAATGGACCAATCTTTGTATGAAAGGTCTTCCCGACTAGGATCCCAGTTTCGGCATTGGGGAATGCCTTCTTCAGGGGATATGGAGATCACTGTTATCGAAACCTGAAATAAACAATCTTGAAAGTAACAGCGGCTCAGCCGGTACGGACGGTGTCTTCCACAGTAAAAAATTGCGCCAAAACGCTGCTAATCGATGCTTGATCTCTGCTGCCAAACAACCACTGTGATCATTGAGGGACCCAAGTAAAACAAAGCTGTCAACCACTTCTGTTTCTTCATTGTTGATCTTTATGTGGACTGTCTTGTTGGCAGTAGTCATGATTTTGGTCTTCTTGATGTTCAGGCAAAGTCCCATCTTCTCACATTCTTCTTTCAGAAACGGCACCTAAATTGGCCAGCGCCTAGAAAAATAGCACCGGCCACATGTCACTCACACTTAGGTGCCGTTTATAGAATTGCGGCTAGCGTTGCCTATGTAAAAACTTAGGTGCCTGAAATGTAGGCGAGGGTTTTAATCAATTACGCTTAATGGCACCTAAGTCACGCTCCACCCATAGAAACACCCACTTAGGCGTTAGGTGCCTATCACCTAATTCATTTTTTTAGCCAATTATTGAGGCTATTAAGGATATTTTTCCAATTAAATTAGGCGCCCTTTACAGAATCAACCCTAAAATGTATTGCATGTCAGAGAGATGGAAACTGGTCTTAAAACCATGAATAAAGAGGGTCATTTACATTTTTCAAGATGTGACATTGTGACATAATTTAATCATGCTTCTAGTTGGAGCAGTGAAGGTAAGCACAGAGAATGAGAGACAGGAAATGGGAGCTCGAGTGTTGATTTAACTCCCCTTAATGGCAGAGGACCAAAAATGGAGATGAAAAAGTTGGTCTGGATAACGAGAGATCTTCTGCAGGTGTTCACATTTGTTTGGCTGACAGCTGTGAGATATTTTTAGCAAGAGCATATAAGCAGGGACAACTGGGCCCACTGGGTGGGCCATTTGGTTTTATCTGCTGTCATATATTATGTTTATGTCACATGTGTGGAGCCCCTTGGCTGCCTTCTTTTGAAATAGAGGATACAAAAATAATACATTCATATGTCTTTTAACTGTTAATGAAAGTATTATCTGAGGTGAAATTGAGCTCATTAATTACTAAGATGCGCATTCATTAAAAATGTCATGGGTAATACCAAATGACATTTCCCATGTTATTTTCCCCTGGATTTCTTTATGTGTATATATTTTTTATTGGGATTTATAGCACCCAAAATGGCTTACTCAAATGTGGGTATGTTATAGAGAATGACACGAGGGCAAAATTTTCCCCTCCCTGCAGGATCTTTCTACCCCTGCCCCATCCCCACAATCTTTGCCTCTGACCCATCCCCATTCCTGCAAACTCTGCCCTCATCTGCATAAGCCTCGAACACTTTAAAGTCACAAGTGTTTGAGGCTTCTGCAGTTAAGGCAGCGCTTGCAGGAATGGGACAGGGACAGAACTCGCGGGAATGGGATGGGGATTGTGATTTCCTGCGGGGGGCGGGGACAAATTTGTCCCCATGTCCTTAACTTGGGCACTAATAACCATCTGGCTGCGTGCTCTTCCATAAGACTCAGCGCCTAACATTTATAGTATGCGTCTGAGAAGGGAGCGTGTTGGAGCGCTTCAAAAAGTTACTTGCAAATTTACAGAACTTCAGCATACCCAAAATTTTACCAGGCGTAAGTCCAGCACCTAAGAGTTGAGTGCAGAATTGACTCTAAGGGCAAGTCTATAAAGTGTGTGCACCCGTTGTAGAATCATGGTCAGCACTGATGTTTTTGCGCACTGCTTTTTGAGTGCCATTTACTCAATCTAGTCCTTTGCGTGGTCTAGTGGTTAGGATTCCTGGATTTCACCTAAGTGGTCTGGGTTCAACTTCCGGTATGAGAAAGGTTTATCTTCTCCTACTTACTAGTGCTGTCCTACCCTGGGGAAGTCTCAGTTCCTTTACGAGGTAAGTGGTGGCCTACTGGAAGGTGTTCATGCTTTTAGAGCAAGAGGTAGAGGGTTCAAATTCTTTTTTTGTGGTAAGAGCAGGTAGCGTAGCTGGTTTTAAGAAAGGTTTGGACAAGTTCCTGGAGGAAAAGTTCATAGTCTGTTATTGAGAAAGACACGGGGGAAGCCACTGCTTGCCCTGGATTGGTAGCATGGAATATTGCTATACCTTGGATTTTGGCCATGTACTAATGACCTGGATTGGCCACCGTGAGAACGGGCTACTGGGCTTGATGGACCATTGGTCTGACCCGGTAAGGCTATTCTTATGTTCTTATTTCTGATAAAAACAATAGGAAAGTCCCAAAATTTAGGGAGAAAGGTTGTGTTTTTTGTGTGCACTCTCCCAAAGAATTGCACTCTTTCTTTTTTAAATGTAAAGAACGGATACTGTTCATGAAGAGTGCACAGACCTCTAAACAAGGGTGAACTCTTCATCAACCGTGCATACTGTTTACGAAAAGGACACACTCTTTCAGAAGGTAGACTACCATCAACATTGCTCCCACGAGCTAAAAATGTATACAGTATAAAGAAACAACAAACAAAAAACAAAATGAAAACTCCTAAAACTGATAGTGGGAAATAAGAGGAAACCAATATTTGGAGGCTGCACACCCCCTATTAATTACAATACAAAGTCTTGTCGTCTCTGGTTTCTGCTTTCCTCATCTTCTTGTTACTCTCTTCCTTTCATCCACTGTCTGCCATCTCTCTGCCCCTATATGGCATCTTCTCTACTTCTATGCCCCTTCCAGAAACTGTATGCCTCCCCCTTCCATCTCTCCTTTCACCCCCATTGGTCTGGCATCTCTCTCCTCTCCTTCCCTCTCCCACACCTCTCTTCTGCAATCCCTTTCTTCCCTCATTTTCCTTTTCAATTTATTTTCTGCATCCATCTAGATTACGTTCTTACTACCCTCTCATCAATTTCTTTTTTTACTGTCTACCTACAGCTCGCCACCTCTTTACCTCACCCCCTCCAGTATTTCCCTAACTCTATCCTTTCCCCCCCCCATCATGCGCCCTCCTTTTATTTATCCCCTCCTTCCATCATAATCTTACTTTTGAACTCCATGAAAAGAAGCAGTTTCCAGCTCTTCAATAAAGGTAAAAAGGACTAAAGATTGATTGTGGAAATCGTTGCCATTCATTTCCTACAGAGCAAATTAGTAGCGATGTTTCAGCAGGCCAAGTAGGCATTTTGCAAGGAAATGGTCAAGGCACGAACACAGTTTCTGAACTGGCAATCTGAAAGCACAGATTTTGAGCACAAAAATGCACATTGCCATCCAAAAACCTCCCCCTTCCCGAGCTATGATTCACGTGTGCGGCAGTGGTCTTGCAAGGCGCTGATTGAAAAAGTGAAGGCTGCGTGACAGCTTACAATGAGGGGACCCTTAGCAATAACACATCGGCACTGAGCAAGGAAATCTATCTGTGTGGCACCTGTTAGTTACACACAGCAGGGATGTCCATCATCCCCTGCTGCGGCCCTCAATTTCCACAGAAAGCTCCGGCATTGGAGAAAGAAATTACTGTCTAACTATTGCACGCTGAACAGGAAATCTCTGCCTTTGAGTAAACAGTAGGACCACCATCAAAACACAGTATATTACCGGGAGAAGAAAGGGAAAGAGGATGCTACATGGGAACATTTGCAGCTTAAATGAAAGCCGTTAATGTTGCCTTAAAGGAGAACTCTTTCAGAATGTATATTTTTCCTGGGGAGGAATGTATATACCTCAGATATCAGGTTGCTCAGCTGAAAGTGTGAGGTTTATTTTCATTACTTAATCACAGGATTTTCACGGTAGCCCGAATTGCAGTTAGTTAAGAGGCCATGGTCAGCAAGCAAGAAAAAAAAAATCTCTGTAAGCTCTACCTAATTAAGTCCATTAGTTTTAGAGTTAGAAACGCAAAGCTAGCCCCCCTTATGGAAGAAGTTAAATTTAGCCGTGGCAGTTTAAGTTCAACGGTGACCCATAAGTGACAGGGTGCAGTAGCTGTGGGCCACCGTCAGTCACTGTGTGAAAACTACAGCTACTGGAGAGTGGTCTTCCTACTGTGCAAATTAGATCTTTGTGAGATAAGCAATCTGACATACAGCAATAGATTGTATCTATTTATAACCTTCTCTACCGTCACATGTGCAACCCAATTTTATATAGGATATCTAGGTCAGTAGACAGATGTTTAGGTTCTTGTGTGCAAAACTGCGGAAGTATATTATAAAATGTTTGTGGCATGCAGAAACCTGTTTTCAAAAAATGCATAGCACAGTAAAATATAAAAAATGCATGTCTTTTAAAAAAAAAAAAAATCTTTATTCATTTTTAAACTTATAATAAGTGTGATAACATATCCATACAAATAACCATAAATATATCACTTAATAATCAACAATGATACATATAATATTCTCTTATCTCCCCCCCTCCCCACCCTCACATTTTGGAAGAAACAATGTTACAAAAGCAAAAAGAAAGGTATTTGTAGTAGTCCTGTTACCCTGTCTTATCTATCAAGTTTATTAAAATTTTGATAAAACGCTAATCATAAATTCTAAGGGGCTCATAATTTTTTTAAAAAGGTCTAAAAAATGGCCTAAATGGGTACTTGGATGATCAAAAAGCCCTCTTGCCCCGGCGACAGCTCGACATTCTCCAACACGATTGGGGCAAGAGGGAGCCCAAGTCCTCTTGCCCGGGCGGCACCCCCGACTCGATCGGGCCAGGAGGGAGCCCAAGCCCTCCTGCCCAGGTGAACCCTACCCCCCACTCCCACTAAAATACGGGCAGGAGGGATCCCAGGCCCTCCTGCCCCTTACAAGCTGACCCCTCGATCCCCCCCACCCCCAATCCTCACGTACCTTGAAATCATTGGCCGGACGGACGGGTGCTAAGCCTGCCTGTCCGGCAGGCCAGCCATCCCAGGAATGGGGCCAGATTGGCCCAGGCGGCTCAAACACCGCCCACAGGTGGGGCCTGAGGTGCCTGGGCCAACCGGAATAGGCCCAGGAGCCTTAGGCCCCTCCTGTGGGTGGGGCCTTAGGCACATGGGCCGGGTTGGGTTCATGTGCCTAAGGCCCCACCCACAGGAGGAGGCCTAAGGCTCCTGGGCCTATTTTAACATTTTTACTGCTGCAATTGTCTATTTGACTTCTTCTTGCATTGAATGAATTCCCTCAAAAAGGTGGTAAATAAATCCTAATAAATAAATATAAGGAGCACTACTTTTTAAACATTTACTTAGCTCACATTATTTTCAGTAGTAGCTTGAGGTGAGCTCTGCTCAGGTACGCTAGATATTTCCTTATTCCCAGAGTGATCACAATTTGATTTTGTGCCTGAGGCAACAGAAGATTATGGCCCAGATTCTCAAAAAAACACCAAAGGCCAGTTGCCGGCAGGCACTTAGACCATTCCTACTGGTGAATAACTGAGGATTTTAATTGGTTCTAAATGGTGCGATAATTGGCCACATCATTGATCAGAATCTTTTGACTGTCCCCTCAATCAAAGAACTTTTCTACACTCGAAACACCATATTTTCTGCCACAGCCTCTTCCCTCTGGAATACCATGCTGTCACTCCTCCGACTTGAAAACTCCCTTGATAAAATCAAACTTAAACCTTTCTATTCCAAGACACCTACCAAAATACAAGTTAAATCCTTTCTCCTGCCATCCTCAATGATGAACAAGAACCACTTTTAAGAAGTGACCGTCCCTCCCTGCTTGTTCTTCCCCCTTCCCCTCTCTCACCAACCTTTAATTTTTATTTTACTTCGATGCATTTTTGAACTTTTCCTCTCCTGAGCACCTTCTGTATCAATCCCTGTCTTCCTCGTTGTCTTTGTCTCACCCATTTATTACCCTATTTTATTTTAATTATTTTAAACTCTTATTTTCTGGATCATACTTTACATTCCAAGCAGCTTCACATGACAGGGAATTTCGATAGTTATTGCTTGGAGCCTGTTCTTATAAACATTTCAGAACTCAACTGAAAACTTGTCTCTTTTCATAATGCTTGGTTAAATAATTTCTTTCTGTCATTCTTAAATTGTCTTTAGTTTATAATTTTCTCACTGCCACTTCTCATTTTGTTATTGCTGTTAGGTTATTACTGCTAGTTTATCAATTTGTCTATGCTGCTAGTTAAATAATTTATTTCTGTTATTATTAAATTGTCCTTAGTTTATAATCTTTTGTAAACTGCGTAGAACTTATGGTTATGCGGTTAAGAAGCACGATGTTATGCTATGTTATTTTAGCATTGTAAACCGATCATATACCTGTTGATGGCCAGTCTATCAAACTGTAAATAAACTTGAAAACTTGGAAAATCTAATCAAAAGAAAAAAATTAGGCAATGCTAGGCAACCTTCCCGACCAGCACCTAGATCCCTGGCGTCTAGCGTTGCCTCGTGATGTCGAAACCCAGAAATGGGCATGTTTAGGGGCATTGCTGTGCTATGGCATCACTAGATGATGCTAACCATGATTCAGGAAGAACCTTAGGTGCCGTAAATATAGGCCTGTAAAACCATGGCCTACATTTCTGGCGCCTAGGGTCCTTAGGAGCAGTGATTCTGGAAGTGTTAACCATTGCTGAGAGAGAATATACTTTAACCTTTAAGCAAATGTTTTCAAAAACAAGGAAAAAGGAACTCAAACACCCAGACACTACTTAAGTAAAAGGCTGCTTACTTTACCTCACCGGAGATCCGTCGTGAAGGAAAAGAAAAACAAACAAAAAAAATAAAACGTACAAGATTACATTGTATATTCCAAAGCAAGTAACTTTTTATTCTAGTAATAAGTATTATAGCAGCATTTGTCAAATCAGAAATAAATCAGTTTGGACATATACAACGGAGAGAAAAAAACGTCATACGAACAGTGCCAGCATTTTTCTGTAAGTATGGCACAGTCTCTCTAAAGAAAATCTGCCAGAGCATGGGGGTTTTATACAGAAGGTATCATAGTCTTAGACAATTCCCCTGGCTGGGAATATGTATCGCCCTATTGGATAAGACCAACTGCCTATCTAACCCTCTCCTAGTCCACGCCTCCATTCTTCCCTGGGGGCCCTGGACAGGCATAGTTTCTAGAACTTTCTTCTTCTTGAAGTTTCCATTCTTCACAAAGGTACATCAATATCAGTGCCTTAGCGCATTAGCCTGGCATCACTTTATCAGTTCTTAGGTTCCTGGATGATGGAGTGTCTTGATGACTGACATTGTCTTTCCAGCACAGGTTGGTGTCCTTGAGAAACTTCACAGCAAGAAATCCACACACAATTAAATTTGTATCAATATCAAATAAAGAATGAAAATATTTCTGGTACTATGGCAGAATCGATAATTATAGTCTTACCAAAACCAAACAAAGATCCTACTCTGGTTTCAAATTACAGGCCTATTTCATTATTGAATGTGGATAACAAATTAATGGCTAAAATATTAGCATTAAGATTGGCTAAAGTTCTTCCTTTCATTATTGATGTACATCAAACAGGATTTATTGCTAAAAGACATTCATCAAATAATACTAGATTAGCATTCCACTCATTAAATTTAGCAAAAAAAATAAATGATCCAGCTTTTTTAATATCTTTAGATGCAGAAAAAGCCTTTGATAGAGTGGAATGGAATTTTATATACCAAGCTTTACAATGGTTTGGTATAGGATCCGGTTTTATTAAAATGATTCAGACATTGTATAGCTCTCCTGGAGCAAGATTATATATTAACAATAATTTATCAAATAGATTTAACTTGCATAGGGGAGTTAGACAAGGATGCCCTCTGTCTCCTTTACTTTTTGATATTGTCCTAGAACCTTTATTAATTGCAATAAATAAAACTAGGGAGATAAAGGGAATATCATTTACCAGTTTTGAATTTAAATTATCTGCATATGCAGATGATATATTATTATATTTAAGAGAACCGGAAACTACTATTCCATGTATACTTAATTTAATAGAAAAATATGGTAATTTTTCTGGATATAAAATTAATTGGAACAAATCTGAAATTCTCCCAATCAATGTTCATTGTACCAAAGGATTATTTGATCCATATTCATTTATTTGGAAAGAGGATGGAATAAAATACTTAGGAATTATGATTAAAAATACAATTGAAGACACAGTCAAAGAGAATGAAAAACTTTTATTGAAAAAAATAACAGAAATGTGTGAGCAATGGAATCCATTACATCTTTCTTGGTGGGGAAGAATTCAAACAATTAAAATGATGATATTGCCTGTGGTTTGTTACCAAATGAGTATGATTCCAATATTTTTCCAGGGGTCATTTTATAAAAAACTTAACAATGTTCTTACAAAATTTGTTTGGTGTGGGAAAAGACCAAGAATCGCTTTAGTATCATTACAAAGACCAATTATGGAAGGGGGGGTAAATTTTCCAAATTTTTATAGGTATCATCAAGCCTATATTTTAAGACAGGGTATGTATTGGATCCTCCCAGATCTTTTAGAAAATGTACCAGATTGGTTGTATTTAGAATGGCGGCTCCTGTTCCCTTTACATCCAGAACAGTTAATAACTATAACAATGCCTAAAAGATACAAAGACCACAGAATTTTATTTGACACTTGGAAAACATTGAGATACATCAGTAATCTGTCACCAGAACCTATTGCTAAATCTCTAAATCAATCAATATGGGTAAACTCCAAGATCAGAATTGGCGGATTTAAAATAGTCTGGAAACAATGGATAAATGCAGGAATACGAACATTGAATGATGTCATATCAGAAGGTTCACTGCTTAGTTTTTCACAATTGCAAAATAAATTTGGATTAAATAAAACACAATATTTTAAATGGATGCAATTGAAGCAGGCCATTCAGGTAGGGTTCCCTGAATGGAAAAATCTAAATAATCAATATAGTTTACAGGTTCTATGTTTCCAGACGGATTTTTTGGGTCACCAAGCCGCAAAATGGTACAAATTGATATACGGATTTTTAAATAAAAAAAAGAAAACAGGTCTTAGGGATATTTGGAGTATTGAGATTGGTCAGACAATTTCTGAGTCTCAATGGCCACGATTTTGGTCCTGGAGATTAAGATCTACAAAGTCAGCATCTATGAATCAAACATGGTTGTTCTTATTACATAGAGTGTTCTGGACCCCAACGCGCCTGCAAAAAATAGATAGTACTAGATCCAATAGATGCTGGCATTGTAAATTGGAAATAGGGACGTTAGATCATTTAATCTTTTTC
Source organism: Geotrypetes seraphini (assembly GCF_902459505.1). NCBI lineage: Eukaryota > Metazoa > Chordata > Amphibia > Gymnophiona > Dermophiidae > Geotrypetes > Geotrypetes seraphini. The sequence continues at coordinate 532,242,726 of NC_047084.1, read as the reverse complement.
TGTCCCTGTGTAAACGCATTTTGGAATTCAATTTGGCCCCAAATTAATAAGTTACTAGAGAATTATGTAGGACTCTCATATGATACCATATTATTTGGCACTGCAATGAGAACTAAGAGTCCGATATCAGCAAATAATAATAAGCTATTACTAATATTAACAGGAGTCGCCATGCAACAAATTACTCAAAATTGGAAAGATTATACCAAATTAAATTTTACATTCTGGTGGAATTCGGTCTGTCATATATATAAAATGGAAAAAAAATTAGCATTACAACAAGGGAATCTTCTTAATTTCAAGAAAATTTGGCAACCATTGACTAATTATTCTAATGATTAGTTTTCTTAGCACAATGATAAAAATTATATATGAATGGGGTGGGATTTGAATAACACTGCACAACAATTTTTTGGTTAAGTCTTGATTCCTGAAAAGTTTTTGGTGATTATGACAGGTACCAACTTGGTATGCTCAAATATGGTTTTGGTTTTACTGCATCACGTAAGAACTATGAGAAATAGACATTTTTATGTTTACTGACAATAAAATATATAGTCAAGTTTACGTTTCGCACAAGCGACTAAATGAAACAGAATTAAAAGTGTTTTGCTCCCGAGTTTCTTTTATATTCAGTGTCTGGTGCATCACGTTGTAGCATCCAACAATAGTCGGCAAGCATTGACGGATTCCAATTGCCCTGGTATCGTTTCTCCATCGTAGCTATGTCTTGATGAAACCTTTCACCGTGCTCGTCACTCACAGCACCGAGATTTGCGGGGAAGAAGTCCAAGTGTGAATGGAGGAAATGAATCTTGAGTGACATATTGCACTTCATTCTCTTGTATGCTTTGAGAAGTTTGTCTACCAGCTGAATGTAGTTTGGGGCTCTGTAATTGCCCAGAAAATTGTCAACAACGTCTTTCAAGGCTTTCCAGCCAATTTTTTCCGGCCCAACTAACAGATCTTCAAATCGCTTGTCACTCATAACATGTCTGATCTGGGGGCCAACAAAAATACCCTCTTTGATCTTGGCATCAGTTATTCTTGGGAACATCTGTCTTAAATAACGAAAACCTTCCCCTTCCTTGTTCATTGCTTTCACAAAATTCTTCATGAGTCCCAGTTTAATGTGAAGAGGAGGCAAAAATATCTTTGTCGGGTCAACAAGCGATTCATGTGCTACATTTTTCTGTCCTGGAACTAACTTTTTACGGAGTGGCCAGTTCTTTCTAGAATAGTGCGACTCTCTGTCTCGGCTGTCCCATTCGCAGATGAAACAGCAGTACTTTGTATAGCCAAGCTGCAGTCCTAGTAACAGAGCAACGACTTTGAGGTCTCCACAGATATTCCAGTTATACCTGGTATACTGGACATACTTTAGTAACATTTCCATATTCTCATATGTTTCTTTCATATGTGCTGCATAGCCAACAGGTACTGAAGGATAAACGTTGCCATTGTGCAACAGAACAGCTTTCAGGCTTAACATTGACGAATCAATGAAAAGACGCCACTCTTCCGGGTTGTGATCACAACCAAAGACCGAGAACAATCCTTCAATGTCACAACAGAAACAGAGACTGTCGACTTGTGCAAAAAATTTGGTTATATCATGATGCCGGTCTCGAAACACAGAAATTTTCGTACCTGGTGATAGCAAACACCATTCCTGCAGTCTCGAACCTAGCAGCTCAGCTTTTGCTTTTGACAGACCCAAATCTCTGACCAAATCGTTCAATTCGGACTGTGTTATCAGATGTGGATCGCCTGATGAGGATGGTTCAAAATCCGGGTCAATGTCACTGTTAGAACCCTGCACTGCAGTTTCTTCATCTGGTTCGTCTAAGGTCCAATCCTCTGGTGGTTTCGGAACTGGAAGACTGTCATCATGTGGCATGGGTCTCATTGCTGAAGGCAGATTAGGATATTCAATTGACTTCTTGTTTTTGGCAGAGAAACCAGACACATTAGTCAAACAGAAATAACAGTCCGTCACATGGTCTTTCTGTTCTCGCCATATCATCGGAACAGCAAATGGCATCGTCTTTCGAGTACCTCTGAGCCAGGCTCTCAGACTAACAGCACATGTCGCACAGCAAATGTGAGGCGCCCATTGCTTGTCTTGATCACCTATTTTGCAGCCAAAATACAGATGATAGGCTTTCTTTACAAGGGCAGTCATCGAACGTCTCTGAGGCGTAAGTGTATATTCCCCACAGATATAGCAGAATGTGTCGCGGCTGTTACGACACCGACGAGACATATTGCCCGACACCAAAACGTCTATAGCATCAAGCTTACTTACTGTTATATTGCTACAGCTACTATACTACTATACTTTACTATACTGATACTATATACACACACGGACTATCTATATTAACCAAATGAGCAGGATCGGTGTATGGAAGCCACCATTATAGCATGGTGAGACAGCGCAAGCTCGTTCAGACCTGCCCAGACATGCCCAGGATGTCATCTTCCATAAAACAGCTTCCAACCTGGCTAGATTTTATGCATGGACATACCCAGGCGGCACAAACCGTTGTTGATAAGACACTTATGGGAGAAAAAATTGTTTGCATCCAAATATAAGAAAAAATCACGACAAAATTGAAGATTTCTCTGAAATGGTACGTGATGGGTAATTTTTGATGTAATATTCATGATCAGCACCCAAAATTCTATAAGAAACACCCAGCAGTGTTCAGGAAGCAAAAACTTTGTTGTGCAGTGTAATCAATGGAAACATATTATACAAAAAGGGGGAGGGATTTATATTTTATGTTAATGTATAATCTTTATCATATTATATTTTAAATACTATGAATTATTAATGATAATATACTAGATATGTAATAATTAATAATATTTACTATGATTCAGATATTGTAAGAATGGAAAATTTATAAATAAAAATTAAAAAAAAAAAAAAAAAAGAAATCCACACACTCACATGTCACACATTAGCATCTACTAATAAGACAATCAAAATTTCACAAGGGTCCTTAGTCAAGAATGTTTCACATATGGTAGTATAATTATTCCACCATTTGAATACCCTTATGGTTTTACTATTTTTTCATACAGTTTTAAAGGATCCTCAGCGGCACCACTTGAAACTCAATAGCATTTCATTGTACCAAGCTTTACGTGTCAACTCGTCATCGGGTCCCAATAGTTCTAATAGTTTTATTCTATATTCTTCACTTCTGCATTTTTATCAACGCTTTAAAATTAATATTTTTATAATTTTATAAGCTGTCACTTAGCTTTTAGATGTGGTCTCCGGCTAGGGGAATGTCATACCGACATGTTTCGCTAGAAATAGCTTTATCAAGGAATTTTCCCCTATAAAAACAGCAAAAGTTACATTAGACTCTGTCCAAACAAAATCGCTATCTCAGTGACCCATATACTTTATAAAGAATCACTCTGATAACATGCTTCTTACCCAATAATAAGCCGTCAGCCCTTATGACCACTCTGTCTTTAGAGATGGCGGCGGCGTCTTCAGCTAAGCTTTTATATCTACAGGCCCGGGATCACTGTACTACGTGGCAACAGCGTCACGAGGCCCGACGCCGGTTTTAAGGTGGACATAGTATTCATTTAAATTCCGCTCCATATCTTCTTTATGGAGCGGAATTTAAATGAATACTATGTCCACCTTAAAACCGGCGTCGGGCCTCGTGACGCTGTTGCCACGTAGTACAGTGATCCCGGGCCTGTAGATATAAAAGCTTAGCTGAAGACGCCGCCGCCATCTCTAAAGACAGAGTGGTCATAAGGGCTGATGGCTTATTATTGGGTAAGAAGCATGTTATCAGAGTGATTCTTTATAAAGTATATGGGTCACTGAGATAGCGATTTTGTTTGGACAGAGTCTAATGTAACTTTTGCTGTTTTTATAGGGGAAAATTCCTTGATAAAGCTATTTCTAGCGAAACATGTCGGTATGACATTCCCCTAGCCGGAGACCACATCTAAAAGCTAAGTGACAGCTTATAAAATTATAAAAATATTAATTTTAAAGCGTTGATAAAAATGCAGAAGTGAAGAATATAGAATAAAACTATTAGAACTATTGGGACCCGATGACGAGTTGACACGTAAAGCTTGGTACAATGAAATGCTATTGAGTTCCAAGTGGTGTCGCTGAGGATCCTTTAAAACTGTATGAAAAAATAGTAAAACCATAAGGGTATTCAAATGGTGGAATAATTATACTACCATATGTGAAACACATTAGCATCTAAGCATCTGAACTGAAACCAGTTTGCACAAGCCCATGACTTCAGCAACTTCAGCAAAATGCAGGAATAGGTCTCCACACCTGTAAAAGTCTCCCATAGGCTCTTGTCATCTATCTCACTATCAACCAAGAAATGTCTTAATGGGGTATTAATCTTATCATTGGTCCTTGTTGAGGATTATAATTAAATCATTTTAATATTTATTTTTATATAAACTGTATGAAAATGCAACTCCACATTGTGCAAAAAATAAAGCACTTAACTTATCCTTGTCCAAATGTGGCTCAGCCATTTTAAAGGAGTCACCGATGAGTGCATGTTTGTAAATTCCAAATTTTGGCAATTCCATGCTGGTGTTTTTGAAAATTTATTTGTGGAAATGAGTCCCTGAAGAAGCAGTAATTTTGTGAAATGGTTGAGCCACCATCGGACAAGGATAAGTTAAGTGTTTTATTTTATGCACAATGTGGAGTAGCATTTTCATACAGTTGATATAAAAATAAATTCCAAAAAGATTTAATTATACCTCATTAAGACATCTGAGGTCCTTTTTCCTTGCTTTTGAAAACATTTGCTTAAAGGTTAAAATATATTTTATCTCAGCGATTGTTTTGGAGTGAAATTTTTCTCTCTATAGTTTGATTTCTGAGATTCTGTTGGTGACTGACACTTGTTGGGTGCCTGTCTTGTAGGTACCTCTTGCAGAATCTGGACCTATGCGACTTGCTTAAGATTACAAGGGACAGCGGTGGGATTTGAACCAGGCTTATCTACTTATCAGCCTGGTGCTCTGACCACCAGGCTACTCCTCTACTACTAAGCCAGCGGCGTAGTAAGGGTTAGTGGCAACCGGAGCAGTGGTGCCCCTCCCCCGCTCCCGCCAGCCGCGCGCACGCCCCCTTCCCTTTCCCCAAACCTTTTTAACTTCTCCGGCATGAGTGCCATGCCCACATCAGTGTCGGCTCGCCCTTTGACATCACTTCCAAGGCGCAGATCTCGGACGTGACGTTGAAGAGGACGCCGATGCTGACGCGAGCAGCAACCTCATTTCGGGGAACTAAAAAAGGTACGGGGGGAGGGAAAAAGCAGAGAGGAGGAGGGGTGCCATGCCCTTAGGAAGACCGAGCCCGGGGCAGACCACCTGACCCCGCTCCTCCTCTTACTACACCACTGATCTAAGCGGTGATATTTTTGGGGCATTTTGAAATGTTCTTCAGCACTAGAAAGGAAAGCATGGTATTCTCTCTCAAGCTCTTCTCCCGAGCCCAGCTAAAGTTAGCCCACCGTTCCATGTGACTTAAAGCAAGTGTAAATGCTGATGGGGAATTTTTTTGAAATATATGACTATTGCTGTTTCAAAATGCAGAATATGCACATATTATCAAGGTCTTTTCAAAGTACATGAGAACATGCCCTCAGTGTGCTCTTGAATACATGTCTAAATAGGCCTGCTCTAAAATTGTTAAATGTGCTAATTTACACTTGTAAATCAGCTTTTTACACATGCAAAATTGCACTTAGTCATTGAAAAGACACCTCCTTAGAATCTCACTTGCTGTTATCAATTTGCATTCACATGGTACTAGGGCCAAGATGCACAAAACTCACCGTGCATTTAATAATCGTCGCTAGTGTTGAAGTATTTCAGCTATCGATGGCCAAAACGTCAAATCATAGTCTTTTCCATGGTTTGTAGCAATCTCCGATAATCGTCTATAATTACATCACAACAAGCTCATCAGTATTTAAATGAACACTCCGATCGATGCCCAAATGACGCACAAAATAAAGCGCCGGCTTTTCATCTAATTTTAGTGACAAATCAGGAGGTGAAACGTAGGAATTCTACAAGTGTCGGAGCATTTACCTTGCCGGCTTGCGGTAGAAACTTTTACCGCGGCTGTGTAAAAGCCAGTGTAAAATATTTATGTATCCCAGAGCAGATGTAAATCTTGATGTTAGTCTTACTACTCATAGACATTCAGCCACCTTCTGAAATGTATATTCTACCTTAGCCCCATCCTAGTTTTGCCCTAATTATGCCCAAATCACGCTTCCTTGCTATTTGCACATATTTGTATGTTTAAATCCTGGCTTTCTAAAATCAACTTTCAATGTTTATTTGATATTCATGTGTAAAATTCCAGGGTTTACACATGAAAATTATGAATAGGACTTCTAAAAGTAACTACCATATTCCCAAATACCCATAACAAGATATCTAAAAAAAACCCCATTTGGTATGATTACAAACAAGCATATTTGTCCTTCAATTTTAAATCACGCCTAATTTGATTCAATACACCACTCTGCTATTTAACACAAGTTTCAAGTTTATTAAAAATTTGTTGTACTGCCAAATCAAACTTCTTGGCGGTTTACAATACATTAAAAGGGTATAACCTAAGAACATAGAGTAAAACCAGCAAATTAGTAACAAAAAAACCCCCAACAAAATTACTAAGACAAAACTGGAATAAAAGGAATTAGGACAGAACTACATAACTGATAGGAAAGAAGAGAGAAGTGGAATCATATGTAAAAAGCAACTGAGAATGCTCTCAGGCATATTCATTGTGGATATCCTGAAAACACAACTGGCCAGGTGGTCCCTGAGGAGTGGGTTAAGAACCACTAGAATAAAATACACATACCCTATCAAATTAGTTCAAAGGTTCTGCTGAAACATTACAGAATCTGTAATTTAGGTTCTAATCTCAGATTTTACAAGGTTTATAGATTTTTTTGTGTTCATATATTTCTAATAAAGTTCAAAAGCCATTTACTTGAGGAAATACCTATATACTCAGGTAAACTGGCTGTCTGGAAGTTGCCAGCATTTACCTCCCTAAAGTTATATGTAGGAGTCTAATCTAATCTAAACGAATGTGATTCTTATATACTGTTATCCCCTAAATTGGGTCTAAAATGATCCCAGTCATGGAGGGCCATTTTTGAAAAGGACATCTAAGTTACACATGGACGTTTCCCACTAAACCTCCAAATTTGGAAGCACAGAAATATCCATTTTTTGAACAGGACATCCAAATAATATTTTTTCCCCAAAATCACCTACTTAGATATCTTGGCCACTAAAATGTCTACACAACCAGGATGTCTAATTTTATTTGCTACAAATATGTGGCATGAGAGTATGGAGAGGATATTTGTAGGAGAATGAAGAAGAGTGGTCTGGGGGTGGCAGGGCTCAATGTTAGGACTGGTAGGATATGGGACAGAAATTTGGGAGGGGGAGTAAAACCAGCAGGGTTAGGTTCACCTTTGGCAAGAGATCCCAGAGCAATTGCATGGCAGGTTTGGCGAGGTGTATGGGATTTACAGAGTAGAGAAGTGGCCTAATGAATAAAGCAGTGGGCTGTGAGCCACAGGAGCCCATATCCCACTACAGTTCCTTGTGGCCTTGAGTGAGTCACTTAACCCTCCATTGACTCAAGTACATATTTAGATTGTGAGCACTTCAAGGACAGAGAAATATCTTCTGTACCTGAATGTATACTGTTTTGATAGTTTTCAGGCTTGTAGGTGGTATTATTTATAATAATTGTTTGGGGAAGTATGTCTGTGTGCATGTAGGTATGCTGAGTGTTCTTTCTTCCCTTCCCCTTCGTTTTTGCCAAGCTTCCTATCACCTCTTTTGGAGAGGTGCAGCTTTCCATCACTTCCTCAGGATCCCCCTGTTCTTGTGCTAGTGGAGTTTGGATCCTTAGGGATGACTTCTTCACCATCATGGGAGTCCTTTACTCTGCTGCCATTGGGGGATGGGCCCTTGTCATTACAATGAAGATTGAGACACCATTTTTTCTTTCATTTATTTGGCCTCTACCCGTCTAGCCAAATAAACGAGGTTAAAAAAATACCTGATAAGAAACTTGTTAAAATAAAGTACCCATGGGCCTGTAATCATCCCTCTTGACCATTTCAGACTACCCCAATCTTCCTCTTCCTCTATTCCATCCTGTCCAAATGGAGCAGGATCAAATCCCAGGCTCTTCTGGTCCCTTGGTGTCAATTCTCTAAAATCACACCTGCCTCTGATTGGCCATTGCTTCTTATGAATTTCAGAGTTGTTTGCTAGTCCTAATAGGTGCAGTTGACTTACTGTTGCTTAATTTAGTAATTAGGCAAAGTATGTTTGCATAGTGTAGCTTTCTTCTAATCTTAATGAAGAAGGTAGGGCTGCTGGGACATCAACATAAAACATAAGAACATAAGCATTGCCTCTGCCGGGTCAGACCTTGAGTCCATCATGCCCAGCAGTCCGCTCCCGCAACGGCCCTCCAAGGTCCATGACCTGTAAGTGATCTTTTACTTAAAACATGTTATTCCCTAACCATTAAATATCCTGTATAGTAACCCTCTAACTATACCCTTCAATCCCCTTTTCCTTCAGGAAATCATCTAATCCCATTTTGAAAGCCAAAATCATACTCTGCTCTACCATCTCCTCTGGAAGCGCATTCCAGGTGTCCACCACCCACTGAGTGAAGAAGAACTTCCTAGCATTTGTTATGAATCTGTCTCCTTTCAATTTTTCTGAATGCCCTCTTGTTTTTGTTGCCCCCGCTAGTCTGAAGAATCTGTCCCTCTCTACTTTCTCTATAATCTTCATGATCTTATAAGTTTCTATCATGTCCCCTCTAAGTCTCCGCTTTTCCAGGGAAAAGAGCCCCGGCTTCTCTAGCCTTTCAGCATATGAAAGGTTTTCCATGCCTGTTATCATCCTTGTTGCTCTTCTCTGGACCCTCTCGAGTATTGCCATATTCTTCTTAAGGTACGGCGACCAGTATTGAACGCAGTATTCCAGATGCGGGCCCACCATCGCTCGATACAGTGGCAGGATAACCTCCTTCGTTCTGGTAGTGATACCTTTTTTGATAATGCCCAACATTCTGATCGCCTTCTTTGAGGCCGCTGCACAGTGTGTCGCCGGCTTCATTGTTTTATCCACCAGAACCCCCAAGTCCTTTTCTAGTTTGCCTTCCCCCAGTACCATCCCCCCCATCGTGTAGTTATACATCGGGTTTCCTTTCCCTATGTGCAAGACTTTACATTTCTCTACATTGAAGCTCATCTGCCATTTATTTGCCCAGTCACTCAGTTTGTTCAGGTCCCTTTGTAGTTCTTTGCATTCCTCCACAGTTATAACCCTACCGGAGAGTTTTGTGTCGTCTGCAAATTTTACACCTTCGCACTTCGTCCCTGATTTCAGGTCATATTGAACAGCAGCGGTCCCAGCACTGACCCTTGCGGGACACCACTCGTGACCCCTTTCCAGTCAGAGTAGTGTCCCTTAACTCCTACCCTTTGTTTCCTGTCTGCCAGCCAATTTCTGATCCATCTGTGCACGTCCCCCTCCACCCCGTGGTTCCACAGTTTCATTAGTAGGTGCTCATGGGGGTACCTTGTCGAAGTCTTTTTGGAAGTCCAGATATACGATGTCTATGGGGTCACCTTTGTCCAATTGTTCGCTTATCCCCTCAAAGAAGTGCAGTAGGTTCGTTTGGCACGATCTTCCTTTATAGAAACCATGCTGGCTTGTTCTCATCAGATTATTTCTTTCTATATGCTCATTGATACTGTCCTTGAGCAATGATTCAGCCATCTTCCCCGGAAAAGTTTGCAAATTATAGATAATAAATTGAAAATAAATTATGACTGAGTAATCTAATGAACATGGAGACATGACAAGATACTGAAAACAGTGTCCTTTTAAACTAAAGGGTGCACTGACAGTATAAACAAGTTAATGAAATCTCTGCCTGGCAAATATTTTGCCATGACATTCAACCCTCCATCACAGAGAAAATTGTGCAGACCTTCTCCTACAATGTAAGTATTGCTTAATCAGAAATTCTGAACTACTTGAGTTTTTGTACTGTGTGATATGGCTAATTAATAAATCTTTTTTATCAATTTACTTCAGTGTCTTAGCAACTATGAGTCCCTTTTGAATATCAGAGCTCAACTGCAGGACCAGAAGATGTCATCTTTACTATTCAGAGAGAATTCTTTTTAATTCATTTTTCTTTTACATAAAGTCACAAGGCTTATGTGGATCTAGGAAGATTTATCTAAGAACATAATATAAAATCTGTCTTGGGGTTGATTTGCGGTGCAAAGTTTAATGTGTGGGATTTAACTGAATGAGCAAGAGACTCAGGACTGGATGGTCCATGAAAGGTGGGCTGTACACTTATAGCATTGGGAATTTGCTTGGTAAGCCATCACTCTATTACAAGGGTTCTCAATCCAGTCCTAGCTAGTCAGGTTTTCAGGATATCCACAATGAATATACATGAGAAAAATCTGCAAGCACTACTTCTATCATATGCAAAACTGTGTTATACATATTCTTTGTCGGTAACCTGAAAATCTGACTGGCTATGTATGTCCTGTGGGCTGGGTTTAGAACCCCTGCTCTATTTTAGTGCTTATCGATTTATTTATGGCTGTGACCCCATGATCTTAGCCAAATAAAACTCAGTGACCCCCTGGAATGACCACCTGTGGTGAGGCCACCTAGGTCACGACTCTTATGTGGGGTCCTGACCCACAGTTTACTGCCTTTCAACAGGTTTGCTATTACTAGTTGAGTGAAATGGTGTAGTGGTCATGCCAGTCTATTTTTCAAGGTAATATTTAGAAGTAAAACAAAAACAAAGGAAATGAGGTGGTACCTTTTTTTCATTAGACTAACTTAATGCATTTTATGATTAGCTTTTAAAGGTAACCCCCCTTCTTCAAATCAGAAATAAGCAAATGTTGACAAATATCAGTACTGTATATATAAGGGAAATATGAAAGCATTTCAGTGATAGTTTCACAGGAAGAGGGAGAATTGGGTGGGTAAGTAGGAAACAGAGAGGAGACAGAACACTTTCTCCCATCCCCTCCATCTGCTTGCTCTGAGACGCAGATTTGCCCTGAAGACTCCACTGAAGCTGCTCCCCGCCCCCATGGGGGCTAACACTTTTCCCATACACATTGCCCTACTGGTCGAGGTGGAGGTGTCGGGCTTCTCTGGATAGCAGCGAATGGGACGTTGAGAAGGAGTTAATGTTGAAGGCACAAGATGTTGTATCAGCAACTTCCACGTCACGTAGCTAAGTAGAAGTACTTCTCCTTTTTCTACCCTGTGCACAGTGGTGGGTTGCGGCCCGACGTAAAAGTAACGATTATATTGCGGAGTTTTTTATGCCGATGAGAAGTAAATGACCAGCTTATAATCAGTATTGATGCTGTCAAATATACCAGTATTGAGGCTTTTTCTCCACAACTTTCTGTTTAGTGGTTTGTTTTCTGGCTTGTAACATATCTAGTATCTTGTAACATATCTGGTATCCCACATGTATGCAATCATCAAAATGGAACAAAAGGAAAAACTGCAAGGCAGAAAGGATATACCATAGTTCTATAATGGAGGTGCTATTTATTTAATTTTATATACTGTTTTCCCCAGGAGAGCTCAGAACAGTTTACATGAATTTATTCATGTACTCAAGCATTTTTTTCTCTGTCTATCTTGGTGGGCTCACAATCTATCTAATGTACCTGGGGCAATGGAGGGATTAAGTGACTTGCCCATGCTCACAAGGAGCAGCGGGGGTTTGAACCCACAACCCCATGGGTACTAAGGCTTTAACCACTGCGCAGCAATGTGCTATTTAAATCTGTACTTTTTATTGCTCAAATTGATAATATGGATTTGGTCTCTTTCATGTCTCCCGAATGGCCAGAGCTTGGTTTTTGTATATTAATTTTTATTTTCTTCTTTACTTGAGGTTATTGTAGTTCACTTGTTTTGCCCCCGTCTGCAGCTCTAGTCCACATATGCGCTGATGAAAGTAACAACACAAGACTAAGGAACACAATAGTTTTACGCACAGGATGCCCTGCATCAAGGGGGCAATTCATAAAGCCAAGGGCTGAGAAGCACCGGGAGCAAACTTTGCATGTTTTAAAGAAAGTTGGCTGCTATCAGTCAAAATCAGCATCCAGGAAAAGGAAACCTCAGATCTGCAGCCCAGAGGAATCTCCCATCCTGAGGAAAGAAGATTAGGTTGGTTACAAGATCAATTTGCCTGGTAATGACTTCCTAAACACAATGGAAGCAAGTTATCCGGCTCAGATTAGTTGGATAAATGCAGGCTCTTCCCCAAACTCTCATTCATTTTTCTTATTCAAAAGTATTGTTATCACAGCAGAAACAATGTGAATAAGGAGGTGTATAAAAGGAAAGAAAATATAAAAGCCTGGATAAAAATAGGTTCGTACCGCTAGGTAGGAAAATCTATGCTAGAGAGATCTTGAAAAGCTCACTCCATCAATTAGTAGTAATGACAGAATAAAAATGTACTTATGTCATAAGAACATAAGAATAGCCTTACTGGCTCAGACCAATGGTCCATCAAGCCCAGTAGCCTGTTCTCACAGTGGCCAATCCAGGTCAATAGTACCTGTCCAAAACCCAAGGAGTAGCAATAGTCCATGCTACTGATCCAGGGCAAGCAGTAGCTTCCCCCATGTCTTTCTCAATAACAGACTATGGAGTTTTCCTCCAGGAAATTGTCCAAACCAGCTACGCTATCCACTCTTACCACAACCTCTGGCATGCGCTGTTCAAACTGAGAAACTTTAAAGAGTGGAAGCAGATGGCAGGTTATCAACTGGAGGAAGCAGGTAAGTTGCTTTTTCCCTTCTTCTCCTCTTCTACTGCCAGCCTGGAGAGAGATAGGAAAGGTGTATAATATTATTATTTGCAAAGACATGGAACATGTCAATGACATATGTCATGTCATTGCATGTTGTTAACAAATGAAAACAGGCTGAACCCCCCTCCCCCTCATAACATTTTGTGGTGACAATTCAATAAATTGACTTCATTTTAGGCACTGCAAAAGGATACACTTATCATCAATTCTATAATGGATAAAGGCATTTTAATGGATTAGCCATTATAGAATACTTGCACAAACCATATCAGTGCACCAAAAAGTAGGTGCATCACTTATGTTCCCATGAACGGGGAAGGGGTAAAACGCGGACCTCATGGACCTGATGGACCTTGCGGATCTAAAACCGCACGTCCTTAAAAATCTGAGGTACGTGCCACTTGTAGTTAGTCTCTGGCTCTGACAGACTTCGATGACAATTTACCGCTGACAGATCCTCAGCTTAGGGAGGGAAAAGTATTAGGATCCGTCAGCGCTAAAATGTCATCGAGGTCTGTCAGAGCCACGGACCTCAGATTTTTAAATTTACTGGGGCTGCAGGAAACCGGTTTAAAGGATTCGTTTTTGAGCCGCTCCAGCACTAGTCTCTGGCTCTGACAGACCTCAATGACATTTTAGTGTTGACGGATCCTAATACTTTTCCCTCCCTAAGCTGAGACGGATCCGTCAGTGCTAAATTGTCATCGAGGTCTGTCAGAGCCAGAGACTAACTACAAGTGGCACGGACCTCAGATTTTTAAGGACGTGCAGTTTTAGATACGCGAGGTCCACGTTTTACCTCTTCCCCCATGAGCGTCAGGAGCAGCGCAGAACATTCAGCGTGCCAGTCGCATTAAAAACTGCTATCACAGTTTTGTAAAAGGAAAAGGGGGGGGGGGGGTTTGGTAACATGTCCATAACATGCCTATGCTTTTTCCATGTGTATGCCCCCTGATAAGAACATAAGAATACCTCCACTGGGTCAGACCAATGGTCCATCAATCCCAGTAGCCTGTTCTCATGGTGGCCAATCTAGGTAACTAGGACCAAGCCAAAACCCAAGGAGTAGCAATATTCCATGCTACTGATCCAGGGCAAGTCAACAAAAAAAGACAAGGGGGATGTCTTTGTAACCAATAATATCTTTATTCGAAATAAAGAAGTCCCAACATGGATCCCTGTTTCGGCGTATCCAAAGACTCCTTTTTCATGGGACAACAAAAGGTAGAAAAAACCCAATAATTTTCTACTGGTCCCAGTACAGATTCCTGCAGCACTTCACTGTTTACTCTCCTCCATTGAGAAAAATGACCATTTAACACTACCCTGCCTGATAACCAGTTCCTAATCCACAACTGAACTTTGCCTCCATGACTCTAATTTTCTCAGGAGCCTCTCATGAGGAACTTTTCCAAAAGATTTCTGAAAATCTAGATATAACATGCATGTTAAGTGATATAGGCAGAACGTTTATAGAATAGCTCCTAGCATTTATGCATGCAACTGCCAATTATTATTGATGTCAATAAGAGCCACATAAGTGGTACTATTCAATACACCGGGTGCACTATTGGCATCTAATTTTAGGTACCAGCTTCTTGAATTCCTTTTCTAGGTTGTTTGTTTTTGTTCTTTTTTAATATTTACCTTTTATTTTGACAAGATATCTAATTAAAATAATAAGCATTAGTTTGAAAATCATATGAGTAGATGGCTCAGTTGTTCCCTCAGAGCCATTAATATAAAAAAGGTAATGCACTCTATACAACAAAACAATTTTAAACCACAAGGAACCCTTAACCTCACCCTTCTCCCCCCCCCCATACATAGATCCAATCTTTTTGAAGGTGTGAATCCATTTCTTTGAATGTGTGAATAAACATGTGGATAAAGCCAGTTGACATAATAATAATAATTCTATTTTTATATACCGCCACATACTTCTAGGCGGTTCACATCTAGAAGAACTGTACACTCAGTGAAAAGAAATACAATTGGCATAAAAATACATTAAGATCAAGTTAAAATATACATATTAAAATATCAATTTGCAAATTTACCAATCAAGATTATAAACATCAATTTACAAATTTACCAAACAGATCAGTTTTCAACAGCTTCCTAAAAGACACATAAGAATAAGCCTAAGAAAAAAATACTACATAACCATGAATTCATTTTGCCTGCCTGATTCACTAACCTCCTTTTGCGTGTCCGATCTGTGGCCGAGTCTTCCTGGCCGAGCGATCCACGAGGCATCATCATGCAAATGGGGGCGATCGGAGGCATGCCCCACACCGATGACACGGATCGCTGCAGAGCGATCCAAACTCATGCACAGACCATCTTCTTTGCCTGTAGATGGTCTGCACATGCTCTCTGCGCAAGGACGAGCTGTAAAAATCAGACATGGCTGCAGGATGTCCACGTGTTCCCTCCTCCCTGCTCGAGCCCAGCGCAACAGACCAGCGCCTCTCCCCTGTCCCTAGTCATTCCGGCATTCAAAAACCCTCCGGTTACTCACAAGCCCGTGGTTTTAACCCATGGGTTTAAAGCGTGGCTGCACTGTGGCGTGTTCTGGAACAGTCCGTAGTGCAGCCCCACTTTAAACCCACGGGTTAAAACCATGGGCTTACACAAAGGTTAATGCTGCCCTCTACTGCAGGAGTCCCAGGTATCATTACAAGTGGTGTGCACACTTCCCTCTGTTTTTGCTTCGAGAGCACCTGTAGAAACTGTCCTGCCATATGTTTGGAGATGTGTGCTGGCAGGCAGGGCAGCAGAGAGCAGGAAATGACGTGAGTGACTGTTCCTCAGCAGTCACTTCTATTTTTGATCAGCCAACTCAGTCGGTTAACATAAGAACATAAGAATTGCCACTGCTGGGTCAGACCAGTGGTCCATCATGCCCAGCAGTCTGCTCACGCAGCGGCCCTCTGGTCAAAGACCAGCGCCCTAACTGAGACTAAAACTAGCCCTATCAGCTTACGTACTTGTTCAGTAGGAACTTGTCTAACTTTGTCTTGAATCCCTGGAGGGTGTTTTCCCATATGACAGACTCCAGAAGAGCGTTCCAGTTTTCCACCACTCACTGGGTGAAGAACTTCCTTACATTTGTACGGAATCTATCCCCTTCCAACTTTACAGAGTGCCCTCTCGTTCTCCCTACCTTGGAGAGGGCGAACAAACTTGTTCTTATCTACTAAGTCTATCCCCTTCAGCACCTTGAATGTTTCGATCATGTCCCCTCTCAATCTCCTCTGTTCGAGGGAGAAAAGGCCCAGTTTCTCTAATCTTTCGCTGTATGGCAGCTCCTCCAACCCTTTAACCATCTTAGTCGCTCTTCTCTGGACCCTTTCGAGTAGTACTGTGTCCTTCTTCATGTATGGCGACCAGTGCTCTACGCAGTACTCCAGGTGAGGGCGCACCATGGCCAAGTACAGCGGCATGATAACCTTCTCCGATCTGTTCGTGATCCCCTTCTTTATCATTCCTAGCATTCTGTTTGCACTTTTTGCTATTGTTTAGTGAATCGAGGCCCTTCCTACTTTGCGTGCCGTTTCCCCTCATTTACATGCGTGGATCGGATCAAGTACGGATATGCTCTGGAGGAAGGTTAGTGAATCGGGTCGGGGTCGCAAAGTGGTCGGGACATGATCGGTGGGCTTAGTGCATCTAGCCCAATGTA
Source organism: Geotrypetes seraphini (assembly GCF_902459505.1). Lineage (NCBI taxonomy): Eukaryota > Metazoa > Chordata > Amphibia > Gymnophiona > Dermophiidae > Geotrypetes > Geotrypetes seraphini. Next base: position 532,226,047 of record NC_047084.1, on the reverse strand, counting down.
TCAACAGTAGACATTAAGAAAGCTTTAAACACATTCCTCATCAGAGGCTCCTGAGAAAATTACAGTCATGGGATAGGAGGCAATGTTCTGCTGTGAATTAGGAATTGTTTATTGGACAGAAAACAGAGGATAGGGTTAAATGATCATTTTTCACAATGAAGGAGGGAAAATAGTGGAGTGACACAGGGATCTGTACTGGGACCAATGCTTTTTAGCATATTTATAAAAGATGTGGTAATTGGAACAAGTGAGGTGATTACATTTGCAAATGACCCTAAACTGTTCAGAGTTGTTGCAATGTATGCAGACTGTGAAAACTTGCAGGAAGACCCAAGGAAATTGAAAGACTGGGCATCCAAATGGCAAATGAAATTTAATATGGTCAAATGCAAAGTGATGCACATTGGGAAGAATAATCCAAATTATAGTTACCAAATGCTGGGATCCACATTAGGGGTCCGCACTAGAGAATGATACAGTGACAAAATTCATCACCATTCCCGTCCCTGCGGATAACCGCGGGAAACCATCTTCATGCCATTCTTTAAGGAGAGAGGGAAGAATCAGAGTATGAATGGCCACAACCACTGACCTGCAAGCTTTGCTTTGAAGAATGCTGGCGTAGAAGGATCGAGGATGAAATAGACGCTAGAAAATGACATGGGATTATTTCCCGCGGTTATCCGCGGGGACGGGAACAGTGATGAATTTTGTCACCATGTCATTTTCTAGTCCGCACCCAAGAAAAAGCTCTAGATGTCATCATAGAAAACACTCTTAAACCCTTTGTCTAATATGTGGTGGCAACTAAAAAAGTAAACAGGATACTAGGAATTATTAAAAAGGGATGGTAAATAAGACTAAGAATATTATAATGCCTCTGTATAGCTCCATGGTACAACCTCACCTTGAGTATTGCATTCTATTCTGGTCACCATATCTCAAAAATGACAGAGCGGAATTAGAAAAGGTTTGAAGAAGAGCGATCAAAATGTTAAATGGGATGGAAATCCTCTCATATGAGGAAAGACTAAAGAGGTTAGGGCTTTTCAGCTTGGAAAAGAGATAGCTGAGGGGCCATATGATTGAAGTCAACAAATTCTGAGTGGTATAGAATGGGTAGAAGTGAATCAATTTTTTTTACACCATCAAAAATTACAAAGACTAAAGGACATTCAACGAAGTTACAGGGAAATACCAATAGGAGGAAATATTTTTTTTCACTCAGAGAATAGTTAAGCCCTGGAACACATTGCCAGATGATGTGTTATCAGCTATTACCATAGATGGATTTAAAACAGGTTTGGGCATGTTCCTGGAGAAAAAGTCCATAGTATGCTATTAAGACGGACATGGGAGAACCCAATGCTTGCCTTGGGATAGGTAGCATGGAATGTTGCTACTATTTGCATTTTTGCTAGTTACATATGACCTAGATTGGCCACTGTGAAAACCTGGATATTGGGCTAGATGGATCATTGATCTGACCCAGTGTGACTATTCTTATGTTCTTATGAGGATCAAAAGTTAGCAGTTCCAAGGGCTTATGTTCCTAAAAAGAATTTACCTGTTTGTGGACAGGTAGCGATGATATTTCCTGATGTCACAGAAGCACTTTTTTTTACAGCTTAAATCTAAAGTATTAGCAATACTTTTTTCTCCCTAAAGTTTCCCTGTAAGTGTCTAGTTGATTAGTGATAACAATCATTATAGGTTTTTGTTTTAAATCCTTAGGTGGAGACTTTCTTAGTAGGTAAATCTGTTAAAGATAATGTAGGAAATACAGTAGTTATGTCATGATTGTTATCAGTGACTTTGTGGTTAGGAATAAAAATTCTAAATATAGATAAGCATGTAATTATATGTTGATTACTTTAAGATACATCTCCTAAATTTGTTGGGTGTTTTCCTTGATGTGGGCTTTAAGAATGATTATTTTGTAAGAAACATGGTTGAAAATTTTTGTTTACTTTTTCCATATTCCCCTCCCCTTTTTACAAAAGCGTGGAAGAGATTTTTGCACCGGCTGGCACATTGAATGCTCTGTGAGAATTCCTATGAGCTCTGTGAGAATTCCTATGAGCATTGGAGCTGTGCAGAGCATTCAGTGTGCTAAAAAGCTCTTCTGCGCTTTTATAAAAGTGTGTGTGTATGGGGGGGGGGGTTGTTTGTAATAATATGAAATAATTACATTAATTAAAGAAAGAATATGCAAAGGAAGAGACAAAAATTTTTCAAGGAACTGGATCAGCAGGGGAGAAACAGCTAGTGGCAAATGCATAAATACAGCAGGAAATACAAATTAATATTTTAGGAACTATTCATGAATGAACATTGGACACATGAATGGTTAAGGAGAGGTGATTTGAAACCTAAGGATGAGCGATTAATAGCTGCAGCCCAAGACAGTAGATTACAAACAAGATGGTTTACACTTACAGCAAGCATTGAAAAAAAAAAACCTGATTTAATAGACATCTGTTGATTCTGTAAGAAAGTGCAAGAAACAATTACTTATCTTGTGGCTGGTTGAGAAATGCTGATGGCAGAAAAAAAAATATATACAAAAGGGCACTTTTATGCAAGGTAGCATGTCTCATTCAATTGGAAATTATGTAAGCATTATAACATCAGTATGCAGGAAAAGCAATAGGATCATGACCCTAAGAGAATTGTGGAATGCAAAGAGATTATGCTCACCTGGGACTTCCCCATCCTGACTAATAAAGAGTTGGTTGCTAGAAAACCAGATAAAGTAGTAAAAGAGAAAAACAACAAAAAACAGAATGGCATTGATTATAGAGGTGTTGGTCCCAGTGATTACTCAGAGAGGGAAGATCCTCAAGTACCAAAAAATGCAGGTTGAGACTAAGAAAATGTGGCAGAAAGATACAGGAAAAAAATTCCCATTATTTTGGGTTTTTGTGACAGGGTATATGTCCTGTCATGGGAGCAGAAGCTTTCCTGGAAGAAAAACCCCAGGAAAGGATCATATAATAAGATAGCCTTTTCTTATACCTGCAAAGACTTGGAGGTGGCTAATGGGGACCCCTGGGTTGGGAGGAGTTAGTCAATAGGGAATGGGATCAGTAGGTGGGTGGTGCCAAGGATAGCCTATCCTCTGCAGTTTGACTTCCCACACAGTTGGAAAGACTGATAAATGCATGGAGGGGCATAATAAAAAAAAGGTTTAAGCCCTCTTTTGGCCTAAGGCCCTAAACGTTGAAAGAAGAAGCAGGGAAAATGTACATTCTCAAAAAAACACGTCCAAAAGGAGGTTTTTTAAAATAATTGCCTGCCTCTACATTCAGCTGTTTAAACGCACAGACCACCACTACATCTACACTTAAGACATATAATAAACTTAAGACATATAATAAACGAAAAAAAAGCCTAAGTCCCAAACGCCCAAAGCCAGGCCTTTTAGGTCCTTCGTCTAAAAGCTGGATTCTGTAACCGGTGTCTGTCAAAAACAACACCAGTTAAAGAATCCACCCCCCAGCAACAATTGCGGCAAGAGAGATGGCTCATCTCCCCTGCCACGATAGCGATACCACCAAGTGCCACCAAATGCAAAACCCCCAAGTGCTGCCCAAGCCCTCCTGCCCTGCGACCCCCCCCAACAAGATTGGAGATGGAGGTAGCCCCGCCAAAACCCCTACTCCCACCCTCACTATGATATGGGCAGAAGGGATCCCAGGCCCTCCTTCCCTAGATGTACCCCCCCACAATCACCCCTCCGAACCCCCTTTACCTTAAAAAAAGTTGGCCGGATGGATGGAGGTGAATGGCGGGCCATAGGGCCTGATTGGCCCAGGCGCCTCAAGCCCCACCCACAGGTAGGTCCTTAGGCACCTGGGCCAACTGGAATTGGCCCAGTTGCCTTAGGCCCCTCCTGTGGGCAGGGCCTTAGGCACATAGGCCCAAGCCAGCCCATGTGCCTAAGGCCCTGCCCACAGGAGGGGCCTAAGGCAACTGGGCCAATTCCGGTTGGCCCAGGTGCCTAAGGCCCCACCTGTGGGTGGGGCTTGAGGTGCCTGGGCCAATCAGGCTTGCCATTCTGAGGATGGCAGACCCGCTGGACGGATGGGCTTGGGACCCATCCATCTGTCCAACTTTTTTAAGGTAAAGGCCCTAAACGTTGAAAGTAGAAGCAGTGAAAATGTCCATTCTAAAAAAAAAAACCATCCAAAAGGTGTTAGTTAGTTGGGTTGTGAGAGTAATGGTGAGTAATGGTGGGGCGGGGTGGAGAGTATCATGGGGGGAGGGAGGGGGGGTTTGAGGAGGGAAAATGGGATGTATTAAAGGTTCTGGAAATTAGCCAAAGATAAGATAAGTGGTTCAAGTGGGGGGAAGGGGTGGTGTGACATTTTTGGGGTTCATAAGAGTACAGGGCTTTGGAGTACCTTTCCACCCTCATTAATCTCACTTTCTATATGTAGAGAAGGAAGGGGAGGGAGTTTGGTTGATTTTACTCTTTTATTGTATATGCTTGTTCTATTATTGTATATGATGCATTATTATTTATACTGTGTGCATCTTTGGAGTGTGCTGGTGTTGTATTTGCTGTGTTTGCATCAATAAAAATTGTTTGAACCTAAGGTAAAGGGGGGTGTTGGGGGTGTGTGGGATGGTCATAGGTTCAGCAGGGGTGTCATGGGGTTGGCGGGTTGATTGGGAGTTCAAGGGGGTGATCATGGGGGGTGCATTGAGGGCAGGAGTGCCTGAGATCCCTCCTGCCCATATTATAGTGGGGATGGGGGTAGGAGGTTTCAGTTGGGCAAGAAGGATTGGGCTCCCTCCTGCCCCGATCGTGTCAGGTGGGTGGGGTTTTAGTGGGGTAGGAGGGGTGGACCATGGCAGGGGGAGGCGATTCGAGGGGTACTATCTCTTCTGCTACAATGGTTGCGGTGTGGGGTGGGCAGGTTGCAGGGGCCGCTGAGCTCATCGTGGCAGCTGCAATCAGCTTAATGGCCCCTTTTTTGGCACTTATACCTGTTTTGACTTGGTCTAAGTGAAAACGTATAAGTGCCGACTAGGCAACCTGCCTAAACTTTTGGTTATACCTGCTGTACGCCTATGTCTATGTCGGCCCACCTCCAGCCCTTTCCCCTCTTCTAAGAACGCCTCTTTTCGCTCTATGCATTTAGAGGCAGGGGAAAGGCCTAAGCTTTGGTTATGGGTGCTTGGACGATCAGGCTTTTTGATTGTCCAAGTACCCATGTAGGCCACTTTTTAGACATTTTGAGTTTTTTTTTTTATTATGAGCCCCATAGTATAAGGACTTACTGAACTAATTTGCATCTTAATTTGCATATGACTAAAAAGTAATAAAGAGGGCCATTTAGAAGTAGAGAAGGGAGTCCTAGAGTCTCAGATTTGATCACTAAAAAAAGGAGGGGGGAGAAAGAAATCCTCTCCTTCAGCCTTTGCAATTTGAGGGACAATATATTATAACAAAAGTGATCTCTCACCCTGACTGTACAGGGGGATGTGTTTTAGAACTTCTGAGAGAAGGAACCCTATGGATTAGATGAGAAACTGGTTACTAAGCTCTTAGAGACAAAAAGCACCTACAGGTGATATTTATGGGGAGGGGTGCTGATTCCAGCCTAAACCCCCCCCCCCCCAAATCTGTTTAAAGCCAGAATGACATACAGACTTAATTAAAAAGAACTCCCAAGTAAACCTGGATAAATTGTCTATGCATATTATATCTATGAATTACAACTACTATTTATTATTTTTATTGCATTAAAAGGTATATACAGCACAGTAGACTCCAGAATGAAGTTTGCTTTCCCACAAAATACATACTTCAACAAGCATTAACAGTAAATTTGAGAAATCAAAATCATACTCTATATGCTCTGGCTTAGGAGTAAGGTTCATTCTCATTATGGTATCACTAAACTAACCCACATAGAGAAATTGCCCCCGAGACACATTCAATACATTAATTTTATTGAACTTTATTAGCAGCAACACCAAAGAATGACAGAATTTTTGAGCTGGAATGTTTTCTCTCAATGCTAGAACTACTGCTCTAGAGGGAGACGTTTAGTGCTGAGACTGAATTATGAACAAGTACTACTTGTTTAGAGCTGAGATAGACAGACTTCCAGATGAAGTGACAGTAGCTCCAGATAGGCATATAAGAGCATAAGAATATCCTTACTGGGTCAGACCAATGGTCCATCAATCCCAGTAGCCCGTTCTTACAGTGGCCAATCCAGGTTACTAGTACCTGGCCAAAACCCAAGGAGTAGCAATATTCTATGCTACCGATCCAGGGCAAGCAGTAGCCTCCCCCATGTCTTTCTTAATAACCGATTATTGGAGTTTTCCTCCAGGAAATTTTCAAAACCTTTCTTAAAACCAGCTACGCTATCCGCTCTTACCACAACCTTTGGCAATGTGTTCCAGAGCTTAATATGCAATCTTGCTGACAGTATATGACGTCTTTATAATGTCACTGGGGTACTAATAGTTAAATATTAGTGGAAGTCAGAAAAATATTAGAGTTCAAATAAAAGAACTGTCTTCTCATTCAAATTGGTAACCAAACTTCAGGATTGCAACCGTCACGTTTGAAAGTCACTCAGAGGTATAGAGTTCTTCAAGAAGAGAGTTGCGCCCTCTAGTGATGAACCAAAGTATATTTTTCAGTCGTTGCAACTTTATTAGTTCTGGTTACGCTCCAAGTTTGATTACAAAAGTAAATAAATAAATAAATGTCTTTACAGTCTTTCAAACACTTGTATGAAAATACTTTGTTTTTTCTTATCTTTACAAATCTTTTCAAATGAACATCGCTCTGTGAGAAAATTGAGAGCAGCTTGATAATTCAGTTTATAACAGGTTTGGGGTCTCTACGTGGCCCCGTTTCAATTCCTTCTTCAGGAGACCCTATTGTATGTAAATTGAAAAACCTTTTCAATGCTGATAGAATGCTTCAAGTTTGCGATGTGGTAACATCTGAAATATAGAGTATATATAAACAGCCGGGTATGAGAGTAGAAATTTCACTATCCTCACTACGGCAAAAATTCTAAATTAATTATAAAGCTACTATAGGAAGCGAGGCACAACAATACATACCGTCAAAAGAACGCTGTCGGTGCTGTGAATTTAAACTGTCAGAGAAAACATAGCATCAGCTGTCTGGTTTAAAAGAGTACAGGGGGAGGAGTTTATTACACGTCAGAATTAGAATTAGAACTGACGTGATTCCTAGAATGTTGGTGAATAAGTACATAGAGTGATGAGTTACTGTTTAGCATTAAAAAATACTATTTAGCATTAAAAAATACAGGGAAGATTTTAAATGTTATTGTAAAGACAGTAAAATATGACTGTGTGTAGTCTAAAAGTCTTGTTCATAGGAAAGCGATCCATTCCATATCACTATTTAGGCCATGAGGCTGCAATGTATTTAAAGTGAAAATCCACTTTTGTTCTTGTCTCCAAAGTATATGGGCCACATCTCCTCCTCTGATTAAATTAATGACATTGAGCACTGAAAATTTGAGATCTGTGATCGCATGTTGGTGTAGTAACCAGTGCTGGACTAGGGGAGCCTCTTTTACTTCAGAGCAAATTCTACTAATATGTTCTCCAATCCTGATTTTGATGCAACGAGTGGTACAACCTACATATAAAAGATGGCACGGGCATTGAATCACATACACTACTTGTCTGGACTCACAATTTGTGGCAGAGGTTTTAATTTTGCTAAGACAGCTATTGTGTATGGACATGTGTTTTAAGGTGACACTGTATTGACACATTTTACAGTGTCCACTTGGAACATGTTGCCCTGCCATTTGTTCTACTGGATGTTTTACAAAATGGGATTGTACCAGCTGTTGTTTGAGATTACGTTGTTTGGAGAATGCAAAGCGGGGTATTTGATGGAATGTCTTGTGGTATTGCATAATACCCCAGTGTTTCTTAATGATCCTTTTAATGTCAAATGCTCTGACTGAGTAGGGGAGGACACATACTAAAGTGTCCTCATCTTCTTTAGAGGTGGGATTTAACAATAAAGATCTATTCGCATACAGTCCTCTTTTATATGCTTTTTTGATAACTGATGTTGGATACCCTCTTTTTATGAATCGCATTTTCATGTCATTAGCCCTACAGATATACTCTTGAACTGTGGTACAGAGTCTTCTGAGTCGTAAAAACTGTCCTACGGGAATATTATTTCTTAAATGTTTAGGGTGAAAACTGCTGTATTCCAATAAGTTATTTCTGTCCGTGGGTTTACGAAAGATGGTAGTAGAAAAACTACCTTGATGTAAACAAATCTGTATATCTAAGAATGATAACTGTCTCACATTAGTACTCATGGTGAATTGTAAATTGCTGTCACAGGAATTTAACCACTCTAGAAAAGTTTGAAATTCAATAGGTGTACCTATCCATACTGCAAAGATATCATCGATGTACCTTTTCCAGAGTAAAAAATTATTCCAATATCTGGATGTGTATAAAAAAGTTTTTTCGAATTTGGAAACATACAAACATGCCACAGATGGAGCCATCTTAGCCCCCATAGCCGTACCTTTTATTTGTTTATAATATTGCATGTCAAACTGAAAATAGTTCATACTTAATGCAATATATGCTAATTGTAATAACAAATCTATTCTATGTTGAGATAAATCCAATGCTGATAATTCCTCTTTAATAATTTCCATTGCGGCATTTTGTGGGATGTTAGTATATAATGCTGATATGTCTAACGTAATAAGGATGGCGTGTGCAGGTACATCATGATATTGTTCTAAAATATTAATCATGTTAGTGGAGTCACGAACATAAGATGGAGCTAAAGGAACTCTATCTTTTAAATACATATCGATAATGGTAGATAAAGGTTCTAAGATGGAGCCTATTCCAGAGACTATGGGTCTTCCTGGAGGATTGTGGAGAGATTTATGAATTTTAGGGACAAAATAAATTACAGGGATTCTAGGGTGTTTGCATGAAAGAAACTGAAATTCTTTATCTGTAATGGTCCCTGCTTCTACGGCGTATACTAGAAGTGTGGAAATGGCATCTCGTATGTGTGGGGTAGGTTCTTCTTGTAAAGGAGTATAATAATTTAGATCTGATAATTGACGTAAGGCTTCTGCTACGTATTGATCAGAGTCCATAAGTACTATTCCTCCCCCTTTGTAACTCATCACTCTATGTACTTATTCACCAACATTCTAGGAATCACGTCAGTTCTAATTCTAATTCTGACGTGTAATAAACTCCTCCCCCTGTACTCTTTTAAACCAGACAGCTGATGCTATGTTTTCTCTGACAGTTTAAATTCACAGCACCGACAGCGTTCTTTTGACGGTATGTATTGTTGTGCCTCGCTTCCTATAGTAGCTTTATAATTAATTTAGAATTTTTGCCGTAGTGAGGATAGTGAAATTTCTACTCTCATACCCGGCTGTTTATATATACTCTATATTTCAGATGTTACCACATCGCAAACTTGAAGCATTCTATCAGCATTGAAAAGGTTTTTCAATTTACATACAATAGGGTCTCCTGAAGAAGGAATCGAAACGGGGCCACGTAGAGACCCCAAACCTGTTATAAACTGAATTATCAAGCTGCTCTCAATTTTCTCACAGAGCGATGTTCATTTGAAAAGATTTGTAAAGATAAGAAAAAACAAAGTATTTTCATACAAGTGTTTGAAAGACTGTAAAGACATTTATTTATTTATTTATTTATTTACTTTTGTAATCAAACTTGGAGCGTAACCAGAACTAATAAAATTGCAACGACTGAAAAATATACTTTGGTTCATCACTAGAGGGCGCAACTCTCTTCTTGAAGAACTCTATACCTCTGAGTGACTTTCGAACGTGACGGTTGCAATCCTGAAGTTTGGTTACCAATTTGAATGAGAAGACAGTTCTTTTATTTGAACGACAGTATATGACGGCCAGAATATTATAGACCTGTACAAGTGAGTAAAAAGGGACCTCGATGCACATATGTTATGCAGGACCAACCGCACCTTCATACACATGGAACGTGTTTCCGGAGGTTGTGATAAGCCAGAGCACACTACAGGGGTTCAAGGAAGGTTTAGATAGGTTCCTAAAGGATAGGGGGATTGAGGGGTACAGATAGAAGTAGAGCATAGCAATAGTCAGGGACCACTTCACAGGCCATAGGCCTGATGGGCCGCCGCGGGAGCGGACCGCTGGGCGCGATGGACCTCTGGTCTGACTCAGTGGAGGCAACTTCTTATGTTCTTATGTTCTTATACCATCTACAGGCAAAGAAGTTATCTATTGAAACAGGAAGTCCTATCATTTTTTTTTTCTTAGGAAAAAGGTGCCAGTACATCATTAGGGAGCAGAGTGCCTATCTATGGTTCTTCCCCTACAGTGGTCATACCTCCTGAGTATTCACACTCTTGTCACTGGCCATGCTGCATATAAAAAGGCAACGTTGCAAATATTATAGCATTCCCTAGAATACCAACACATCTATTATTATTAGGAAAACAGAACAAACAGGAGTTTCTACTCAGAAGCTACATATGAGGAGGCAGTGGTGTACCTAGCATATGTGACACCCGGGGCCCATCATTTTTTGACACCCCCCCCATCTGTATGAAAAACATGATTTTTAGTAACGTCACACATGAGTACCTAGGAAAAGGCAGCATCTTACATACTGTAATGAGCAGTACAACATCAATACACCCATTGTAAAACTAAACAAGCCAGACTAGTACAGATCAATCCTGCAGTCAATCCTAACAGAAAACCATGTCTTTCGAACACACAGAACACAGAAAACACCTTCACCTAGTATGGAATATGTCATCACAAACTAACCCCTCTCCCTTTTACAAAACTGTAGTGTGGATTTTAGCCTCGGTGGTAACAGCTCTGACGCTCATAGAATTCTGAGCATCAGAGCTGCTACCACCACGGTTGGCGCTAAAAAACGCTCCACAGTTTTGTAAAAGGGAGGATAAAATAGAAATACATAGACAAAGGTTAAATTGAACCAGAAGAAGCTGGACTCTGCATACAGTGCAACACCACAGAAACAGTGGCACATGTCTTCTAAAGCAATAAATAAATAGAAAATTTTTGTTCTACCTTTGTCTTCTCTGGTTTCTGCTTTCCTCATCTTCTTGTTACTCTCTTCCTTCCATCCACTGTCTGCTGTCTCTCTGCCCCTATATGGCATCTTCTTTCCTTCTATGCCCCTTCCAGAAACTGTATGCCTGTCCCTTTCATCTCCCCTTTCACCCCCATTGGTCTGGCATCTCTCTCCTCTCCTTCCCTCTCCCACACCTTTCTTCTGCAATCCTTTTCTTCCCTCATTTTCCTTTTCAATTTATTTTCTGCAGCCATCTAGATTAAATTCTTACTACCCTCTCATCAATTTCCTTTTTTACTGTCTACCTACAGCTCGCCACCTCTTTCCCTTACCCCCTCCAGTATTTCCCTAACTCAATCCTTTTCCCCTCATCATGTGCCCTCCTTTTATTTATCCCCTCCTTCCATCATGTGCCCTCTTTCTCTACCCCTTCCATCTAGCTAAAGAAGCACTGCCTGGGCTTTGCAGTCCCCAGTTATGTCTCTAGCAGGATATATATTTCAAATCTAATATATTCTAATGACAAAATAGAAAGAAAATGATTTTTTTTCTACCTTTTGTTGTCTCTGGTTTCTGCTTTTATCTTCTTTTCACTCTTTTCCTTCCAGCGTCTGCCCTGTCTCTTCAAACCAGCATCTCCCCGTTCCATCCACTGTCTGCCCCTTCCAGAAACTGTCTGTCTCCCCCTTCCATCTCTCCTCTAGACCCCCCCCCCCTTGGTCTGGCATCCATCATCTTCCCTCTGTTCCCTCAAGGTCTGGCATCTCTCTTTCCCTCCCCCCTGTGGTTTTTAGCATCTCTCTATTCTCATTTCCTCCGCTCAGATCTGATATCTCTGTCTCCTTCCCCGTTCTCTGGCAACTCTCTCTCCTCTCTCTTCCCTTTCCTTCTCTGTTCTTCCTTCTTTATTTTCTGCCTCCGTCTAAATTAAATTCTTTCTTACTATGCAGTCCTCAGTTTCCCTCTTTTCACTGTGTCTACCCACAGCATGCCACCCCTTTCCTTCACCCCTCCACTATCTCACTCTCTATCTTCTTCCCCCATCCAGCATATCTCCTTTTTCTTTATCCCTCCTTCTATCCAGTATGTGTTCTCTTTTTCTACTTCCATTCAGCATTTGCGCTCCATTCTCCCCACTTCCATCATCTGCCCTCTTCTCTTTCTCCACTTCCATCATCTGCCCCTTCTCCCCACTTCCATCATCTGCCCTCTTCTCTCCCCCCCTTCTCTACACTTCCATCATCTGCCCCTTCTCCCCACTTCCATCATCTGCCTCTTCTCTCAATCTCTCCATCCACCACAGGCCTATCTTTCTCCCTTCCTCTCACCTTTCCGATTTTGGCAACAAGATCAGCAACGCCCCTACACCCCCCCACCCCCGTGCGATGACACATAAGATCGGCAATGGGCCTCCTTCTCCCACTGGCATCAACAGAACTTCAGATCGGCAACACGGTGCTCAGTTAAAAGCTGGGCTGAACATTGTCGCATTGCCGATCTGAAGTTCTGTTGATGCCGGGAGGAGGAAGCCTGTTGCCGATATTAAGTTTCATCACGGGGGGGAGGGAGGGCGCCGTTGCCAATGCCGATGAGTGCTGTCGCGGAGGGGGGGGGCGCCGATGCCAATGATTGCTGTTTCAGCCCAGACGCTGCCGATGGCCCCACTCCGATCTTGCCGGCAGGAATTTTCTGGACCTGGCCGGCTGTGCACCCCCCTAAAGTTGCACCCGGGGCGGACTTCCCCCTCCACCCCCCCCTTGGTACGCCACTGTGAGGAGGTACTGAAAAGTTCTCAGTTCAACTAATCCACTTCCTAAATTCTGAGCAACATTTTGCCACTGGTAGATGAAAAGAGTGTCGTCTTATTTCAAACATATCCATGTCATTCTTTTTTTGGTTGAGCTGAGAACTTTTCAGCACCCCTTCGTAATGTCAGAATACCTTATCTTGGTCACATCTGAGCACTTCAATCTCTTAACCACAATTGTTTGATTGTCCCCACATTTATAGAGATATTTTTAGAGTTTATATGCAATTCTGTTTTTTCTGTTCAAAGACCTGAATTATGGAACTTGCTGCCAAATCAGGTTGGGCAGACTTTGAATCAGGTTGGGCAGACTGGATGGACCATTCGGGTCTTTATCTGCCGTCATCTACTATGTTACTATGTTAGATTACAAACCTCATTTACCCCCCTCCACACACTTTTATAAAACTGCGCATGAGGTTTTTGGCACCGTTCAGCATGCTGAATGTTCTGCGCTGCTCAGACGCTCATAGGAACTTTATGACGGTCGGAGCAGTGCAGAGCATGCAGCGTGCCGGCCAGCACTGAAATCCTTTTGTGCAGCTTTGTAAAAGGTAGTTCGTTCTTTTTATTTCTTTATTTATTAATTGTCTAAGAATTATTTGGCCAACTACTTTGAGAATAGAAAAGTTTTCAGTCGGGTTCTTAAATGTTTGTAAGAGCAAGCGTTACGTAAGAAAGGTCGAAATTCCTTATTGCAGAAAGCAGCCTGAAATGCTAGCATATGATCCAAAGATTTCTTGCTTTTCAGGGTTAAATTTTATGTTTTATATTTTTATTTCTGTTACTAATTTGTTTTGTAATGCCACTTAGATATGATTTGATTTGCAGGATATCAAATAATAATAAACTTGAAACTTGAATATTGGTGGATTGGTTTGTACATCTATAATCATTTTTTATTTTTAGTGTAGAAACATTTTTTACAGAAATATCTACATAGTCATAAAAAATTTATATGTATATATAGTAGCTATCCCCTCCCTTTTTTATGAAGCCGCTTTAGGCTTTTTATTGCCAGCCGCAGCAGTATTAGCTCTGACGCTCATAGCATTCCTATGATCATCGGAGCTAATGCCACTGCGGCCAGCAATAAAAAATCCTATTGTGGCTTCGTAAAAAAGGGGGGGGGGGGAATTTATGAAACTGCGATAGCAGTTTCTAGTATGGGGAGCCACGCTGAATGGCCCATGCTGCTCCCGACGCTCATAGGAACTCAATGAGTGTCGGGAGCCGCGCTGGCTATTAAGCGTGGCTCCCCGCACTAGAAACTGCTATTGCAGTTTCATAAAAGGAGACCATAGTGTAGTATGTATAGACTCACAAGGCAGGAGACAAGCTTTTTTGGAAAGGCTCAACCATCACCTTGCTTTCTAAAGCAAGTAGGGACAAGGGTGCTGGTAAAAAGACACACCAATATCTTATTGAACATTTTAGAATGAAGTCTAGCAATTGATCACATTTTATATGACACCCATGACAGAAAAGCTTATTAATTACAAACATTTTACCCCCACTTTTACTAAACCGTAGTGCATTTTTTAGCACTGGCTCTGATGGCAACAGCTCTGACGCTCACAGAATTCCAATGAGTGTCGGAGCTGTTACCGCCATGGCCAGCACTAAAAACTGTGCTACGATGTGTGTGTGTATGGGGGGGGGGGACTTGATTATGACCTAGGAAAAAACGAACTGCAGAGACGCCCTGCAATTTTCTGGGTACAGACTTTTCTGATAGGTAGGGCTAGACTCGGTTAGGGCACTGGTCTTTGACCTAAGGGCCGCCGCGGGAGCGGACTGATGGGCACGATGGACCATTGGTCTGACCCAGCAGCGGCAATTCTTATGTTCTTATGTTAACTCCCTGTTTGTCTTCATCATCATCACCATCTTCATGCAAATCAGTGCTGCGACAACTTCCTGGAATGTAAGAGGTAGAATCTAAGAATTATTAATAGAATAATTCATAAAATATTGCTTTCTGCTTACATGCAATCTCTCTGGAGATCCCATGTAAATAGAAAAAGAAGAATTACCTACATTTATTTTCTCTACTAAGCAGAAGTCAGTATAATTGATAATCGTAGATGGCAGTAATGTACAGTAGCAAAAAATTAGTTAGAAGTTTCTCCTTTGGTTTCACTGCACAACAATTTTTTGGTTAAGTCTTGATTCCTGAAAAGTTTTTGGTGATTATGACAGGTACCAACTTGGTATGCTCAAATATGGTTTTGGTTTTACTGCATCACGTAAGAACTATGAGAAATAGACATTTTTATGTTTACTGACAATAAAATATATAGTCAAGTTTACGTTTCGCACAAGCGACTAAATGAAACAGAATTAAAAGTGTTTTGCTCCCGAGTTTCTTTTATATTCAGTGTCTGGTGCATCACATTGTAGCATCCAACAATAGTCGGCAAGCATTGACGGATTCCAATTGCCCTGGTATCGTTTCTCCATCGTAGCTATGTCTTGATGAAACCTTTCACCGTGCTCGTCACTCACAGCACCGAGATTTGCGGGGAAGAAGTCCAAGTGTGAATGGAGGAAATGAATCTTGAGTGACATATTGCACTTCATTCTCTTGTATGCTTTGAGAAGTTTGTCTACCAGCTGAATGTAGTTTGGGGCTCTGTAATTGCCCAGAAAATTGTCAACAACGTCTTTCAAGGCTTTCCAGCCAATTTTTTCCGGCCCAACTAACAGATCTTCAAATCGCTTGTCACTCATAACATGTCTGATCTGGGGGCCAACAAAAATACCCTCTTTGATCTTGGCATCAGTTATTCTTGGGAACATCTGTCTTAAATAACGAAAACCTTCCCCTTCCTTGTTCATTGCTTTCACAAAATTCTTCATGAGTCCCAGTTTAATGTGAAGAGGAGGCAAAAATATCTTTGTCGGGTCAACAAGCGATTCATGTGCTACATTTTTCTGTCCTGGAACTAACTTTTTACGGAGTGGCCAGTTCTTTCTAGAATAGTGCGACTCTCTGTCTCGGCTGTCCCATTCGCAGATGAAACAGCAGTACTTTGTATAGCCAAGCTGCAGTCCTAGTAACAGAGCAACGACTTTGAGGTCTCCACAGATATTCCAGTTATACCTGGTATACTGGACATACTTTAGTAACATTTCCATATTCTCATATGTTTCTTTCATATGTGCTGCATAGCCAACAGGTACTGAAGGATAAACGTTGCCATTGTGCAACAGAACAGCTTTCAGGCTTAACATTGACGAATCAATGAAAAGACGCCACTCTTCCGGGTTGTGATCACAACCAAAGACCGAGAACAATCCTTCAATGTCACAACAGAAACAGAGACTGTCGACTTGTGCAAAAAATTTGGTTATATCATGATGCCGGTCTCGAAACACAGAAATTTTCGTACCTGGTGATAGCAAACACCATTCCTGCAGTCTCGAACCTAGCAGCTCAGCTTTTGCTTTTGACAGACCCAAATCTCTGACCAAATCGTTCAATTCGGACTGTGTTATCAGATGTGGATCGCCTGATGAGGATGGTTCAAAATCCGGGTCAATGTCACTGTTAGAACCCTGCACTGCAGTTTCTTCATCTGGTTCGTCTAAGGTCCAATCCTCTGGTGGTTTCGGAACTGGAAGACTGTCATCATGTGGCATGGGTCTCATTGCTGAAGGCAGATTAGGATATTCAATTGACTTCTTGTTTTTGGCAGAGAAACCAGACACATTAGTCAAACAGAAATAACAGTCCGTCACATGGTCTTTCTGTTCTCGCCATATCATCGGAACAGCAAATGGCATCGTCTTTCGAGTACCTCTGAGCCAGGCTCTCAGACTAACAGCACATGTCGCACAGCAAATGTGAGGCGCCCATTGCTTGTCTTGATCACCTATTTTGCAGCCAAAATACAGATGATAGGCTTTCTTTACAAGGGCAGTCATCGAACGTCTCTGAGGCGTAAGTGTATATTCCCCACAGATATAGCAGAATGTGTCGCGGCTGTTACGACACCGACGAGACATATTGCCCGACACCAAAACGTCTATAGCATCAAGCTTACTTACTGTTATATTGCTACAGCTACTATACTACTATACTTTACTATACTGATACTATATACACACACGGACTATCTATATTAACCAAATGAGCAGGATCGGTGTATGGAAGCCACCATTATAGCATGGTGAGACAGCGCAAGCTCGTTCAGACCTGCCCAGACATGCCCAGGATGTCATCTTCCATAAAACAGCTTCCAACCTGGCTAGATTTTATGCATGGACATACCCAGGCGGCACAAACCGTTGTTGATAAGACACTTATGGGAGAAAAAATTGTTTGCATCCAAATATAAGAAAAAATCACGACAAAATTGAAGATTTCTCTGAAATGGTACGTGATGGGTAATTTTTGATGTAATATTCATGATCAGCACCCAAAATTCTATAAGAAACACCCAGCAGTGTTCAGGAAGCAAAAACTTTGTTGTGCAGTGTTTTCAGTGTTATTATTTCTACCACTCTTTATTTGGATTTACATCCCGTCCTCCTCAAAGAGCTCAGAATGGGTTACAGTTTACATTCATAGTGTTATAATACAGAGTTTACATAGTGTGTTACCATATGTCTACATATAGGACTACTTACTGATGCTGAAAAAGTAACAGCTAAGCTACAATAGCGTATGGTAGTACAATAAAAGATAAAGAGTTTTGGTAAGCATTGCATAGTTTCAGAAGAAAATTGGGTAGTCACTTTAGAATCAGGAGAGTGGTCAGGTCTGACCACTTAAGTTTGATGATAGTCTTAGGGTCTAGCAGGGATTTGGCAATTACATAGAAACATCATCTTAACCTCAACATAGCACTAGAAAATACACACACGATCACCCCTCCATAACCATACCTAAACATTGTACAACTCTCTTCATCAACTTACTATTCATCTACTATGAGCTCTAAATTTCTCCTGGAAACTTCCAGTCTAACAATTGTAACTTGATACATTCCTGATTCTATGTACTGTAATATTCCTGAAATTGTCCAGTCTCTTAATTTGTAATCCGCTTAGAACCGCAAGGCACAAGCGGAATAGAAATCTGTAATGTAATGTAATGTAATGATGGCAGATAAAGGCCAAATGTCTCATCTAGTCTGACCATCCGCAGTAACCATTATCTCTTCCTTTCTCTAAGAGATCCCACTGCCTATCTCAGGCGTTCTTGAATTCAGATACAGTCTGTCTCCACCACCTCTTCTGGGAGACTGTTCCATGCATCTACCACCCTTTCTGAAAAAAAGTATTTCCTTAGTTTGCTCCAGAGCCTGTCATCTCCTATGTCTTCTCATTGCGTAGTTTCCTTTCAAATGAAAGAGACTTGACTCATATGCTTATCATATCTCCCCTCTCTGCTTTTCCTCCAAGTCAAAAACACCTAGAACAAGCCCTGTTGGACGTGGGAGGGGTCTGCAAAGTGATAGACTGAACACCCAGACATGGCACCTAAATAGTGGGGTATCTTACAGGGCACTGCTGTGAACTTCACAAAAAGGGTGCCATGTCATCATCTCACTACAGCTCCCTTATAGGTCATGGTGAGCCCCCCCAAACCACCTCTAGAATCCCCTAGACTCACTTATCTACCACCCCAATAGCTCTTATGGCTGCAGGATCCACTTATATGGCAGTACAAAAGAGTTTTGGGGGTGTATAATAATAATAATAATAATAACTTTATTCTTCTATACCGCCATAGTCGAAAGACTTCTAGGCAGTTCAAGGCCTAGGTCGTTTAGAAATATGTCCAAAACCCATTTTCATTAGCGGCACTTGGACGTATTTTGACAATGTTCGTCCAAGTGCCAACTTAGGCCGGTTTTTGGACGTTTTTCTCTTTCGATTATGAGCCCCTTAGCTTTTTGTCATAATTAGTTGTTATCTCTGGTTGTAAGTAATGTTCACCCTCCGACATAAGAGATGATAATTCAAAGTATGGCTGTTGGTAGTATTGCTCAACAGAGTGTCTCTGTTTCACTCCCCTTGGAGCTTCTTCAGGAGATCATTGTAAACTGCTTCTTATTTCACTATTAACCTTAATGATCAATTTTTTAATTCTATGTGATGACTTTTCTTTTCAAACATCCATAATAGAGATTCTTCGGTTTTCCGTACCAGAATCTAAGGTTTAATGGTTTTTCTCCAGCCAGAACTATTATCAGAGACAGGATGCTGGACTAGATCAACCATTGGTCTGATTCATGTTTTTGTTTTCTTGAAGTTCATAATGCTCTGTCTTTTGAACTCTCCTTGTTCTGTTTTGGGAGCTGGTTTATAGGATGCTAGACTCACCTTAAAAAAGATCAACTAATTAAAAAATGTATAGGTGATTCCAATACTGGGAAAACAGGACCATATTAACTTTATAAGGGTTATCAGAACTTGTACTTCTATATAAAAGTGGTAGGGTCATGCAGAATATGAGTCTCTCTTCTGATCATACAACTATGAGAAGTCTGATAAAGTAAAACTTAGGTACTTTTGGGGAGCTGACTCAGACCTGGTCTATAGACCTGAGGTAGACAGCTCTAGTCCTCATGTGATTTTAGCTGGTTGGGATTTCTGCACTGAATATGTGGGAGATGTATTTGTAGTTAACATGCTTATTCAATGGGGATTGCCAGAAAACCCAAACTGGCTTGCAGTGCTCAAAGAACAGAATTACCTATGCCTGCTGAAGGCACTGCTCCATGCTGTTCAGTCTTGCCTTAGTCTTGTTTTCGGAACAAGTTTAGGCCTACCAAGAGGAGCTGCATCTTGACAGTAGAAAGGAAGACTGAAGAGTGATACACTTTCTTCCCCTACCAAACAAAGCATATCCATCTGGCAGAAAAAGTATAGAAATTAACTTTACTATCTTTTTCCTAACAGTGGGATTACTCATTTCTAGAGGGAACTAAGCACAGAGGGTTTGGTAATGTCGCTGGGTTTAAATACAAATGTTTGGATAAGTTCCTGGAGGAAAAGTTCATAGTCTGCTATTGAGACAGACTTCAGGGGAAGCCACTGCTGGGATTGGTAAAATATTTGGGTTTCTGCAAGGTACTTTTGGCATGGATTGGCCACTGTGCTGGGCTAGATGGACCATTGGTCCGACCCAGTATGAATAGTCTTATGTTCTTAGATACCTTTAAAGACGAAATAAGAAAAAATATGATTTGTAACCAAAATATAAACACTAGGAAAGTAATTTTGAATAGAGAATGCTGCCCAACAGCATTCAGAACTTCCTAATATTAGTCACTAGTCTGCAGAACTTAGATTTATATGTAAGAACAGATCATAGGGCTCCTTTTACTAAGGTGCGCTAGCGTTTTTAGCACATGCAAAATATTAGCGTGCCTAAACCCCCATGCTACGCGGACAAACTAACGCCAGCTCAATGCTATCGCAGCTTAGTAAAAGGAGCCCTTAGTTGAAGAGACTCAAGTATGCCCTTTTTCAAATGCCTTTTTTTACATTATGGAAAAGAAGATTGTAGACTGAATATCTCTGCAGAATTCCTTCTGAGGAGCCTTTGAATATTGGTACATATGTATTCTATCCATGTTCTCTGTTTAGGGAAATACTTTTAAAGATATTGCAAATGATCTGTTTTTTTTTTTCTCTCAGCCTTTCTTCAGCTGTATGCTTTGTGCTTTACTTCATTAGATAGGAAATTGAAACCCAAGATTGCTGCCTGACCCCCAGCATACCCCTATCCCAAAAACAGCCCCTTTTCCCTCTCCCCCTCCACTTCCCTGTGCAGCAGTAGCAGCTGGACACCTCACAGCACCTCGAAGGACATCCTCCTGCCGTTGCTCTCACCGCCGCACGCGCTGCAAGCCGACATACACAGCACGCGCCGCAAGTCGCCGCAAGCCACAAATAGAACAAGGCACAGAAGCACAAATCACGGTGGCAGGGATCATGCTGTTTCAGCTGCGCATGCGCGGGTAAGGGTTTTATTATAGAGGATTCATTCACATTTGCTTAACTGTCTAACATTTTCATATTTAGGCAGATTACTGTAATAAAAATACATAAAACACTGGGGTCGATATATACAGTTAAATTGTTTGTGCGAAACTATCCACTGATATCCACCAACTGTCAATGCCACTGAATATTAGCACTAACCTTTAAAGCCATAGCCAGGGATTTTGTGGGTGAGCCAGGGGCGGAGTCAGCACTTATGTGGTTAGGTGCAGATATTCAGCATTTACCTGCCTAAGTTAATCGGACTGCCTAAAACATCGTCCTTTCTTTCTCTGGCTTCACTTAGTCAATTAAGGGGGAAATTCATCAAGGGATGTTAACTGATGTAGCACGCACTAAATGCTAAGATGCCCATAGGAAAATAATGGGTGTCTTGGCATTTAGCACCCCTTGATGAATTCGCCTCCCCCCCAAATGCTGAATATTTCACTTAACCAGTCAAGTGGTAGATAGCTGGCCACATAAACCAGGATAGTTAATGCTGGTACCTGGACATGGTTTGACATTGAATACCAATGACCAATTTTTTTTTTTGTAAGTTCTTGTTGTAATACATCTTGGATAATTCTTTCGTAATCTGCCTTGAACTACAAGGTAATGGCGGAATAGAAATCCCTAATGTAATGTAATGTAATACCTGGGCATAATGCTGGTGTAAGCCAAAGAAAAAAGTTGACCATCGCTGGCTGAATATTTATCCTACAATATATAATTACACGACAAAAACAGAACAACTTAAAACAAATGTAAAAATCAAATTCATAGTACACGAGAAAAAAAAAACTACACATAACAGAATACTTGAGTAAGAAACCAAGATTTGTCTAAACGTAAATATTCTTGGTCCATATGTACTGTGTATGCAAAGGTAAAACATTCAGCAAAACAGGACCATAATATCTAAATGCTAAATTCTACATAGATGCATGCCTGATCTTAGTTAATGCTGCAAACCCATAATAATAACAGATTCTGAGATCTTAATGACCTTTAAAGTGCATTAATGTCCACAAAAGATGCAGAGTTTAAAGATAAACAAAAGCATTCATATCACTGAATTACATAGTGGGAAACTTACAGATTTTTTCTTTTCTAACATATGAGTTTTAAATCTCCCATGTAGTCTTCCATTCACTATATACTTTTTCGACTGTTTCTCAATAATTAGATAAATGATAAGCAAAGTTCTTTGGGGAGCAATGCCTGCTTAAAGCTTTTAACAAAAGCAATAGGATGAGTGGGTTTATTTGATTAAAGGACCTATAGCTCTTTATGTTAAATGGCTTTGAGTCTTGAGGTAGGGCAAAGGTGCTCCACTGTAATCTGTCATGCCATGAAACAGAAAACCAAATTGGCAAACTTAGTGGACTCTAATGACTACTATTGGATGACTTCTATAGCCATTGGTGCAGAAAACTGATTGCTTTTCATGCTGGTCTCAGCATGGCTAGTAAGGAAAGTCGCAAGTGAGTTCTTTGAGGAGAAAAACACCAAATAAGAATCCCATAGCGGTGCACACCAAACCCCCTTATTCAATGACCTTCAATGACCTAAATATAAGCATCATCTTCCAGATTCTGTATACTGTATTCCGATTTGCACACACAACTTAATTAGTTAAGAAACTAATCAGTCACATAACTGCCAATTATTGGCAGTAATTGTCAATAATTAGAATTTATGCATACAACGTTCTAAGCATATTCTAGAAAGTGGTTTACGTAAATTCTAGTGCATGGATTTCAAAAGGGGGGCTTGGTCAGGAGTTAGGTGTTCTGTTATAGAACACCTGTTATCAAATTGATAACTATACCCTTTTAGGAATATCCATCTTTAACAGGTTACCCTTTGGCTCAATAATACTTGGGCTAAGCTCCTACTTCTCAATTTTCAAATCCAGTTAGCTTGGAGTCATTATGATTTGAACATAATCCTACAAAGAACACATCAAAAGAAAGTAGGAAAGGTAACTGGTACATCATTTAATATATGGCATGACTGATCTGAAATGGGGGGAGGGGGAGGACCCTTCAGCTATCTAAGATGCCCAGGTCCAGCTCAACCTATGGACCAGATGAGACCAGTGATGAAGAGTGCCTAAGCCCTGTCTAGGTTCTTTTCCTCCCTTTGCCTGCAGTTTGGATCCAAGGATAGGAGAGAGGAAAGAGGAAAGAGAGATGCCAAACTGGGATCTTGGCACCCTTTATCACCAGTGGATGGGGGAGAATATACTGGATTGCAGGCAGATGGGAGAGAGAGTAGAAGGAGCTGGTGCCAACGCTAAAGGTGACTCGGCACCACAGTCCCTTGAGCTGGTCCTAGAAGCGGTCCTTCTACTAAGGTGTGCTAAGCCCAAACACAGGCTCAACATGCTGAATAAGTCTTACCATAGGACACTCTAAAAAGTCTTGTGGTAATTTTCCCTTTTGTGCATGCTAACCACATGTTTTTATGATTTCTTTTAAGGAGTGTGTCAGAAGCTCGCATTAAGCCCTGGATTCTATATATGGGGCCCAAAGTTGCACCTCCAACTTTGGGTGTGCTTCCATGATCTGCACACAAATAAATTGGATAATGAACCAACAACAATTGGGTGCTGAAACCATCATTGATGTTCATTGGCACTCATTAAAACTTGCGTGTGCATCTGGAAGTTCACTGTTCAATAAGGCATGGCCCGTATCTCAAAAGGGGGCGTGGCCATAGACATGTGGGACCCCTTTGAAAAGTTATGCTGGAATTAAAGTATACTGCCTAACTGTGCTTAACTTGGGCACCAACATTTACACCAGGTTTAGAAGGTAAAAGCTCAGCTATTCTGTAT
Source organism: Geotrypetes seraphini (assembly GCF_902459505.1). Lineage (NCBI taxonomy): Eukaryota > Metazoa > Chordata > Amphibia > Gymnophiona > Dermophiidae > Geotrypetes > Geotrypetes seraphini. The sequence continues at coordinate 532,202,252 of NC_047084.1, read as the reverse complement.
AACACTCACTCCCTTTGTAGAATAGCACTTAGATCCAAATTCTCTAAATGGTGCCAGTTCAGTAAAAAACACTGTTTAAATGCTGTTTTTTTTACTGATTTTCAAGGTACCTTCCAGCGCCCAAAAATATTGGTGCCAGGATCACCCATTCCTAGGCTCTTTACTGTGCCTAACGCCACTGTGGTGTAACTGACACCGGAAGTGGTTTTAGGCAGTATAAAGTACCTAGGGAGGTGTGAGTCACATCAACAGTGGTGCCTGAAATGTAGGTCTGGAAAACCCAGGCCTACATTTCCTTCACCTGCCTATGCTGGAGGTGCTTTTCTCTACCCAACGCCTCATTCTTGACTGCTCTGAATGGGGCCCTTTCCAAATCCCGGTTGTTCCCCCCCTCTCGCAAACCAAAGAAACCTCACAGAAATATACACCGATCATTAAGGAAAATCGCCCACTCAGTCCCAGCTGACACTCCTCACTACCAAAAGGTCCTAGGTTTCTACTTAAACATCCGTTCTATCAGGAACATAGCCCAACTAGTTAAAGACTGGCTAGAGGAGACCAACCCTGACTTTGTCCTCTTAACTGAAACATGGTTGATCTCTGACAACGATATAATTCGTGAGTGTCTACCACCTGGGTTTAAAATTATCTCCCTACCCAGAACCTGGGGAAGAGGGGGAGGACTAGCCATCATAACAAGAGATGCTTTCGAGCCCACCATCCTAGCCTTGAAATCCTCAACGAACCTCAAAATTCTTTCCTGTAAACTCCAGTCAGACCAGCTAGAAGATAGCTTAATTATCATTCTATTTTACATCCCTCCCAAGAAATGGCCCACCGCCAAACTTCTCCAAATTCCTCCTCACTAATTCAATTAGAAGTCCCTACAACCTACTGATCGGTGACCTAAACATTCACCTGTACCAGGTCGATCGGAGTGACACTAAAGATTTAATTTCCCTCATCACCTCTCTAGACTTCTTCGTACCAACCCCTGAGCAACCTTCTCCTCTAAAGATCAACTCCAGCCCAAGATTCTCTGTGAGCAGCCACTTGGACAGATTCCCTATGGTCAGACCACCGACTATGCAACCTCCAACTTAACTGGCAAGCAAGACGTCACCCATCCTATCCCAAGCTGGAAAAAAGGACTAAGAAAATGATATCCACTAGAGGCTTTATCAACCCAATGGAGTTCTGGTCACACTATGACCTCTCCTCCAACCCGGATCCCGACTCATTCACAGCTGACTCTTGGACCAGCACAAGCACACAGATCCTAAACACAATGGCCCCCATTAAAAATAGGAAAATGAGAAACAAAACTACAGACGGTTGGTTTGACACTGAATTAGGATCAGTGAAACGGGAATTATGGAAACTCGAAAGACTATGGCTGAAATCTGGTGACAGTAAAGAGAGAACAAATTGGAGAACAAAATTAAAAGAATACAAAAAACTTATAACTACCAAACACACTAACTTCTACGCACTAAAAGTCGGCTCCCCTTACCCCAACATCAAAAATCTTTTCAAAATAGTCAACAACCTTTATGACATTCAGACCCTAACCCATCCTACCTCAGAATTCCCTCCACCGGCCAGTGCCCTAGCTGAGTTTTTCAACAGCAAAATCTCCAATCTTAGATCCTCCCTATCGGGCGTCACAGCCAACCATCTGAACTACCCAGTTGCTCAGCCCTTTGACAAACCTAGAGCAGATCTTCTCTGGAACAACTTTACAATCCCAACCTGGCAACAATTCTGCACGCTCTACTCAAAATACACCAATTCCCACTGCAAACTAGACTGTTGTCCACCTAACATAATGAAAGTTGCCCTGGTCACCTTCAAAGCCAAGTTACACACTTGGCTCTCTTCCCTTTTACAGATCCTAATCACCCTGATTGTAAAAAAACCCCAAAGAACCCATCAACCTGACATCAAATTGCAGACCCATTGCGAACATCCCCTTCTTTGCAAAGTTAATGGAAGGTCTGGTCAACCAAGACTTAGTAACCTATCTGGACAAATTCAACATTCTAAACGACAACCAGTCAAGGCTCTGACCCGTTCACAGCACCAAAACTATTATTGCCTCTCTACTAGATTCCCTCCATTCCCTGTTCAGCTAGGGCCCAAGTGTACTAGTCCTTCAGTTCAATTTAAGTAGTGCCTTCCTCTTAGACTGTTTGGAGTCAATCGGTCTCTTGGGCAATGTTTTAAAATGGTTCCAGTGTTTCCTAAGTAAAAGATCATACCAATGACAATACACATTCCTTCAGCTGGGTAAACACATGTGGAGCCCCGCAGGGCTCTTCCCTGTCCCCCACTCTGTTCAACATCTACTTGGCTACACTAGGGAACCTATTGCAAAGCCTGAAAATCAAATTCTACATTTACGCTGACAACATTACCATAGTCTTTCCCCTAACCAGCGTAACTCCTGAGACAAAAAGTCACCTGGCATCTATCCTTAAGCAAATCGAACTATGGATGTCCGACTTCAAATTGAAACTCAACTCAGAAAAAAACAAATTCTTCCTGGCTAGTCCAAATGACAAAATCAAAAACTCAACAATCTCCTTGAATGGTCAAGTCTTTCCCATCACAGATTCCATAAGAATTCTAGGAGTAATGCTAGACCGCAACCTCACCTTTGAAACTCACACCGACTTACTAGTCAGAAAATGCTTCTCCACCTTATGGAAACTAAGAATCATCAGAAAATACTTTGATGCATCCTCATTCCACTTACTATTGCAATCCTCCATCCTGAGCTTACTCGACTACTGCAACATTATCTACCTGGGATCCATCAAAAAAACCATTCAAAGACTACGTATCATCCAAAATTCGGCAATTTGACTGATCTTTGGACTAAAAAAATGTGAACACATAACTCCCTACTACCAAAAACTCCACTGGCTGCCCCTGGAAGCAAGAGTGGTGTTCAAGTTTGCCTGTCTCTGTTTCAAATCCATTCATGGTTTGGCCCCCTTATACTTAGTTCCCCATTTTACCTTAGATTATCCATCCAGACCCACTCACAGAGCTCATCTCTTCAGCCATCCAACTCTAAAGGCCTGCCGTTACAAAAGATACCTGAACAGAACTTTAGCCTTCCAAGCAGGTCATCTAAATGACTGGCTGAGCAATATTATCTTGCTTTCCTCATCCTACCTAAACTTCAGAAAATTATTAAAAACTAACCTATTTAACCGATTTGTAACCGACACTTGCCCCCTAAGATCTCTTTTTTATTACCTTGCTTCTCGCTCACCATACATTTGACCCCTTATATTGTACCTATTCCATGCTTGCCTATATTAATTGTATCTGTATTGTACCCATTCGCTGATTGTCCAGCCCTTCTTTATTGTAAACCGCCTCGAACTACTACGGCTTTGGCGGTATATAAGAAATAAAATTAATTTTATTATTATTACCCGCTGCTGTCACACGATTAACATGTGATTGGCAGCCGCTATTAAGGCAGCCACCGACAATGGTGCCAGTTAGAGAATCTGGGCCATAGTGCTATATGTTTTGTTTTGGTGAGATTTATTGTATTCCCTCCTAACTGAAAAATGCAGGAGCACTTAGGCCCAAATTCTGTAACCAGCGTCTAATGTTAGGCACCTATTTTAGAGGCATCCAACTAGATAGGCGCCAATCTAAATTAAACAACAAGCTCAATTAAGCTTTTTAATCAGCACTGATTGAAACATAGGTACCTATCAAGAAAGAGCGATTCTGTAACAAGGCGCCTCTAAAAATTTAGGTGGCCTTCAAAAAATAGGCGCTATGCATGTTAGGCGTGGGCGTGGCTTCATGTTAGGCGCCTTGTTACAGAATCGCTGCTGTTAAGCGTGCTTAAGCGCTCGCATGGCCGCCTAACTTTTAGTCGTGCCTAGAGCTGGCCTATTTATTGGGCGCCTCCAAAATAGGTGCCCAAATAGGTGCCGCTCAGCGTGATTCACTAAAAAGCAGCCAATTGTTCTTGAATCATGCTGAACGGTGCCTATATCAGCGCCTAACTTTTGGGCGCTTCTTATAGAATTTGCCCCTACATAGGAGGTGGTCAGTGCTCCTGTATTAATTATTTACAGTCACTGAATGCTAATAAAAACATTAACATATGACCTGCAAAATAATAATTAAAATAACCCCACCCACCTGTTTTATGGACATGCTAATAAATGGGCTTCTGCACTGGAAAAGTCCTACGTTGGGGGTAGGGTGAAGGAGGAATAGGACTTGTATGCTGCTTTTTTTGTGGTTACACATATACAGACAACTTATTTTTTACCTGAGACAATGGAGGATTAAGGGACTTGCCCACAACCTCAGTGTGCCGAGGCAGCTAAACTGAACACACGGCTCGTAAAACCCGTACTCGAGGCCGCGTCATACGCTGACTTCAGAAAATCACTGAAGATTCGTCTCTTTAACACAATTTGAGTTCTCTTCCATGGGTGATTTTGTATCCCTGAAAGTCCTTTCTCTTCCCATTACTCCTCTTACCCCCATTGCATGTATATTGTTGTAAACATCTCGTATCCTCATTGCATGTATCTTCTTTTATTAAAATTTTATTAAAAACGAAAAAGACATTACTTCTTTTAAAAAATTTTTAAAAACATATTTATTTCAAGACGCATTTGATTTATGACAGTTCTATTCTAAATTCTCGCATTCTTCTAATAATTAATCAAATTTCTACTTTACCTCACCCCATTTTTACCTAATGTGTTTTCCTTTTTATGTAAATTTTAACAAATATCATAATTGTAACTTTTCCCCTCTTTCCTACTCATTCATGTCTGTCCAAATTGTCTGTCTATTGTCTAGCCCATTTAAACTATATGTATTACCACAATCTGTTGGTTTTTTAACTGTACATCGCTTAGATATTGTAATAAGCGATTCATCAAATGTAATTAAACTTGAAACTTGAAACTTCTTGCAAACTGCTCTGAACTTATATATCTTGTGGTAAACATATGTTTCTTGCTGCAAACATCGCATACTCTCATTGCATGAATCTTGTTGTAAACCGCTTTGAACTTATGGTATAGCGGTTTATAAGAAATAAAATTATTATTATTATTATTACTACTAGGCCACACCTCACCTCTGGGCTGTGCTAAGCCCATTTCGTAGCCCATCTTAGTAAAAGGGAACCTAAGTCATTGTTCTGGCTTTAGCTTCTCTCATCTGCTTAATATGTATGCTCTGCATTAGAAAAATCTCTACAAGCTACACACACCTAAATTCCAATTTTGAATGATTACTATTGATGCATTAAGAATATCATTAAGAATGCATTTATGATGCTTGCACATTTAAAATGTATATATATATAGAAAAGAATATCTGAAGCTTAATATGCTAAACAGCATTTATCTGCTAGTTAGAATTACTTTGACATTGAAACAGCTGCTTACTGCAGGGTAGAATAATCTAAAATAACTGAATATGAATGATATCTACTGCATGCTTATCCTGCTGTATGCAGATGACTGAAGACACTAAAGTTTCCGTATCAGCCTCAACTTCTTAATGCCACAGCCAAGTAGTTGTGACAGTAGAGGTGAATGAAGAGGCTAAAATGTTACAGGAGACAAAATGTGTATTACAGGAACTGAGGGACTAATGCAGAAAGCATGATTTCTACATGAAATTAGCTCCAGCATAAACCACAGTAAGGCAGTAAACAATGAGCTGCAATAAAAATGTGCAGTAAATTACAGCTCTTTGCCAAAATTGTCCTCCTTCCTGTCAGTATGTGAGTTGTGATTGGCTCATGCACTGACAGGAAGGGAGACAAAAAAATGAGCAGAAGCATGAATCACACAGCTTTTATTTTATTTCCTTTCTTCTCTTATTTTACTTATATTTCATTATATACTATGTAAACCTCTATACAGGCCTTGTATAATGGCGTTATATCAAATTTTAAATCGATTAAACTGTAAGTCACCATCAAGCTCCATCAGTGGGGAGAGTGTGGTGCAGTGGTTAAAGCTACAGCCTCTGCACCCTGGGATTGTGGGTTCAAACCCACACTGCTCCTTCTGACCCTGGGCAAGTCACTTAATCCCCTCATTGCCCCAGGTACATTAGATAAATTATGAGCCTGCCGGTACAGACAGGGAAAAATGCTTGAGTACCTGAATAAACTTGTATGAATCATTCTGAGCTCTCCTGGGAGAATGGTATAGAAAATTGAATAAATAAATATCATCCTCAACATCCCTTGTTAGTCTAAAGGCTCCTCTCTCTCGCCCCTGACCAAACTTGATCTGACCTCCCTGCCATGGCTTAAAAAAACCAAACAAACCCTGGTATCTAGTGGCACTTTCCCACCACCATGACCCCCCCCCCCCCCCACCTTCCACTCTTTGATATGACCCTATTCCATCCCCAACAAAAAAAAAATCCCCAGTGTCCAGCCGCATCTTCCCCCCCGATCTTCCCCTCCTGACATGAACCTCATTTCTCCTCCAGCTTAAAAAAAAAAAAAAATCCCTGGGGTCAAGCAGCATAACCCACTCCCCCAACTAGTACCCCTCCCTCCCCAATCTTCCTCCTTCCCCCAACTTAAAAACAATTCATAGTGTCTAATGGCAACACCTACCTACTCCACCCCAGCGAGGGTCTTCATGGCAGGAGCCCGACCCTCTCGCTCCTGCCTCCTTGCAGCTGTCTTCTAAAATGGCTGCCATGACCTCTTGTGGCATCTTGCAGTACTACAGAAAATTCCTTGAGCAGCTGCAAAAGGTCATGGGAGCCATTAGAAAGCATCTGCAAGCTGGACCCCCACTGGACCCCGGGAGTTGGGGTACTACATATACATAGTGGAGTGGAGGGGCGGGAGTATTGTTGCGGGGTTGAGTTGCCATGCCCCAAAGACACCCCCAACTGGAATCGGTACCTAGGTAGGCCCTTGGGGAAGGGGGACTCATGGGGTTGGGAGGGAGATCATAGAGTGACAGGGTCTTGAGAGGGGATAGAGGCTTGGCTATGGCTATGGGTTTGGGTTGGGAAAGGGGAAGGGGAGGGGAGGGGAGAGAGGAAGGGATGAGAGGTACAGAGACCTGGTGGGGTTGGCGGAGAGAAAGAGGGGAAAGAAGCTAGACGTTGGGGAGGGAAGAGAGTGAAAGAGCTGGAATATCTAAAAACCCTTCTCTATCCTTTGCGGCTCTTTGTAAATCTTGGGTCAAACATTTAGGACAAAATGGTTCTTTGCTTTAAAAAGGCTGCTGACCCCTGTACTAGACCATGCATTTCCCCACAAATTCTCACCCCTCCAGCAGCTGATAGTGGCTGGCATCAATATCAATAAAGTATTTGGAGCTGAAGCTCACCTCTCTCTTTAGGCTGATTCAAAAAAATGACCAAACCCCATAATGCCATTATATGTAGTGACAGCTTCTTGTTTGTCATGGGTATCCTCCCCCCCCCCCCCACTTCCTAGATGATGGTCTGTTACTATACACACATCACCATCAAGTCATAGTGGTTAATCATTTTTGGAGTTCCTTTCATGTTTTATATTGTTGGTTATTGTAAACTGCTGTGTGCTATATAAGTTGAGTAATATATCAAGTTATAATAAAATATAAACATAAACATAAAATATAAAACTTCTCATAGTAGCCACTAACATTGGAAGACTCTGTGATTTATTCTTAAATGACATCCCTGGGAGCATGCATAAAAAAAGCGGGTGATAAAATTTGGTTGCATACAGGAATGGATATTTATATGTTTCCAACTATAAAAATCATAGAGCCCCAGTGTGTAAAATAAAGACTGAATAATAACTATTAAAAGCTAGGAAATTATCCCCTCCCTGAGTTTTAGATGCCTTTAGATTGTGAAGGGCAGTCTTTGGTATCTTAGCTTTCTAGAACAATTAACTAACTGGGATTCCAACTTTTGGTATGCTGAATCAAGGAAAAAGTAGGGGTAATATACTAAAAATATAATTCAGTTTAGGATATATATACCCATCTTCTCTGCCACAATAGATAAAGTAGGGACCATTGGGTCATAAGACTGTGTACTAGGGTCACCAAATAAATGGCATTTCTTTCCATGGTCATCTGTAATGATCGACCAACCCATAGTCCCAAATACTTAAAACACTACTCCTACCATTTAAAAGGGAAAGACATTAAGGGCTCCTTTTACTAAGCTGTGATAGCGTTTTTAGCGTGCGCAAAATTTTTAGCTTGTGCCAAACTTGCGCTACAAGGCTAGAACTAATGCCAGCTCAATGCTGGCATTAACGTCTAGCACACGCGCTAAAACCGCTATTGCAGCTTAGTAAAAGGAGCCCTAAGTCCCGACCCATGATGTAGAATCCATTAATGAAAGGACTTCAGTAGTAGGGGAATGGGCGACGAGATGGCAGATGAAGTTCAACGTTGAGAAATGTAAAGTATTACATGTGGGAAACAGAAACCCGAGGTACAACTATACAATGGGAGGGATGTTATTAAATGAGAGTAACCAAGAAAAGGACTTGGGGGTAATGGTGGACATGACAATGAAGCTGACGGCACAGTGCGCAGCGGCCGCTAAGAAGGCAAACAGAATGCTAGGCATAATCAAGAAGGGTATTACAACCAGAATGAAAGAAGTTATCCTGCCATTTTATTGGGCAATGGTGTGTCCGCATCTGGAATACTGCGTCCAATATTGGTCGCCGTAGCTTAAGAAGGACATGGCGTTACTCGAGAGGGTTCAGAAGAGAGCGACGTGTCTGATAAAGGGGATGGAAAACCTTCCATACGCTGAGAGATTGGAGAAACTGGGTCTCTTTTCCCTGGAGATATGGATATGATAGAGACTTACAAGGATATGAAGGGCATAGAGAGAGTAGAGAGGGACAGATTCTTCAAACTTTCGAATAATAAAAGAACAAGATGGCATTCAGAAAATTTGAAAGGGGACAGATTCAAAACGAATGCTAGGAAGTTCTTTTTTACCCAACGTGTGGTAAACACCTGGAATGCGCTTCCAGAGAGTGTAATAAGGCAGAGTATGGCACTGGGGTTCAAGAAAGGACTGAACAATTTCCTGCTGGAAAAGGGGATAGAGGGGTATAGATAGAGGATTACTGTACAGGTCCTGGACCTGTTGGGCCGCCGCGTGAGCGGACTGCTGGGCACAACGGACCTCAGGTCTGACCCAGCAGAGGCATTGCTTATGTTCTTATATTCTTATGCTTATGTTCTTATGTTCCTAACTAATTTTATGTCAAAAAAAATATCAATCATGGTTAATAGAGGAAGAATACTATCCAACCTGACAAGTGCCAGGATATCATCTTCATAAATAAATAGCAAGTCCAAAGACCTAATAGAAATATCTTTAATCTGTTCATATTGAAGAATTGCTAAGGGCAGAAACAGGGGTGGCACAAGGCATTCTGTTGCTCACTCCTTGCCCTCTGACATCCCACTTCCTCCCAGCTCCTTCCTCAGAGCTGCAATTATATTACATTACATTAGTCCTTGAATCGTAGGGAAAGTAAAATTATTAAGGGATAGGGACTTCTATACTATCTTGTAGTTACACAACCACATTCAAAGTGATTTACATGCAGGTACTCAAGCATGTTCCCTATCTGTCCCAGCAGGCTCGCACTATCTAATGTACCTGGGGCAGTGGAGGATTAAGTGACTTCCCCAGGCTTGAACCCATAACCTCAGGGTGCTGAAACTGTAGCTCTAACTACTGCACCACACTCATAGTAAATTGAAAACCCTCAACCAAATATGGAGGGTTGAGGCTATTCAACTCTTTACACACATAACACAAGCAAACTTGAATAACTTCCTTGCTCTCACAGTGCTTGAACCAATAGTCTAAGCTGAGGCTCTGGAAAATAACCTCAAATCACTCTGATGTAATGTAAAAAAAGTCTTCCTTGTTATTGCATCAACTTGAGGCTGTATGGTAAGACCAACATTGAAAGTTACCCCTAAAATTTTAATAGTAGGTACAAAAGGATGATAAATCTGATGGTACACAAAGCAAAAACAAAAAGAAATCCCACGGGTCTGCAGTGAACAAGTGGGAACCAAAACCAAAAAGAAACTGCAGAGAGGAATTATAAGATGCAGGAATTTTATTAAAAGTCAGTAATCAATAAAATATGTTCCAAAGGATGGCTCTTATGTGCATGAGAACCGAACCCAACATGGTCCATGTTTCAGAGAAACACTCCTTCCTCAGGGGTCCAAGTTGTCCTATGTTTCACTAGTAGAGAACCATATGCGCCTCAGGAGCATACTCAGGAGCGATTACGATTTTATCCAACACTGTTGCATCGCATATAGAAACATAGAAACATAGAGTATGACGGCAGAAAAGGGCCGACGGCCCAACAAGTCTGCCCACTCGGATAACCCACCCCTCTAAGCACTTCCTCGGAGAGAACCCACATGTTTATCCCATTTATCCTTAAAAACGAGCACGTTGTTGGCCTCTACTACCTGAAGTGGAAGATCATTTCAACAATCAACCACCCTTTTGGTGAAGAAATGCTTTCTAATGTCCCCATGAAATCTCCCACCCCTGATTTTTAGCGGAGGCCCTCTTGTCATCATAGGTCCTCTAAGGAAAAAGATGTCTTCTTCCATCTCCATACGGCCAGTAACATATTTGAACGTCTCTATCATGTCTCCCCTCTCTCTGCGTTCCTCGAGAGAGTATAGCTGCAACCTACCTAGACGTTCTTCATATGGGAGATCCTTGAGTCCTGAGACCATTCTAGTGGCCAATCTCTGAACCGACTCTATTCTCAGCACATCCTTTTGATAATGTGGCCTCCAAAATTGAACACAGTATTCCAGATGTGGTCTCACCATGGACCTGTAAAGTGGTATTATCACTTCGGGCTTTCGGCTGACGAAGTTTCTCTGGATGCAACCCAGCATTTGTCTAGCCTTGGATAAAACTTTCTCCACTTGATTGGCAGCCTTCATATCTTCACTAATGAAGATATGAAGGCTGCCAATCTGTAACAGTTCTAGTTAAGGTCTCACTGTTCAGAGTGTAGGTTCTGCAAGGGTTTCCGTTACCAAGGTGCATAACTTTACACTTCTAGGCATTAAAGCTCAGCTGCCAAATAGTAGACCATTTATCCAGTAAAAGTAGGTCCTGTGTCATACTGTCGGTACGGTACCTCCGCCCACTACATTACATATGCATTATTTGCCGATGACGCTAAATTATGTAATGTAGTGGGCGGAGGTACCGTACCGACAGTATGACACAGGACCTACTTTTACTGGAGAAATGGTCTACTATTTGGCAGCTGAGCTTTAATGCCTAGAAGTGTAAAGTTATGCACCTTGGTAACGGAAACCCTTGCAGAACCTACACTCTGAACAGTGAGACCTTAACTTCCCCTGGCAAGGTTCACCCAGAGGGACTCCCCTGTATACTTGACACCTGTGATTCTGGTAACTTTGATTTCCTCCTTGATATATAGCGCTATCCCTCCTCCGTTTTTGCCTTCTCTGTCTAACGCGTAATAAATTATATCCTGGTATAGCCACATCCCATCCATGGGAATCCGAGAACCAGGTGTCAGATATTGCCACATCTAGGTCGGCGCTCCTCATTTCTGTCTCTAATTCCAGAATTTTATTGCCTAAACTGCGGACCCCTGAGAAAGGAGTGTTTCCTCGAAACATGGACCATGTTGGGTCCGGTCCTCACGCACACAAGAGCCATCCTTTGGAACATATTTTATTGATTATTGACTTTTAATAAAATTCCTACATCTTGTACATTCCTCTCTGCAGTTTTTTTTTGTTTTTTGATAAATCTGATGGATCAGTATACCTGTATCATTAATAGAAGTTGTTCGTGATGCTAACAAAAATTTAGTTTTTTCTGGCTTCAATTTTTGGCAGTGTTTCATCCAATTCTCGACCAGTAGTAGAACTTCTTCCTCTATAGAAAAACTAGGGAAAGTCATAACTCTGTTCTGTGACAACAAATAACCTAATGAGGATCAATAAACATTAAATAACAGGAGGGATAGAGGAGAGCCCTGCGGCACTCCATAAGGGTTCCACCAGCTCTTAGACAAACAATCTTGCATTTTAACCTGATAAATCCTGGACTGGAGAAAATCCCAGAACCAACCTAATACCTTTCCAGAGATTTCTAAACCATACAGAACCTCCAATAAGATGTAGTGGTCAACTAGGTCTAACCCAAAGTTGAACAGCCTAATGGAGTCAAACCACACCGAAAAGAAAAATATCTTGTTTATCTACCAGGGTGGAGTCCTCTGTTGCTGGTGGCCGCCAGGACCTAGCTGCACACCTCTGAGGCCTGGGGGAGAAGAGTACAAGTACTCACAGAAAATACAGAGTATAATTATTCATTCATGGGGCAGTCCAAGATCAATGAATAAAGCTCTCCCAAAAAAGAAATATCTTCAGAGGTTACCACATTTTTCGCTCCATAAGACACACTTTTTTTCCAAAAGTGGGTGGAAATCTCGGTGCGTCTTATGAAGCGAAGGTACAAATTTTGTTACCCTCTCCCCGTACCATTGTAAAACCCGCCCGCCACCACACCACCTTTCTAAACCCACCCACCTGCTGCCGCATCTCCTTTTTAAACCCACCCACCTGCCCGCTGCCGCCGCACCACCTTTTGTTTTAACCCCTCCTCCCGGTCCGTCCGTCCATCTGCCATCCCTGTTTCCCCTTTTTTACCTGGGGTTCAGTGTCCAGTCAACTCCTCATTTCCCGGCCAGTGGCGAAACAAATCAGCAGCGCGGCTGTCAGAAGCAAGCTTTACGCTCTCCTGCTCAGCCCCACATTGCTTTCCAAATGGTTGCGTTCCAAATGAACCTTTAAAAAATATATTAGTTTCCCATACAGCTGGGGGGGGGGGGGGGGGAGGAAGGGACACCAAAGCAAAACTGGCTGAGGAGTAGGAAAGAGAAAGGGCAGAAGGACAGGCAGGTGAGCCAGTTGCTGGAAGCGGGGTTAGAAAGAGGGAAAGAAGCTAGATGGGGTTGAGAGGAGAAATCTGAACACAGGAAGGTAACAGAAACAGAAAGGAAATTCTGTACATGGGGGCATAGGGACAGAGACATAAAGGGGAGATACATGGGGGGGGGGAGGAATTATGTGCATGGGGGCATATGGACAGAGACATAAAGGGGAGATACATGGGGGGGGAAGAATTATGTGCATGGGGGCATAGGGACAGAGACATAAAGGGGACATACATAGGCTGGTATATGGACACAGGGGGGCAATGCCGGTCACAGAAGGGAGTATACAGATACAGAGGGGAGATATTAGAAATGGGGAAAATAGGAACACAGAAGGGAGATGGTTTGTTCGGAGGGGATCAGATGGTTTGCGGGGACGGGACAGGGACCGAGCTCATGAAGATGGATCGGGGACAGGGACTGAGCTCGCGGGGATGGGAAGGGAACGGGGACTGAGCTCGTGGGGACGGGGTGGAGATGGGGTCAAATTTTTTTCCCTGTGTCATTCTCTAGTAGTCATATAAAGATTAAACAGAAATGTTCGCTGGCATGAGCAGCATGTTCTACTTATTGCTCGTGCCAACCTTGGTTCTCTTCTGACATCATGTCCTGGTCCTGTGAAGACGGCTCTCAGGGCAATCAAACTCCCTCTCTCTTACTATATCACTGTATATTTTAGACAGGTACTTATTTTTGTACCTGTAGCAATAAAGTGTTATGTATTCTAACCACTAGGTCAGTCCTCCACTTAACAAATACTTCCTGCATGACACATGAAACAGAAAGAGGCAGCTGTGTAGACTGGCAGCCAAGCAGCAGAAACAATGCAAGAAGCTCCCCAATCCATAACTGATTTAGTGGCGCCAGACCAAGCAAGTAGTAGTAAGAATAGCTGCCACTAGTTTTGCTGGAAACAAAAGAGGTTTGTGCACCACAATATGAAACGGGTGGCCCGTTCCAAACATTTCTATTCCGAGACGCTTTTTGTTAAATGCCCTTTGTTTTTGTTTTTTTTTGACAATCTTTTTACCTAACCTACTGTTTTAGCCTTTATGACCCTACCTATCCTATATTTATTGTAGTTCTTCCCCATCTGTCCTTTTGTTGCCGTATGTTTGTGTAAGTCACTTGTCTTCCCTGTTTTAATATGTTTAACCTGTTTTTGTGTAATTTTATTATGTTAACCGCTTAGAAATTGGATTAAGCGGTCAAACAAATCTTTAATAAACTTGAAACTAAACTTGAAACTTGATTGCATGCACCACCACAATGACTATTGAAGGCAATGAGTAAGGATTTTCTACCAGTGCAACTGGGGTATAATTTGGAAAGATCTGCATGTTTTGCCTTCTAAATGCTGCAGAAACTCTATGGCAATGCGTCCCAATTTCTTTTCAGTTAGGACACACCAGATTAGGGTGACTAAGTTACCCATTCCAGAAGGGATACTTTTTGGTCAGTTCTGGTTTTAAAATTCCGTCCCAATGCAGTGCAGTATTTCTACTCCATGATTCTGTCCATTGAAATGTAACCCAAGAAAGAAAAATGTTTAGAGCTATTTGAGGGGAGATTATTTATTCAATTTTCTATACTGTTCTCCCAGTTTACAGTTTACATTAATTTATTCAGGTACTCAAGCATTTTTCCCTATTTGTCCCGGCAGGCTCACAATCTATCTTATGTACCTAGGGCAATGGGGGGATTAAGTGACTTACCCAGGGTCACAAGGAGCATGTGTGGGTTTGAACCTCCAACCTCAGGGTGCTGAGGCTGTAGCTTTAACCACTGTGCCACAGATTAGCCTGTCAGTGTTGCTTTAAGAATTCAGAGCTGCATGTGTCACCTTTAGAATTCTGGACAGCACAGCTCTCTCTCCAGGAGAATTCCAGACTGCCAAGTTAGTCAGTTGGGTTGGAAGATTTGTGCTGTTAGGGAAAGGTGGGTTTTATTTATGTGCTCCACATTTAGGGCTCCTTTTATGAAGGTGCGCTAAAAGTTTTAGCGCATGCTACAATGCCGCGCGCGCTGGACACTAATGCCTCCATAGAGCTGGCGTTAGTATTTTCTGTGTAGTGTGGGGTTAGCGCAAGAGGCATTGTAGTGCTCTCTAAAAACGCTAGCGCATCTTCGTAAAAGGAGCCCTTAGTTAAGGAATCATTAACTAAAGCCAAATCATGTTATAAATGATCATTCAATCTGGTCGAAGGCCTTCTCTTCATCCATGGAAAGGTCTACCATATTATAGATTTGCCTGAAATTATCCAAAGGCCTCTAATCAGACATGAAACCAGTATGGTCTGGATATATTAGTATACCCAGCACCTTTGCAAGCCACTGAGCCAAAATTTTGGAATAAATCTTACAATCAATGTTTATTAAGGATATAGGTCTATAACTGGCCATGGAAATAGGATCTTTACTCAGCTTGGGAATAATTATTATTCTGACTTTGGTTAAATGTCAGACATTGTCCTTTGCTAATAAATTCCTGAAATAAATATTTAAGAAGGGGAGACATAATGTCTACAAAAGCCTGATAAAATTCAACCGATAGCCTATTATTACCTGGAACCTTATTAATGGGAAGGCCTTAATAGCCTCTTTAATTTCATCCTCAGAAATCTCTTTCTCTAGGCTCCTAATCTGATTCTAAATCACTTCAAGGTGGGCAAGTCTTTCAAGAAAAGCACAAATATTCTCTATGCTGGTCTAAACTCTATTCTCCTGAACAAACTACAGATGATACAAAACATGGTGATCAGACTAATATTCAAACTAAAAAAATTTTGCTGGCTTCCTGTCAAAACTCGTATTGCCTTCAAACTATTATGGATAATGTTCCAAATTCTATATGCAAAAACTGCAGAGCCACTCATAAACTTATTTGTCAATTCCTGGTCAACATGAACCCAAAAACTTACTGCTGATAAAATTCTGCAAAATTATTAACATACAGTATTTTATTATCCACTCCCAAATCCCTATTAAAAGCATGCTTTAAAAAAAATAACACTAGTAGGGGCATTTTCAAAACACTAAGGGCTCCTTTTACTAAGCTGCGCTAGCGGTTTTAGCGCACGCTACATTGCCGTTCGTGCTAGATGCTAATGCCATCATTGAGCTGCTGTTAGTTCTAGCCACATAGCACGGGGTTAGCGCGCGCTAATATTCTGTGTTTTTTTCATATTCGCAGGCCGACTCTGCACAAATAATATTCGGGCCGGTTCTGTCCCTAACCCCTGCTTCCCCCGGCTATTTTAAGCCCTGAAAGCCCTCCCCCCCTTAAGCCTTACCTGGTAGTCTAGCGCGTTTTCAGGCAGGAGCGATCTTCCCATGTTCCTGCCCCGTGCAGATCGCTCCACAGGAAATGGCTGCATTGAGCTCCCTTAGACTCTCGAGCCATTTCCTGTGAGCGATCTGCACAGGGCAGGAGCATGGGAAGATCGCTCCTGCCCCGAAAACCCGTTAGACCACCAGGTAAGGCTTAAGTTGGGGCTTACAGGGCTTAAAATAGCCCAAAAAATGAAAGTGATTTTTTTTGTTTAAAACCGCGAATAAGCAAATCCGTAGATATGGAATTCGCGAATTCGGAGGGGTAAGTGTAATCACAAATCTCAAAAAACTACTCACTTCTAAAGGCTCCTTTTACAAAGGTGTGTTAGGGCCTTAACGCGCGGAATAGCGTGCGCTAAAATGCCGCATGTGCTAGCCGCTACTGCCTCCTTTTAAGCAGGGGGTAATTTTTCGGCTAACTAAAAACGCTAGCGCATCTTAGAAAAATGAGCCCTAAATCTTCTGTGGTCATCCTTCTATAACTTCATTATAAATACATATTAATTGTGATTCATATGTTGTTTTAATAATTTTATAAGGATGGAAAGATGAAAATTTGTCGTTTTCACATTTTAAATCAGTAAATTGTAAAATTTGACTATCCTGGTCACAAAAGCAAAGTTTTATGGCAATAACAGACATTTTCTTTACTTTTTAAGCATGAGCAATTACGAAATTACATTTACTGTCCAGGAACAAAAATCATGTTACATAGTGTAATTGTCCTTATATGTGAAATGATATTATGCCAGAAGACACAGAGGCTTTCATTATGGCTCAAAAACTCAAATCTTTCTGCAGATTAAAGTATGCCCATTCAATAATGCACAGTCTATTTGTCTGCCTCCTGAAGATTGGGACTGGGGACAGGGCAAGTGAGAGTTGTGAGGGACAAGTAGCAGGGTTTTTTTTTTTCTTTCAAAATATTGGCAATCATTTAACACAATGCCCAATAAATATATGTTGCCCAGTTTATCAATAGAAAATTTTAAAACTGTCAATAACCTTCTGCATAGAACTCATAGATAGACACTGAAGCCTATGATATAATCTGGTGAACAGACTTACTTGGGTACATCCCACAGAACATTGGGCCTTACATTTATTAGCATACCATAAACTCTGGCAACCCGTCCTACACATCTGTGAAAGAAATAGCCCAATACAGAATGAACGGGTGGTAAGCATATAGATCATTTTCAAGCCAGAGTGAGAGAAAATTCCAAGCACAATACATTGTACAGGTCAACAATCCTGACAAACAATGCAAGGCAACCCATAAGGCTCTGCCTAACTGATTCATCTTTAAACGATGCATCCATTAGTGCACCTGCCTTTGCCCAATGAAAACATCATCCTGCATTCCCTGGATTCTACAGACTACAGATGGCACTGAGTAACAAGTCATAATAATTGGGTGCTAACAGTTATTGGCCTTAGTTGGTAACAATTTGGATTTGCACATGCATCTTGCATAGTGCTATTCCATGAAAATGCATGCATAAATCATTATTGTACGGATTCTCTTACCAGTGTACATGGCGGCGGCGGCCTTAAAAGAGGCCTCCAATAGCATATCAATCATGCGATAGCGCCGATTAGAGATTTGCACCACAAGTGCCTACATAGGAGCAATTCACATAAAGATAGACGGCGGAAATGTAGGCCTGGAAAACGCTGGCCTACATTTCTGGCGCCTAGCTTTGCCAGGGAGTTCTGAAAATAGTCCACAGCTTGCTATCAGCTGATTGTGGCATGGGAATCCCCGATCAGCTGAGCCGGCAAGCTGTGGACTATTTTTGGGATTCCCCCAGCAAAGGTAGGCACCAGAAATGTAGGCCAGGGTTTTCTGGGTCTACATTACTAACTATTTTTGCATAAATCACACCTATGTAGGCATTTTAGGCCACTTAACTCCACTTTTAGCATTGGCCATGCCTAATTTGTTGGCCTACAGTATTCTGGACTACTGTAATATAATATATTTAGAGGCTTACAAGAAAATACTAAAAAAATTGAGAGTGGTTCAGAATACGGCTGTTCGCCTCATTTTTGGATTAAAGAAAATGGGAGCACATTACTACTTTCTATCAAAAACTTCACTGGTTGCCGGTTGAGTCCAGAGTCCTGTTTTACATTTGTTATAAAGCAGTTTTCGGTATGTTACCAGACTATCTTGCACCTCACTTCTCTTTAAGTTATTCCAATATGAGAACACATAGGCTAAACCTGTTTAAGTATCCTTCTATAAAATTTTGTCAGTATAAGAAGTTCCATGATAGAACCTTCTCATTTCAAGCCGCCAAATTGAATAGGTGGCTTGGAAAAATTATACTAGAGGCTACTTTTTATTTAGATTTTAGAAAATTGTTAAAAACACATCTGTTTGCCAGGTTAGTATCTTAATATGTCTTCTTTTAAATTATTTATGTTTTAACTGCTGTATTTCATTTTACTTACTGTAACTTTCATGTTATTTTTATTTACACTGCATGTACTAATTTTTTGTTGTGAACCGCTTTGAACTTCTGGTATAAAGGTATATATAAAAAAAGAATTATTGTTATTATTATTATTCTGGCAATTTTATTTTGACCACAAAACTAACCTAAAGGACTATGCAGTAGCCAAAGAGTCCAAATTATAAAGAAGTATCAAAGATTGGCTAATCTAAGTAAATTCTTAGAAGGACTGTATGAGCTTGTAAAAAACAATGTAAATAAGAGAAAGATTTAACTTAAACTTGAGGGACCTCAGTATGAGCTCTTAAGGGATCAACGAGGGGTACTGAGCTCAGGTAGTAGCTTATGGATGAACCAGCATCAGACAAAGTATAAATAAGTATTACCTCATACATCATTAAGAAAGTATCCGAAGATACTTTGCTGAAAAGCATTGGCATGTGTAGCTGACTGTGAAAACGTTCATAAAGTTCATAAAATTCATCAATTCATAAAGTTCATAAAATTCATCAGGAGCGGATAGAGAATCAATTGTATCTGGCAGAAGAATCTTTTCTACTGACGGCTCAAAATTCCAGAGCGTGAAAAAATTAGGAGCTATCGCCGCGGAAAAATAATGATGGCGTCTCAGGAGCAACAGAACGTTCTGTTGCTCCTGAGACGCCATCATTATTTTTCCGCGGCGATAGCTCCTAATTTTTTCACGCTCTGGAATTTTGAGCCGTCAGTAGAAAAGATTCTTCTGCCAGATGCAATTGATTCTCTATCCGCTCCCGATGAAGAGAACGAAACGGTGCTCTGTCGAGTTGGTAGTATCTTCTGCATTGCTCGGATCCCTAAGTACCTCTTGAGGTTTCCAGAGTTTGGTTTCTCATACAGTGCATTTTCAATGTTTTGAATTATTTGATCTGACTAAGTGACTTTTTTGCACTGTTTGGCATGTTTTAGAAGTGACTTTATGAACTTTATGAACGTTTTCACAGTCAGCTACACATGCCAATGCTTTTCAGCTGTGCAAACTAGTATCTTCGGATATTTTCCTTATATCCACTCTAGCACTTTAGGTTGTATATGTGTATATTTATAGTATGCAGGTTGTGTATGCATGTATTTATAGGGTGTAAGTAATTTATTTTTCCATTTATGGCGCAATGTAACCAGTTGAGGGGGCTTGATCTGAGTTCATATGTGGTATTTTAAAGTTTATTGTATTAGTTCATCTAGCACTGCATTTATTTTTTTAGCACTGGCACTAGCACTTTACTTTATATATGAGGCAAAATCTTGGGAATGTTTATTAAGCCTTACATTAAGTTTATTTTTTAGAGGGACTGTTATATGTGACTTGTTTAACACTTTCTTTTCAGTGTGATTCATACAAACCTTGGACCTAATGATGTATGAGGTAGTACTTATTTAGACTTTCTCTGATGCTGGTTCATCCATAAGTTACTACCTGAGCTCAATACCCCTCGTTGATCCCTTAAGAGCTCATACTGAGGTCCTCAAGTTTAAGTTAAATCTTTCTCTTATTTACATTGTTTTTTACAAGCTCATACAGTCCTTCTAAGAATTTACTTAGGTTAGCCAATCTTTGATACTTCTTTACAATTTTATTTAGACACATGTAGGAGTTTCAATCTCACCTTTTTTTGCCATTTCTAATGGCGTTCTTCAATTAAATTAGGCACCAGTAGGGCACCTACCAACACTTAAGTTTAGGTACCAGTTTTAGAATTTCCCTGTTAGTACACAGCAGAAAAGGGGGCATGGCCATGGGAGGTGCATGGGCAGGTTAGGGGCATTTATGAAAGGTGCATATACAAGGGGCCACTGAAAAGTTCTCGGCCTAACCAAAAAGAGAATGATCTGGAGTCATGAAACTTGCCAGTTATTTCACACTTTTCTTGGGCTGAGAACTTTTCAGCGGACCTTCATACTATTATAGAATTTGAGGGAGCTGCACCTAATTTATATGCGAGAATTTATACCAGGTTTCACGTGGAACTTGTTCTTATTTCCTACATTGAAAGAATGTGTTTATATAAGATTCCTGGACAGAACTTAATCTTATCAAGCTGGTATTTGGGGTAAAACTATAAATGAACTGTTAATAATTTCATCTATATATCAATCATTTAGAAGATCTTTGAAAACTTACTTATATGATAAATTTTTCTAAACCATTTTAGTGATGTATTTCAGGCATATTGTTAATGTATGTATTTTCACTGTTGTTTGACAGCTTCACTTGATGTATACTGCTTTGAACTGCAAGGTACTATGGGACATAAATACATTATTATTATTAATATTGGTGTAAATCCTTGTGCCCACAGTTGTGAACAGATCCTGGCATTATGTGCTATTCTATAAATACCACCCATGTCAGAGTATGCGGTTTATAGAATAAGCACCCAGGGTTCATTTTTTTGGCACCTAAATTTGAGTGCACAGGGTTGGTAGATTTCTCCTGAAGCAGCCGACTTGACCGATGAAACAAGATTTCTTGTTGGGTTTTCATCTGAATGGAACTGATCCTTGGGCAGCATTTGGAAGCTATATAGCTGTGAGAAGAAGCCCGGATTTGCAAGACTGTACCAGATAAGTGACCTCTAGTGCACCTTTAACCCAGCTGTGTTTCAACTATGCTGCAAGGTTTGGTTATACTGACTGAAGTTTTTTTATGCCAATGACTGATTTCATATACAAATACAATGCAAAATCACTCGCATATATTCAATGCTATTTCTTTAAGGGTCATATCAACTTATAAAGAAAACAGTGCTCATTGACACGGAGGTGAAAACAAGGGGTGAACCCCAAAACTATCACCTCACCATCCAATCATCGCATAGTCAATATATTCAGTTGATATTGAAAAATCTTTATGCTGCTATCTACCAACAGGTTGTCACTTTCTCATATAATCTTTAATCAAAAGTTGTTCAAAAATATTCAGAAGTGCCTGTTGAGTAGACAGCAGCATAAAGATTTTTCTTTATAAGTTGATATGACCCTAAAAGAAATAGCATTAAATATATGCGAGTGATTTGTAATAGTTTCTTTAATCACTCACAACACATCAAGTATTGAACTTGTGGTCCCCCTGATTCATTTAAATGACTGATTTCATGACAGAACTAAACTACTACCTTTATTCTGAGGCTTTTTTCTCCACCTGCTACTGTTTTAATCCTTTTCAACAGTAAAGTAGAGTTAGTATGCCTAAATTTGAGCGCCATGTACAGAATCTAGTCTTGTATAGATTTTTCAGCAAATAGATGGAAAGACCAGGAAAAGTGCTTGCAGTTTCTCATGAAAAATGAAGACTCACCATTGGTCACCCTCCCAAGCCTTCTCATTGCATGTATTTCTGCGTCAATTTCTTGACAAGAATATGGGGTCCTGCAAATCTTGAAGCTTGCAGATGATACCCATGTGTGCCAACATTGTTTAAAAAACCCACTCTTCTTGATATGCCTGATTGTTTAATGAAGACAATGAAATCTGTCAAAAGCCCTAAGTTGAAAAAAGGGTTAAACCAGCATCTCCATAAGAAGAGAACAAATTTCCTCCAACCAGATTTGTAGATCTTCCAACCAGGTATTTTCAGCCCAGGCACTATTTAGCAATTTCCAAAGTAACCTGAAATGATGCTCCATATTCCCTCTGGCAACACAGCGGGGTGCACATTCATATTGGGAACCAATGTTTGGAAATGAGGTCACTGAAAATGAGACATTAGTGATCTTGCCGGCAGCCTCAGGCACGTTTCATAGTTAGTCACATTCAAGTGTAAGCTTCACAACACAAGTATCCTAATGGGTTCCACAAACAGCAGGCTATAAGCTGACTGCCAGCTAACAGAGTTCATCCCAAATGACTAAAGCTTTTGATAGAGTTTGAGTAATTTATATTATTCTTAGTCTGAAGTAAGCGTCTGTGACCTGCGCTATTGGACTGGATTCTCTCTCAGTGCCCACGCCGACACTTGTAAATATTCCACTTAAGATGTTATTAGAGCAACGCGCAAGAGGTTTTTAGTGCCGACTGACGTGCTGAATGCTTCTTTGCTGCTCTGATAGTCATAGAGTTCCTATGAGCATCGGAGCAGCACAGAGCACTCAGCATACCGGCTGGAGCTAAAAACCTCTTACGCAATTTTATATAAAGGGGGAGGGGGGATTGGTGGTAAAACCCTACCGAAATTGCAGGGGAAGTGCTGGCAAACACACATGTACCTATTGATGCTGCAATACAATATTCATATTTAAATGCCAGATTTCACAAATCTACACCTACAAAAAGAGTCAACTACAGTGCCAAAAGAAACAACTTTTTATAATGAAGTTTTGAAGTGATGTTAGACACCACAGAGGCAAGGATGATTGCTCCTTCTTCCTTAGGTGGAGATCCTAGATCCAAAGAAGCAGATGATTGATACGGATGGGCCAGAAAATTATCATTTCATTTTTTTTTTTTTTTTCATTTCAAACGACATCATAGTAATGTATATTAATTTGCATCTAGGGCTAAATTCAGAGGTGACCAAATTTGGTCACCAAAGAAATTCTATAAATGTTGCTCCAAGTTGGGTGGTGTTTATAGAACAGTGCTTAGCACCAGGATTCATGTCCAATTTTAGGCGCAAGGATTTACACTAAGTGAAACCTGCCGTAAATCTTCACACCTAAATTAGGTACAGTTCTGTTGAATTTTTTTAAAACTGCATGGTAATTCTAGGAATGCTCCTGACCACCCATGGCCATGCGCCCTTTCCAGGTCCATGCTTAAAATGTTTTATGCACGTATCCTTAGAAAATCCCAATTGTTGGCAATTATTGATGCCTGTTGGCTCATTATTCAATTAAACTGCATGCACAAATTGGGCACATATAAATTAGGTGCATGCCCATATATGCCATGTGATTTTGAGTGCCATTTATAGAATATCTTGCTCAGCAGATTGGCTGGTGACCAGCATGACATAGCCAGTCTTGCCAATATTCAGTGGCTCACTGGCTAAGTTTGGTGGCCAGATAGACCTGCCTAAAAGGTTATCTTTGGCCACTAAGACATAGCTGGCTAGCCACTGAATACTGGCTTAGTTGGCTAATTGGCTATGTCTTAGCCAGCCAAAAATAGACCAGAAATTCAATGTTGCTTGCTAGATATGATATCAGCTTTGAATATCTGGTTTTGTCATAGACCACAGGAGATAGCCGGATGTCTTCCACGGTCTGAATATTGGGCTTATATTGTAGACTTTCTCCTAAAGAGTGCATACAATATTGGGGTAATTCTCTACAAGTTGCTCATAGTTAGGTGCCAGGATGCAGTAATGCAGTAATTGCATGCCTGTGGAATTATGGTAGCAGTCTATAACAACAATTATGCATGCAATATACTGAATTACAATAATCAATCCTAGAAATAACAAATGCATGTAAGAGAGTATGCAAAGATTGAAAATCCCCCAAAGAACTAACTGATCGAATACGTCTTAACCAGTAATACCCCTTATTAAGAACATGTGATACCTGTTTATCAAAGGCTAAAGAAGAATCAAATACTGTATAACACCAAGATAATGAAATGAAGTAACAGGAGTATGACTGATCTCAAATAATTTAATCTTTTGTAGGGGGGGGAGGGAAAGCATTCCAGAAATCCAGCTTACTGTGGTTAAGTACCAAGCCATTTGAAGGCAGCCATTTTGCAATCGAAGCAGTACAGTTTTGAAGAGCCATCAAATCAATGCATCAGGATGGAAGCTACTGAAAACAAAAGAAATTATTAATGTCTGACCTTCAAATATCTCTTCATAAAAAGCTAAGAGTTTTCTTAAAGAATCTTATATTAAAAAGCTTCCTGGAACACATCGTGTTTTAAAAATTACCACGGGACACCACAGTACACCCCAGGGGACACCCTTTCTTGCTGCGGTAAGCACATGTTAGTGCTTACCCAGCATTGTAAAAGGGTCCCCTAGATTGCAAGCCATTCAGGAACAGGAAAAAATATTTACTATACATGAATGTAACTCATCTTCCACATTCCACTATTGCTTGATTGATGCTACCTATTTGGATTGTGTATTGGCCATATGACCTGAATTTCTTGTTAGGTCCTATGTCAGCAAACTGGATTAAACTATTTGAGCTCTTTCAATACATAAATCACTCATGCACAGTCTATTACCTGAATATCTACCTTAAATAGGCCTCAGAACACTTTTTCAGAGAAAATGCTCGGTTAACCTACCATCAGTGTATAGAGAGGTTTAGTAGTTTATTGGTTTTGTTTATTTTTTTACAAAAATGCTGAAGTGCTTGACTGAAAGGAAGGGATCTGAGATATAAAATATGTGCTTTGCTTTAGGTAAGATTATGCAACCTTTTAACTTAACCTAAAATTGCTTTTCAGTCACAGTGTGCCAAATAAATTTTTCACAGCTCTAAATATGCCAAAAGTGTAATATTTTAAATTGCAGAATGTACATTGGATCCCAGAAATTGAAATGTTTCCATCTGCCTTAGCCAAATGCGTAAACAAATATTAAACAGCTGCAAAAATTAATTTTCTGTGCTGGCTGCCTCCTGAATGCTTATGGCTTCTTAGGTAGAGACTGATGTCATTCTTAAGAGGTATAACAATAATTAGCAGACTATTGAGACACATCACTGCAATTTCTTGCCCGCCCAGTCCTCTATTTTTTTCTTAAAATTATGTGTGCCTTGATAGGTCTTTGCATCAAGTTTTGATAGCAAATATATATTTGTTAGTATGTGGATGTTTTTTCTTCCAGCAAGAAATTATGTCCTGGGTCCAGTGCATCTACAACTCAACCAGGGAACTATAATTTGTAACAGATCAGATATTTCTCTGTTTTAGTGGCGTATCAAGAGGGGGGGAGGCGGTCCGCCCCTGGTGCCAGCCATGAGGGGGGTGTTCCAGGCCTGGAAGTCATGGTCCGGGAACTTCCCTTCTCACGGCCCGGTGCCAAGGCTCTGGATAGTCCCCGTGGCCCAGCATGTTCTCAGCCTTCTCTCCCTTTACCTTCCGTGAAGCTGAAAAAACTGCTGGCCTTGGCAGTGATTCAGCTATGTCATCCGCGGCTCCCTTTCCTGCTTTCCGCGTCCGCCAATGACACAACTTCCTGTTTATGCCCGGGTGGATTGCAGAGGCAGACACAGAAAGCAGGAATGGGATCCGTGGTTGACGTAGCTGAATCGCTGCTGAGGCTGGCAGTTTTTTCAGCTTCACGGAAGGTAAAGGGAGAGAAGGCTGGGAACATGCTGGGCCACGGGGACTATCCAGAGCCTTGGCACCGGGCCGTGAGAAGGGAAGTTCCCAGATCCTGACTCTTAGACTGGGAACACCCCCTCATGGCTGGCACCTGGGGGGAACATTACTAAAAATATTTTTTTACATTGGGGGGACAAAAATGATGGCAGGGGGTGTCAAAAAACAATGGGCCCCAGGTGTCACATACCCTAGGTACGCCTCTGCTCTGTATAAATATTTTTTTTATTGTATTTATCATAACATCACATTGAGAAAAGAAGAAACAGTTAATAAATATGTTGTAACAAACATTTTCCAAAAACAGTCATCGTACAAGTTTCTAATTCTGTTCGCTGACTTTGGATTTCTTTCTACCATCAAGATTATAGTGTACAGAATAACCAATTCATAAACATTTAGATCCTGATTTTATAAACGGTGTCTAGGGTAGGTGCCACTAGGGAGCTAGATCAGTGGCATCTAGTTGACTTCCACACGGAACTCAAATTTTTTAAATTGGTGTGTTAATTAAAAATATCATTAAAAGTCAATTTATAAAAAAGAAACATATAAAACCGGTTAAGTTCCATGCAGAACTCAGTGATGCACATAGCACTGCCTATGTTAAGTTGCCTACCTGCACCTACTTATACCTACCTGAAAAGTGGTTGTAGTTAGGAGCAGAGAATGGGTATGGAATGACAGGCATCAGGAATACCCTGGCCTAAAATACTGGCACTTAACATTATGACGAAAACCAAAGAGGATTGACCCCCAAAGTATCCATAGAGAAGAAAATCCAGAAGAAACCAAAAGAAACTCTGTGGAATGACAATGTTCCTTAGATGGACTTTATTTGAAAAATGTCAAAGTTCCAAAGGTATAATAAACATCCACATAAAATAAAATCATCCACATAAAAGTAAAATAGTTCACAAGAAAAACCTTAAAGGACTTAGTCCACTAGGGACGCAGGACCCAACACAGTCCATATTTCGACAGTCTTCTTCAGGGGTCCCTGAGGGTCCTATAATGGTGAATACGTGGAAATGCTAATATGTGGTGAGCCGCAAGTACCACGCTGCAGCAAGGACATATTAGCATTTCCACGTATTCACCATTTTAGGACCCTCAGGGACCCCTGAAGAAGACTCTTTGTCGAAACGTGGACCGTTTTGGGTCCTGCGTCCCTAGTGGACTAGGTCCTTTAAGATTTTTCATATGGACTATTTTACTTTTATGTGGATGATTTTATTTTATGTGGATGATTTATTATACCTTTGGAACTTTGACATTTTTCAAATAAAGTCCATCTAAAGAACATCGTCATTGCACAGAGTTTCTTTTGGTTACTTAACATTATGACACCTATCAGTGCCATTAGGTGCAGTTCTATAAAAAGTTGCCATGAGTTCCCGCTGTAGTCTCATGAGTCCCTGGGAACTCACAGAAGCCATTTTTGGTGATGGCTCTGCAAAGGGCAGGAGAGTAGGAAGATCACTCTTGGCCTGCTTCACTGCTAGACCTCCAAGTAAGGTGAAGAGAGGTCCAGGAGGCAGGGATGGGTCAGAGTTTAGAAACTTGTGAATAACCAAAGTCACGAGTCCTAAACCAATGAATTTGGAGGGAGAAGTGTAATTCCAGGAGAGTAGTGGTTAGTGCTTTGCTATTTACACATATGCAATAGAGCACAAACAGACACCCATTCACACATAATTTAAAAACAAAACAAAACTAGTTGATCATAATTTTTAAGTAATCATAGCATACGAGGTGATACTCAAAGGTTTGGGGAATTCAAATTTTTCTTATAAATTGCTTACCGAAACTCCTAGTTTCCACCATCTCCTTCGAAATAGTCCCTTTGAGAATGTATACAGTGATCCTAGCATTTTTCCCATGAGTCCATGCATCTATGGAAGTCATCTTGGGTGAGTGCCTTGAGGATCTCCTGCGATTCTGCCTGGATCTCTTCAATCATGTTAAAACAGCGCCCTTTCAGTTGTAATTTCATTTTTGGGAATGGGAAAAAAATCACAGGGGGCAAGGTCAGGTGAATAGGGAGGGTGCGTAATCACTGTAATGTTTCTGGAAGTCAGGAATTGTCGAACAACGAGTGATGTGTGAGCAGCCTTCTGTTCACCGTTTAGCAGTCTTGGCACAAATTTAGCAGAAATGTGTCTCATGTTCAATTTGTCCGACAAAATTCATTGAACTATTCCGTAGGATTGTCCTACTATCTCACAAACATCGTGGATAGTTTGCCTATGATCTGCAAGGATAGTCTCAGAAACTTTTGCTATGGTCTCTGGTGGTGACTGTTCCAGATGAACGTCAACGAGCACATCGTCGTGGACAGATGTTCATCCGTCCTTGAAGCGTTTGTACCAAAGAAAGATTTTGCTTTGGCACATGGCATTATCTCCAAAGGCTTCCTAGAGCATACGATGGGTTGATGCAGATTCTTTGCTCAGTAAAATCCGTCATATCGAAATCCACCGAGTCACTAAAACACAACCTTACAAAATTGCACAGAACAAAGCAACGTGACCACTCAGCTGCACGCCCATTGGCACACTGATTCACAAAGCATACTGCTAGCCACTTCTAGCGGCAGAAGGGCATACTATATCCAGTTTGTGCGTGCTGTTCACATTCCCCAAACTTTTGGGTAGCACCTCGTAGATGTCCTATTTGTTGTTTAAACTTTAAGCACTTCTGGGATGAGAATGTAGTGATGTGAGGAAATAGGGCATTCGTTGACTGTCAAATCACAATATCCTAAATTGCTAACCTTAGGATTTCATCTAACACTTTTCATATTATTCATACCTTACAAAAGCACATAATAGTACATAATGGTTTCCAATGAGCTATCAAGGTTTTTTCTTCCTATTCACTCATGAGGGGAGAGGTTTCCAAATTAACTCAACTGATAATTTTCTGGTTCACTGAGAAGTCCAGAACAAATGTCTCTATGGGTTCTTGACTGCATAATTCAGGTCAGCGTTATACCTATTACTGCCCTGCATTTATTCTGTGCAGCTGGAGGGGAAAAAAAAATATTAGACAAAACAGCTATAAAAATAAATGATCTGTGCTTGCAAAAAACTATGGGTGCTCAAATTGAGATCTCATTTTGCTGGTGGATGCAGATGTGTGTAGGAGTAGATACATGCTGGGAGTGAGTCGGGGAGTGTGAAGTTTAAGCGGTGGGGAGAGGTTTTGATGAATCATGCTTTTTCTCTCTTCTACTTCATCTTTTTCTCGCACTCTTTCCTCATAATCCTTTAAAAAAAAAATCTCTCTCAAAGCGGTGGCTCACAGCCTGCTGACATAGTATCCTTCATTGCAACTTCACTCATGCGATGGCTCTTCTAGTCTTTCATTCTCTTGTGGCTAGCAAGATTGGCTGCAAGGATCTTCTTTCTTTAATGGCTTCAAAGATACAGTTCAGCACCTGCCACTGCTGTGGTTGCACTGCTCTGCTTGGTTCTGCATCTGTATTCATGTTCTTCTTCTCCCCATCCCTAGCTCTCTATCCCTAAAATGTTTTGGGGCAGAAAGTCTGCATCTTTTGAAAAAAAAAAAAGGTGGAATTTGCATTCCTCTTCAGTTACATGTAGGAGCATACTTCAATCAGTATAATAGAAAAGTATTTCTAACATCAGTCCTGGAGTACCCCTTGGCCATCCACAATGGATATGCATAAAATTGATTTGCATATACCACCTCCCATATATGCAAATCTATTTCACACATTATCATTGCGGATATCCTGAAAACCTGACTAGCAAGGGAGTACTCCAGGACTGAGTTGAGAAACACTATGATAGTGTTTTTTTTTTTAAGAAAATGTCTTTGTTGACTTTGCAAAAAAGAAAAACCCTCTACCCATCATAGATAAACATTGGTTAGTTTGTTTTCTTGTCAGAAAAGTCATGATTAATTTTACCTATGTTTACTGCCTAATTGATCTTTCTACCCAAATAATCTCATTTATAATATTCCCTTTATACAGTGGACCCTGAGGCAAATAACATGCTAATCACATTAGCATACACTCGTTGACAATGACACGGTGACAGAATTTGTCACTGTTCCCATCCCCGTGGATAACCATGGGAAACCATCCCATGTCATTCTTTAGTGTCTATCTCGATACCAGCATTTTTCAATGCAAGGCTTGAGGGTCAGTGGCTGTGCCCATTCATACTCTGATTCTTATGTGAGCCAAGTATAGGACAATGAAGCCATTGTGACATCACTGATAAACTTGGCTCTTAGGCATTGTTAGAATGAGGCATTATGACATCACAATATCTGCTCTGGATACCAGAGACCATCATTCTTTAGTGTCTATCTCAACCTCAGTCCTTCTTCCCCAGCATTCTTCAATGCAAGGCTTGAGGGTTAGTGGCTGTGCCCATTCATACTCTGATTCTTCCCTCTCTCCTTAAAGAATGGTTTCTCATAGCTCTCCATGGGGACAGGGATGGTGACAGATTCTGTCACAGTGTCATTCTCTATAGCCCTGTTCATTTGGATCAGCTGAGGGATTTCATCTGTGCTCATGTACAATCCCTTTCCCTTTGTAGTCCTGTGAGCAGAAAAGAGATTTACTGTTCCATACACATTTGATCTTGTAGCATCTCAGGGAAATCCCTCTCAGTTCAGAGGTTAAGAGTTGTTGACGAAAGTGGGGATAAATGTAATACCTGAAGGTTTGACAAAGCTATAGGGAAAAGACATTGGCATAATTTTACATTTTTTTTATCTGCTTTTGGCTATTGTCATTTATGTTTGGACTGCCTAGATACCTGTAAGCACCCTTTAATCTAGCTTGAGTCCCTTTTGGAACTGAACAGTTATGTTCCCTTAAATATCTAAGAACAGGCTGACACTTATTTTTCTCTGTAAGTTGTCTTAATGGAAACAATCAAACTCCTTTATCTTTCACTGATTACACACCACCAACCAAATTACAGCATTCAGTTTTCTTATATCCCTGCTTCTATTTTGTGATATGTGGATCAGAAGGAAGCTAGAGTGGCAACCCTTGATGCAATTCCATAATTTTATCCCTAGCAACTACAAGGGGCTGCTGGAAAGTTCACAGCCCAGCCAACAAAGTTGGGGCAGTCTCCATCGAGGGCTATACACTCAGTCCAGTGATTTTCTACTTTTTTCATTTCGTCAGAGAAATATGGAACAAAAAAAAGTGGAAGATTGCTGGACTAAGGGCTCCTTTTACAAAGGTGCGTTAGGGCTTTAACGCGCGGAATAGCGCACACTGAATTGTCACGCACGCTAGACCTTAACGCCAGCATTGATCTGGCATTAATTCTAGAAGCGTAGCGCAGGTTTGGCGCGCACTAAAATCCTGCGTGTGCTAAAAACGCTAGCGCACCTTAGTAAAGGAGCCCTCTGCGTATAGCCCTCGACGGAGACTGCTCCAACGTTGTTGGCTGGGCTGTAAACTTTTTAGCGGCCCCTTGTATCTCTGCCTCCCCCCCCACCATCACTATCCTCATTGATCATGTGCAAATATTTATGATTATCAAAATATTGCACTGAGACCTTTCCTTTAATATTGCAGTTATCAATTACTCGTGTTGAATAAACAGCTTCATCCTGAAAACCAGCGTCCTTCAAACTTTCTCGAGCCGGGGCACACTAAAGGCAGTGGCCACGGCTTGAGGCACCCAGAAGTGCACGGATGTTGCCGTGATGACATCACGCATATGCGTGACATCATCATGTTGATGTCTGTGCATATGCAGAGGCCCTCCAGATGGGCCCTGAGACGCCAGTAGGGGGTGCCAGCAGAGAAGAGGGCCGGAGAGAAGGAGAGGCACTGGCGCCAGCTGATTGCCTACAGTAGTGTTTCTCAAGCTAAGTACCCCCTAAGTTTAAAAAATATCAACTGAATACCCCAACCACAGACCTCCCTAGGCCCACCCAACCTCTGTCCCAGATCCTATCTCCTTTACTAACCGTAATGAAATGTTTTCCATTCATTTTTCATATACACACACAATATGCACAGCAGATATAAATTCTCAAAACTAACACATTTCAATCACTATATTGAAAATAAAATCATTTTACCTACCGGCGATCCTCTGCAAGCTGCTGTAATTAGCTTTAAAGGTAAGACTGGGAGGCCAGGTGGGAAGCTGGAGGACGCTAGAGAGAAAGGGGAAACATGCAGGTCT
The DNA here is from genome assembly GCF_902459505.1 of Geotrypetes seraphini. Classification (NCBI taxonomy): domain Eukaryota; kingdom Metazoa; phylum Chordata; class Amphibia; order Gymnophiona; family Dermophiidae; genus Geotrypetes; species Geotrypetes seraphini. Next base: position 532,169,904 of record NC_047084.1, on the reverse strand, counting down.
TCAGTGAATCGGGCCGCGCTGGCGCTGTACTGCATAGGAAAGTCAGCTAGCAGGCACCTCTCTTCCTCCTCAGTGTGTCTCAGCACACTTGGAATCTCAGGAAGCACACTAGTGTGTGGCACAGTGGTTAAAGCTACAGCCTCAGCACTCTGGGGTTGTGGGTTCAAATCTCATAAATATCTCAAACACAACCCCACACAGAACAAACGAACCTGCTCAGCAACGCTACAAGGCTTAAACATACTTACACCCAACCATCCACAGCAGGAGAAACACTCAATCAAACAGAAAACAAAAAAAGAAGTGGAGAAAAAGCCTCAGTTCAGCTTCATTTGGCAAAAAACTCCACTTCGCCTACACTCCTACACAAACAAACCGGTAGGGTGAAGAAAGCACTGTAATAGCTTGCAAAGTCAATGTTCAAAAGCACCAGGGGTACATAACCCCCCACAGGTGAAAAAAATGTGGCAACAGGGCCCCAAAGGCACAGTGATCTGAAATCATAGCATTAGGCCAAAAATGTTCCTTGTGACCCTGGGCAAAATCACTTAATTGCCCCAGGCACATTAGATAGATTGTGAGCCCACCGGGACAGACAGGGAAAATGCTTGAGCACCTGAATAAATTAATGTAAACCGTTCTGAGCTCCCTTGGGAGAACGGTATAGAAAATTAATTAAATTAAATAAATAAATAAATAAAATAGTGTGCCTCTGCACACAGTTTGAGATACACTGCTGTAGACTAATCCTTTAATTAAAAAGAAAAAAAAAAAATCATGATAATTTCTGTGGTACCGAATACTCCTGCCATCAAATACAAAATACAATGTTCACATCAGAAAGACAATATTACACTTATAAGCATAGACATATTTTAATTTAGACCAATAACACTCATTTTAGACAAGCAAAAATTAAACCAATTAAATTTCTATGCCAGTGCTTTCTCTTTGTACCTGTAAATACAGATTTAAGCAACGATACAAGGAAATTTTGACAATGCATTATGTCTAGTGAAGTTATCTTCCTATTACTGACTTCTAGCAAGGATGTTTAATTAAATAGCTTTGAAAGAAATGCTAGTAGCAGATTATTTATTCTAAGATTACTTTAAATGTGTGTTCTGGATGATGAAGCAGGCAATGAGAAATGTAATAGCGCCTGTGCCAGATGCCCTAAGTGTGCAGATTGTAAACATATTTAATAGTTCCACCTTTTCTTGTCATGTGCTTATACAAAGAAAAGACGGCAAAGAAAATGAAGAAACCAGGTCTTACAACATTATGCAAATTGGTTCCTAGAAGCTTTCACTTTAATTCCTTTTTAAGGATCATATTTCCTAAGTGTTATCATTAAATGTACATGCATAGGCCGCGTGCAAAATTAGTTACCCCTAATCAAACTGAATGTTTCAGTGAATCCCTAGGTAAATCATTGTTCCCTCTTTGCAAGAGTTCTCCAACTTCATTGCTGCCATTGGGGGGTGGTGCTTCAATATTACGTTTTCAATTGCCATGCTCTTTGGAGTCCTGCATAGCTTGCCTGTCCCTCACTATTGAAAGTGTGACAGTGAAACACCTCCACCCACTAGCAGGACTGTAGCTGGAGGACTCATGCTTAGCTTAGAGGGAACAGTGGATACAACAGCCAAATTCCATACACGGTGTCCTGATTGTAGGCGGTGGTAGGCATCCTACCGCTGTCTAACCAGTCAATCGGGATGCACGTTTTCTAAAAAAAACAAACCCCCCCCCCCCGAGGCAAGCCGCCTACTCTGTAAGTATCTGTCACAGATAGAGGGAGGCACCTAGGGATGCTTTAAGCTCGCCCAAGGCTGGGCATTGGTGTGGTTTCACCCAGAAGTGGCCTTAAGCGAGCTTAAGCAGCCCTAGGTGTCTCCCTAGGGCCGCCATAGGTGCCTGAAATATACGCCATTGAAATGCTGGCCAACATTTCAAATAGATGTGGCCGCTAAACTGATTGCAGCAAGAAAATCTCCCTACCGCAATCAACTGAGTGGCCACGGCAGGGCACCCCAAACCCCACTTCAAGTCAGCCAGCAGGAGGGATACCCACCACCACCCCCCGAACCCTCCCCACACTTTCCACAGCAGGAGGGATGCCCAATCCCTCCTGCCACAAAGCCTGAAACAATCCTCAGCATGAGGGATGCCCACTCCCTCCTGCCGGCACCTTCAACCCCCCACACACTGTCCACGGTAGGAGCGATGCCCAATCCCTCCTGGCCACTAGTGTATGTGTGTGTCTCTCTCTCTCTGTACATGTATATACATATGCATACACTAGTGGCCAAAATATATTAAGGGCCAGATTCTATAAATGGCACCCATAAGTTAGGTGGTGATAGGTGCTGCACTGCTGCCTAAATTGCTTTAATTGATTTTAATTGGTGCAGAAATTGATTGCACTCTTAAAAACCAATTAAAAACATTAAAAATGCATGCACCAGTACACATCTATGAATGTTGGCATTATAATCATGTCAAAGGACGTGTCTAACAGTGCCTAAGGCCAAAATAGGCATGGTTAGGAGCGGAAATGACCTTAGGCGTCATTTGACGTGACTCTCAAAAGAACTTAGGTGTCTGCAATGTAGGCCAGTAAAACTCTGGTCTAAATTTCAGATGCCTAAGTTTTGCAGTAAGCACTGTCAGCAGCAATTCGTTAAATGGTGCCTAAGTGTGATTGATGTACGACTGGTGCCAGTTTTGTAGGCGGCTGCTGATTTAGGCACCATTTACTGAATCTACTACTACTACTATTAATTACAAGGGTCATTTCATAAATAATGCACAGTATTTTTTTAATTTAAAGGTTTTATTTTTTTTCAAGTATTTCTCTACAATCCTTCAATATAGTCTCCCTGCTTTGCAATGCCCGAGTCCCAACGTCCAGGAAGCTTCATTATTCATAAGAACATAAGAAGTGCCACTGCTGGGTCAGACCAGTGGTCCATCATGCCCAGTAGTCCACTCACGTGGCGGCCCTTTTGGTCAAAGACCAGCGCCCTAACTGAGACTAGCCCTACCAGCGTACGTCCTTGTTCAGTAGGAACTTGTCTAACTTTGTCTTAAATCCCTGGAGGGTGTTTTTTCCTATGACAGCCTCTGGGAGATACCGTTTTTGCTCAGTTGCCAGTTCCAGGAACCCCCGTGAATCTTGAAAAACTGCAAATATGGTTTTTCGTGGGAGAGGCTGGAGAGGGCAGCGGGAGATGCAGGAGAGAGCAGCCAGAGCACCGGTGACTAAAGAAAATCACTTGCTGTATGCTCCGACCCCCTCTTCCTGTACTAAAGTCGGGCCTTATCAAACAGGAGTTCTATTGTTCTAAGTTGCTCAATATTATACTGCACTAGTCTTTAAGCCCGTTATATTAACAGGTGCTAGAATAGATGTGTCTGTCTGTCTTTCTTTCTGTCTCTCTCTCCTTGGCCGTTGTCTGTCTGTCTTTCTTTAATTCTGTCCCTCTCCTTGGCCAATATGGGCTTCTTTTACGAAGGTGCGCTAATGGTTTTAGCGCGAGCTACAATGCTGTGCGCGCTAACCCTGCACTACACGGAAAAAACTAACACCAGCTCTATGGATGCATTAGCGTCTAGCATGCATGGCATTGTAGTGCGCGCTAAAACCACTAGCGCACCTTCGTAAAAGGAGCCCTATATGTCTGTCTGTCTTTTTTTGCTGTCTGTCTCCTTGGCTGCTGTCTGCCTGTCTGTCTTTCTTTATTTCTGACTCTCTCCTTGGCCACTATCTGACTGTCTCTCTTTTTCTGTCTGTCTCTCTCTCTCTCCTTGGCCACTGTCTGTCTTTTTTGTTTTGTCTCTCTCTCCTTGGCCGCTATCTGTCTCTCTGTCTTTTATTTCTGCTTCTCTCTCTCCTTGGCTACTGTATGTCTTCTGTCTATATTTCTGTCTCTCTCCTTGGCCGCTGTCTGTCTTTCTTTATTTCTGTCTCTCTCCTTGGCCACTATATATATATATATGTCTGTCTTTTTTTGCTATCTGTCTCCTTGGCCGCTGTATGTCTGTCTTTCTTTTTTTGCTGTCTGTCTCCTTGGCCGCTGTCTGTCTGTATTTCTTTATTTCGGTCTCTCTCCTTGGCCACTATATGTGTGTCTGTCTTTTTTTGCTATCTGTCTCCTTGGCCACTGTATGTCTGTCTGTCTTTTTTTGCTGTCTGTCTCCTTGGCTGCTGTCTGTCTGTCTTTCTTTATTTGTTTTTCTGTCTCCTTGGCCGCTGTCTGTCTGTATTTCTTTATTTGGTCTCTCTCCTTGGCCACTATATGTCTGTCTGTCTTTTTTTGCTGTCTGTCTCCTTAACTGCTGTCTGTCTGTCTGTCTTTTTTTTCTGTCTCTGTCTCACTCCTTATCCGCTGTCTGATTTTTTTTTCCTATCTCTCTCCCTGGCCCCCTGTCCTTCTCTGTGTGTTTTCTTTATTTATGTCTGTCAGTCTATGTCCCTGCCCCCTGTCTATCTTCCTGCCCCCTGCCTGTATGTTTCTCATGCCCCTTCTCCCACCTACCTGTCTTTCACTCCCACCTATCTGTCTTTCAGTATGTGTGTCTCTATTTCTGTCTGTCTGTCAATTTCCCTGCCCACTAGTGCTGGCCGATTCATGATTCAAATCAATTCACCGATTCACTTTGGGTGAATTGATTCGAATCGATTTACCACGAGTGTCAGAAGCAGCGCGGGCCATTCAGCGCGGCTCCCTGCGCTAGAAACTGCTAGCGCAGTTTAATAGAAGAGGCCCAAAGTATCAAGAAAAATACAACAAATTAAAATATTTGCCAAGTCCATATTATTGTGACTGACTATCTCTTAAAGAAAACACATAAGTACTATGAAAAAGATAATCCTCTTACAATCAGGCACAATTTAGACCAGTGGTCTCAAACTCAAACCCTTTGCAGGGTCACATTTTGGATTTATAGGTACTTGGAGGGCCACAGAAAAAATAGTTAATGTCTTATTAAAGAAATGACAATTTTTCATGAGGTAAAACTCTTTATAGTTTATAAATCTTTCCTTTTGGCTAAGTTTTAATAATAACATTGTAATTTATAGCTAAAGAGACATATGATCAAGAAACTGTTTTATTTTACTTTTCTGATTATGATAAACATACTGAGGGCCTTAAAATAGTACCTGGCGGGCTGCATGTGGCCCCCGGGCTGCAAGTTTGAGACCACTGATCTAGACTATACCACTACTTCTCAACCTCTCTATTAGTTTCAGGATTTGTTATTGGAAGATATAATAAAGCAATTAGCACAGCTGAGTTGAAAATAACCCCCCTCTTTTACTAAGGCCCGCTAGCCGATTTAATGTGCGCTAAATGTTAACGCATTAGCGCACCTTAGTAAAAGGACCCCAAAGTTTGGAGAAGATCCTGAAGATAGAGTCCACAAACTTTTATTAAGGTAGACAAGAGGAAAGCCATTGCTTATCCCTGAGAGTAAGCTGCATAGAATCTACCTACTTTTTGGGATCCTACCATGGACTTGTAATCTGGATTGACCATTGTTAGAAACTAGAGAATGCCACAGGGACAACTGTGGGATCTCAATATCCCTGTCTTGTCCCCGCAAGCTCTGTCCCTGCCTCTACCCCATTCCAGCAAGCTCTGTCTTAACCACACAAACCTCAAACGCTTATGATTTTAAAGTGTTTGAGGCTTGTGCAGATAAGGACAGAGCTTTCAGGAATGGGGCAGGGGTAGGGATAGAGCTCATCGGGATGGGACGGGGATAGAGAGATCCCGCGGAGATGGGGAGAATTTGACCCCATATCATTCTCTATTTAATTGACACAGAATTGGGGACTTGAAGGTCTTTCAGTGTAAAATTACATAAGGTCTAAGATTTAAAAAAATAGATGAAGGTTTTGGAATGATCTTTACAATTATCATACTTGATTATTGAAAATCTGTGAGAAGATCTCAAACATGATGTGTATGCAAGGAGCCCCAAGAATGATTCTGAGCTAAAAGAATGCTGAAAGGAAGAATGAGGAACAATTCCCAAAAGCAAGAACAGAAAGACTTAGCAGTCTACAGGAAACACCGTGAAGCTGTTATTTCTGAGAGAAGTAATATTACAAAGAATGACTGATACTTTAAAATGTATGACCAATTACAAGAAGTTCCATAAAACTTTGAAATTTTTTTTATTTTAAAAATATGTGTTATCTGAGTTAATGTAGATATGTGATTATTAATTTTATTATTTATTAATTAATTCCTGACCCCCCCCCCCTTTATGAAGTCACATTAGGCATTTTTATCATCAGCCACGGCGGTAAAACTCCAACGCTATGAGTGTCAGAGCAATTTAAAAACCCCTAACGTGGCTTCATAAAAGGGGGCCTGAGTTTGCTCAGTTTTCTCTTTTTGTGAACCACCTAGAACTGTCTTGGAAATAGGTGATAATGTAACTTGGAACGTAATGTAATATGTATAAATTTTGTCACCTTCTGTATTCACTGTTTTCTGACTCTGAATTTGTGAAAAACTATGATTATTGTTCATTTAAATTTGTTGAAAGATATCAAGCTTAACTCTGAGAAACAAAAAAAAAAGAGAAAAAGAATATAAAAAGGCAAATTTGATTATTATTCCTTGCCAAAATCATGATGTTGGAGTAATGGCAACAGTGATCATAATGTAGTCCCTTTTACTTAAACTTTTATTTATTTATTTATTTCTATTTATATCCTATCCTCCTAGAAAGCTCAGAATGAATAACATTAAGGGGTCCTTTTAGTAAGGCGCACCAACCAATTTAGCACATGCGAAAGATTAGTGCACGCTAAATGCTAAGGGGCTCATAATAATAAAAAAAAAGGTTCAAAAAGTGGTCTAAATCGGTACTTGGATGATCAAAAAGACAGATCGTCCAAGTACCAATAATCAAAGATGGTTTTAGATGTATCTAAAACCAGCTTAGGTCTTTAACCTGCCTATGAATGCCTAGAGCGAAAAGAGGCATTTTTAGAGGAGGGGAAAGGGCGGGAGGTGGGCCGACTTAGACTATTTTTGAACAATTTGTACATTGCCTAGAATTTTGAATAGGCGATAAATCAAGCTATTTAATAAACTTGGAAACTTAGTTGTACTGCAAGCATAACCAAAAGTCTAGGAGATCGCCCAGTCGGAACTTATACGTATTTCCAAACCTCCTTGCATGCTCCCAGCTGTTAGCTAATTATCATGGCCAACTGTGAAATACAATTAACCTTGTGTGCTTTGGAAGTTGGAGAAAGCTAACTAGAATGACTGCTCCGTTTATTCTGCTTGTTACCTGCAGTGCAAACTTAAGGAAACCGATTTCCATATAGCTATTTTCAGCAGGACTTTTCAAGCTGAAAGAACTTTGGACTTTGAGGGCAGTAAGCCTACTTAGTGAACAAGACTGGTGAAGAGAAGTGCTAGAACTGTGTTACATTTGAAAACCCAGAGCAGTTTGAATTATGTTTGATTTTGAAAAATCTTTTTCTTTTGTGCAAAATTCATGCCATCGGTGAAACCGGGATTATGTGGTAGTGCTGAGGCCAGTGGCCTAATAAAGTCTACAACTTTCAATGAAGCCATTCTGACTACTGATTTGTCTGAAAAAAACACACACCAGCTGTTCTAGGGAGTGACCTGGGGGAATCCAGTCTGAAAGGTGGCCCTACTTCGTGGTGTGTCACTGCCGGGCTACCAGAACCGCTTGGCCCGAGCCTAGGTAGTGACACCGTCTAACAGAAAGGTTAGTGTGTGTGTGTGTGTGTGTGTGTGGGGGGGGGGTTATAGGGTAGTGGGGGGGAGGTGTTCGGGGATGTTTGGGGGGTTCACGGGGTGCCGTGCCATCTTTGGAAGGAGGGCTTGGGATCCCTCCTGCTGTTAGTCACCGGGGGGGGGGGGTTCAGAGGTGCCTTGGGGGGTTTGCAAGGGAGGGTGCCGTGCCATCTTTGGCAGGAGGGCTTGGGATTAGAGAATGACACGGGGACCGTTTATCGCGGTAAACCGTGGTCACCACAGAAAATCTGCAGGTATGGAGAAATTCTATGAGTGTCAGAGAGTTACCGTCGCTGCCGGCGTAAAAACCCATGCTGTGCATTAGTAAAGGAGGGGGATAGATTCAGAGAGTGGGATAATACGAAAAGCAAGGAGGTTATAAAATGTACTAATAAATAGACATTACCATTTAGAATACCGTGTGCAATTCTGCAGTCCAGAAGGTGGTGTCTGTCATAATGCCTAAGGGGACAGATTCATAGACCTCAATATGTATACTCTGGAAGAAAGGCAGGAGAGAGGGGATAAGATTGAGAGTTTAATATCTCTGTGCCATTAATGTACAGGAGATGAACCTTTTTCAAATGAAGGAAAACTCTGGAATGAGAGGACATGGGATGAAGTTAAGAGGTTATATGCTCAGGCGTAATCTAAGGAAATGCTTCTTTACTGAAAGGGTGGTAAATGTGTGGAATAGTCTCCCAGTAAAGGTGGTGGAGACAGACTGTGTCTGAATTCAAGAAAGTGTGGGATCTCTTAGGGAGAGGAGGAGATGGTGGATGATGCATATGGGCAGACTAGATGGGAGGTGGCGACAGCCCAATGCAACAATGTCCCCTAGCAAGGAGATAGGACCTTAGATCTCTTCAGCAGCAAAGTCTCTCAGGCAAAGGAAGCAACCACCAGAATGGCACTGCAGGTGATAGTCCAATGGTAAATAGCAATATTTCCTTTGTATTATGGTACACAGATAATTCACAAAGATCATTCTTCTTGTATGAGTGACATCATCCCATGCAATGATGTCTTCTGATAGTTCTTCAGCAGCAAGGTTTGTTTAGAGAAGATGGCAACTGCCAAGCTGGAATTAAGAGTGAGAGTCCAAAGGTAAGTAGCAAATTTCCCTTGATATTTGGTACACAGCTAATGGAATTTAATACTCTCCCTGGGACCAGGTCTTTTGTAGTTGAAGAGTCAGCTGATGCTGTTACGCAGCAAGAAGATTAGGCCTAGAGCCTCCTCAGCAGCAAGGTCCCTGGATAAAGCTGTGACCTTTTATTTCCATTTCTGACTGGTTTGCTAGTCTTGGGTTTACTGGTTGTAGCTAGAGCAGCAGTGGTAGATGACTGCTTATTGCATTCCTCTCCCTCAGAGATCCTCTGTTCTTGTCTCATGCTTTTTTGAATTCATATACTATCCTCATCTGTACCATCTATATTATTGCTGCAAAAAGCTTTTGGAAACATCAAGCATTTATTTCTCCCCAGGAGCAAAATAAAAACCTGAAAGAAAAAAAAAGAAAAGCATGACAATTTTACTTGTTCTATCTGCCTACTGAATTATTTAAAAACTTCAGTAGTTCTACTTTAAATTCAGTATTTATTGACATTTGCATTCTGACACCCACTGGAACACTTAAACATCTGGTAGGGAATCCAGATGCCACAAGCTTAAAACATGAGCAGACAATTTAAAGAATGGGAAAGAAGTTTGCACAATAGAAGAAATAATTCTAATTTAAATTTGATAATGTCTATAATGTGTGACTGAGTAGCATTCGATGGATGGAGAATGATTATAACTACATATTCTGCTGTGATAATTTTAGTCATTTTAAAAAAAAATTCTGTATTTCACTTTTTCTGCATTATAATTTTATAGATCTCTCTCTAATGAAAGAGGGAAATGTTCAATGTGAGCTACTGTTATGATGTGTTATTTTACCACTAACTGGTAAAATTTTATACAGGTCCCATTTTAAGCAATTAGGCTTAGTTACTAAAGAAAAGTGACCATGTTACAGATTAAATTACATTGGCTATCTGTGAGGGTGTTATTTAAGTCTGCGTGTGTCCTTTATAAAGTGTTGAATGGTTTGACTCCCTCTTATCTGATTTCAGTTCACTATATTTTTGTGGCCTACCTGAAGAACCAATAATTTTACTTTCCCTATAGGCAAAGGACAACTGAAGCATTGTTATGTAGACAAGTTGTTCTCTTTTCATGCAGTGTGAGGAGGAGGAGTTATTGGGTTGTTTGTTGTATTATGGGAGGAGTTATTGGGTTGTTTATTGGGTTACGGGAGGAGTTATAGGGTTGTTTTTTTACATTCCAGTTCTTATTTGGTTTTTAGGTGGCAGGTAAAAGCCTATTTGAAAAATTTATTATATGTGTAGCACATTGGGTATTATGATGATTTTATGTGTGTATGTTTCCAGTGTTCACCAGTTTTTCTTATTGTAAACTACTCTTAACTATGTGGTAGCAATATATAAATACATCATTATTACTATAACTCAGATTAACAATAACAGATCTTGGATTTGATATACCAGTTTTCTGTGGTACAATCAAAGCAGTGTATATGTTATATTCTGGCATTTTCTCTCACCCTAGTGGGCTCAAAATCTAAGCTTTTGTACCTAAGCCAATGGTGGGTAAAGTGATTTCCCAGGATACCAAGGATCCACAGTGGAACTGAAACCAGATCCTCAGGTTCTCAGCCCACGGCACTAACCCTCTGTTTTACTAAGATGGGCTAACTGATTAGCGCGTGCTAATCGAATTAGTGTGCGCTAAATGCTAATGCATCCATTGACTAACATGCATGCGTTAGTGTTTGGCGTGCGCTAAATTGATTAGCACGTGCTAATCGGTTAGCGCACCTTAGTAAAACAGGGCCTAAGTGTTAGGATACCCATCTTATTTGTAACCCATGTTGATAATTTCCTTCCTAAATGTTTTTACTATACCATTATGAATTTAAATGAAGGTTGCTGTTCCTCTGCTATCTTGTCATCAGAAATTCTTACTAACCTAATACTACATATAAAAAAGGATTATAAAAAATGATAGCAGATAAAAACCATTTGGCCTATCTAGCCTGCTCATCCATACCATTTACTAAGCCTTATGGTCTCTTCCTCTTCTTGTATTTGTTCCATCTTTTCTTGAATCAAATGTTGCCTTATTCTCTACCACTTCTACTGGGAGAATGTTCAATGTATTCACTATCCTTTCCATAAATAAATATTTCCCCTCATATGCCCCATTAATCAAGATCTTCCTTTCCACTGAAAAAGACCCACTTCAAATACATTTATACCATGGAGGTATTTAAATGCCAACAAACAGCAAGTAAAACAGGGGAAACAAAACCACAAACTCAAAAGCAAAAAAACAAGGTGGAATTGTCCCAATCAGAAAGGTGAGCACTAAAAAAGTGTCCTACAACTCATCTGATAACTTCAAATGCCTTTATTGGTTCAAAGTCTTATGTATAAATCCAAGAACTCAACAACCCGACATGCACATGTTTCGGCCCAACCGGCCTGCCTCAGGAGTCTTATGAGTCTTTAACGGGTGTATAAAAGAATCATGTGAAATACAAAGTTGCACACAACCTCTACAAGCGAGTAACTCTGGGACGTGAATGGCTGATGATCATGACATGCACATGTTTCAGCCCAACCGGTCTGCCTCAGGAGTCTACAAATATATACATGGATATATATATTAAAAACATACATAATATATGTAACAATAATAGAAAAATTTAAAAACATGTTAAATATGATATAAATAAACAGCAAAGAAAAATCTCTTAAAAATGGACATATGAATTCATTAACCTCAACATAAGCAAATCTAAATTGATCAAAGGCTAATACATACATTAGTGTCCTATATATTTTGTACCTATACAACAATTGCTTGGCGATTCCAAAGAACTATCAAAAACCAATAATTTTATGCAATTCATTTTGAAACATCTACAATCTAAAAGATTAAAAAATATATAAAGACTATATGAGAGTAGGGTATAGAGCTACTAACACTGTGTGGAAATGTATATAAACAGTTTAAAATGTTACTGCTAACAGGCTAACCACCAATGTGTGAGTTTAGAGCAGAAGGGATAACTCATATTGATCTTATGAAAAACTTTATTATAGAAGATAAAATAAATAACAAAGTATGCGCAACATACCTTATGAGTCTTTAACGCGTGTATAAAAGAACTTTGTGAAATACAAAGTTGCACACAACCTCTACAAGCGAGTACTAAAATGAATTAAAAAGATTAAAAACATCATATACCGGTCGCTTTATGTTGCAGAAGCAGAGAGACAGATGTTTGATCAAATCTATTATGTACAATTGACTGAAGATCCCACTGTACAGCTTAAGGCAGAAATTGATTCTTTGATTTCAATAGCTAAGGGAGCAGGGTATATTACGATGAAAGAAAGTTTATTCTTAACTATTAGTCACCCTACCATTCCCACTATCTATATGCTACCTAAGATACATAAATCATGCACAAATCCACCTGGGCATCCAATTATTTCAGGGAATGGGTCAATTTTAGAACCACTCTCAAAATTTGTGGATTTTTTTCTTAGACCTTTTGTCCCAGCTTCTCTAATCTTTTGCTGTACGGCAGCTCCTCCAAACCCTTAACCATCTTAGTCGCTCTTCTCTGGACCCTTTCGAGTAGTACCGTATCCTTCTTCATGTACGGCGACCAGTGCTGGACGCAGTACTCCAGGTAAGTTGCAGCTATACTCTCTTGAGGAACGCAGAGAGAGGGGAGACATGATAGAGACGTTCAAATATGTTACTGGCCATATTGAGGTAAAAGAAGACATCTTTTTCCTTACAGGATCTACGGCAACAAGGGGGCATCCATTAAAAATCAAGGGTGGGAGATTTCACGGTGACACTAGGAAGTATTTCTTTACTGAAAGGGTGGTTGATCGTTGGAATGATCTTCCACTTCAGGTAATTGAGGCCAGCAACGTGCTCGATTTTAAGAAAAAATGGGATAAGCATGTGGGTTCACTTTGAGGAAGTGCCTAGGGGGGAGGGATCTTAGAGTGGGCAGACTTGTTGTGCTGATGGCCCTTTTCTGCCATCATTTTCTATGTTTCTGTATTAGAGGATTTTATATTCAAATAGAAGAAAAATTGTTACTTTTAAGCCTAATATATGATGCTCAGAGGAGGGAGCTCAACTGCTAGCCAGCCATCCACCAAGCCTCCAAGTTCTGGAATCTACAAGGAAATTTTTTTAAAAAGGTTGCACCCAACGCTAAAGCCCTAGGTTTAAGCAGTAGGAATTGCTTCCTCTTTAACTAAGTCTGCTTAGATACATCGGGGAAAAATAGAAACTCATTGGCCGCAAAACCGAACTTGTTTCTTCATGAAATACAACTTTAAAATAGCTTGTTTCTCTAGTTCTGATTTGAGCACTACCAACAAAGTGGCTCATTTTGTTATTGTGTCCTTAGATGACTCAAGAAACTGAGATAGATCCAAACTGTCTGGTGAAGCTAGTTTATCTATTTCCCCCTCATCTACCACCTCTCAGAAGCCCTCGGAACATAGTAGAGATTATCAGGCTCAAAGGTATCCACTTTAGGATATTGCAGACTCTCCTGCAAATACATTCTCAAGAACTCCAATGGAGATAAGTAGTGTGTGATAGGGACATTTAGAAAACGAAGATTCTTAGCTCTCATACAATTCTCCATTTTTTTAAATTTGGCATGAAGCAGTATACTATCTTTAATGTTAGACTTAGCAGTGCTCTGTAAACTACCCACAGAATTATCTAATTTCTCTACCTTATTTCCTAGTTCTGCTATATGACTTTCATGCTCATTCATTTTTACAGTTGTATCTGAGGAAAACTGGCACAATTTCAAAACTGTAGCTTGTAATGTAGACTCTATTCTATTAACAATTAACCATATATCATTTAAAGTGATAACTTTATCTTTAGGGAGAACATTAGGATTTGGCTTGGTAGCCATTTGTACCGGAGTCAAACCTTTTGTTCCTGTCACTTCAGTTTGCTCTAAGACATTTAGTCCAGATGTATCAAGAAATTGTGAAGAAGAGGCTACATCCTCATTCCTAGAGGGTGTCTCTACTCTTCCAAAAAGAACCCGATGTTCACATACAAAATGGGGGGAACATCACTAGGGGTCAGCAACCTGGAGAGAGACCTGGGAGTGATGGTAGATGAAACACTGAAGGCATCAGCACAATGCGCCACAGCCTCAAGGAAAGCAAACAGGACGAAAGAAGTCATCATGCCGCTATATCGTGCAATGGTGCGGCCGCACCTGGAGTACTGCGTCCAGTACTGGTCGCCGTACCTCAAGAAAGACATGGCGGTACTTGAGGGAGTACAAAGAAGAGCAACTAGACTGATAAAGGGAATGGAAAAACTTCCATATACCGAAAGATTGAAGCAGTTGGGACTTTTCTCCCTGGAGAAGCGAAGACTTAGAGGAGACATGATAGAAACCTTCAAGATCCTGAAGGGCATAGAAAAAGTAGACAGGGACAGATTTTTCAAATTAAGGGGCGCCACAAGTACAAGGGGGCACTCGGAGAAATTGAAAGGGGACAGGTTTAGAACAAACGCTAGGAAGTTCTTTTTCACTCAGAGGGTGGTGGATACGTGGAACGCGCTTCCAGAGGCTGTTGTAGACAAGAAAACATTAAATGGTTTCAAAGAAGGTTTGGATAGATTCCTAGAAGAAAAAAGGATTGAGGGGTATAGATAGGTATAGACCATTGCTCAGGCAATGGGCCTGATGGGCCACCGCGGGAGCGGACCGCTGAGCAGGATGGACCTAGGGTCTGCCTCAGCGGAGGCAACTTCTTATGTTCTTATGTTCTTATGTTCTTATGACTTAATGGCTGAGGGGGTGGTGACGGTTCACCAGAGGAGAGGGAAGCAGACTGTGTATCTAAAGTTACTTGCTCTTCCACCGGTGGTAAAGTCAAAGCCATAAGATGAAGATCCATAGGACCTGTAGCTGGAACTAGAGAGGTAATTTTCGCTTTCCGTTTACCCATGGTAGAAGGAGAAGATAGTAGCCCGCTCCTGACTCCTCATGGGCTCCGAAGGGGCTCAAAAGAGGCATGTCCTGCCCCTTTGACCATGCCTCTTTGGGCACGTGACCACAGGCCACGTACCATGGCTCCCTAGTCTTTTTATGAGGCCCAGAAGGACCCCACCTGTGAGCGCTGTGTGCCGGGTTGCTGTGGGGGCTGTCTGCCCCGATGTAAGTCATGCTGCTGGCGGCACTGGCTGGGCTCCCTTCCGTGGCTCCCTGGTTTTTTTATGAGGCCCAGAAGGACAACCATCTGTGAGCACTGGGCACTGGGTTGCTGCGGGGGCTGCCTGCCCCAATGTAAGTCGTGCTGCTGGTGGCACTGGCTGGGCCCCAAGGTAATGCTGTTATCCACACAGTTGCCACCATTTACCTCAACCATTTGTTGCCTCTCACCCAACTTGTTTCTACACTGGTCCATCATTTTTGAGCCTATACCAAAGTTGTTGATTATTTTGTTTTATAAGCTGCTTATGTCAAAGGTCTTGCTAAAATGTAATTCACCACATTTAAGGGGAATTTAACAAAAGATGCAAAGCATATTAGCGTGCACAGTCGAGTTAGTGAGTGCTAACCGCTAAAACTGCCCATAGAATATAACGGGTATCTTTAGTAGTTAGTGTATGCTAATTCACTTAGCGCCCTTTGTTGAATCTCCCCTTTAGGGACCCTTTCCCTAAGCTGAATTAGGAGCCATCATGCGCCTATCACAGCAAAAATGGCCTAACAGAGGATGTCCTAAAACATTCCATGTTAATTTAGCCATGTGCATGTGTTAAGCATGTATTATTTATTTATTTGAGGCGGCATGTCAGGGGCGAAAATCAGTGTGGATGCGCTAACCAGTTATTGCACTGACATCACTGGCATGCTAACTGATTAGTAGGTTCACAACATGGGTGTCCTTAGCACCTCCTAAATAAGAGATAGCTAGAGCCTGTAAGGCCAGAAAGAAAACAAATAGGAAAAAAAGCCCTTTTCCACAGCTTTACTAAAAATGGGCTTAATGCATCCTTACTCAGGCATTTCTAGCACGCTAAGACCGATTTTACTGCAGCTTTGTAAAAGAGCCCTTTAATGCTCTCTCCCAGTCTAAATCTGTGGGCACCCTGTCAAAGATTTGTCAGACAAAACCCACATCTGGTAAAAACATGCTGCCTCGGGTCCTGTAATGTACTGGTTTCCAGAAACAGCATTAGGCCCTCTTTTACAAAGGCGCACTGTTTTAGCGCAGATTTATCATGCACCCATAGGATAACATGCACGTGTTAACATTTAGTGCATGTTTAGCGCGCGTTAATATTTAGCACGCGCTAAAAAGCATAGTGCGCCTTTGTAAAAGGGGGCTCTAGTCTTTGTTTACAGCAGCATTTCTGTTACTTTTCTAATCACTCAAATAGACCAACTGGCCTGCAGTTCCCAGCTTCCTCCTTACTTTTGCTTTTATGGACAGGAACCATATCCACCTGTTTCCAGTCTGCCAGGAGCACACCTCGTTCTGAAGGGGTGTTTAAAAGGTCAGAAAGTGGAGCCACCAGAACTTCCCTGAGTTCCTCCTGTACCCTCAGTTATATCCTGGCTGGCTCCATTGCTTTTGTCTGTTATTAGTTATGAGGTTATTAAAAACAAAAATATCTTCTTATACCATGTTATAACTTCTGGAAACTGAAAATTAGTGGATAGAATTTTTTTTTTTTCTTTCTTGAAAACTTAAACCAACTATAGTAAAACTGTATTATAACAATGTGAATAAACAAGAGGAAAAAACATTATAGCTGAGACAAGAATTTATTTTTTCTTAAGATTGTGTTGTTCACTCTACGCTTGATTTACCCAAGTCATTTTAGGCCTCTAAAGAATGAATAATGGAACAAAGCGGAAATAGCAGCTATCACAAAAATAGATATTCATAAAATATTCAGTAAAAAGAAAAAAAAATATTTGGACAAGTCAGAAATGATAACTCACAGTGAGCGTTAGGAGTAAATTTGAAAGCCTGTGATCCACATGCCCTGGCTTGGGAGTGAGGTTCATTCCTGTCATCAGATGTGCAAAATGAACCCATTTGAAGAAACTGCCTGTATATAGAAGCTATTGCAGTTGTTCCATCAATAATACCCTTTACTCAGCCCAGAGGTATGTATTTAGTCAAATGCATATGTCTTTTTCTCACTTCCAGGAATCCTCAGATTGAAACATATTTATTCCAGATTCAGAAAAGACTGCAGGGCCGCTGCAACAGCAGAAACTTATTATTTCCTATTAAAGTGATTTTGATCCATTTGAAGCTTTTGTGGGACAAAAGGGTATCTATCAGAAATATAATTCTATTCTTTAGCTAACAGAAAAGGTGAAAGGAATGTTATCTGTTTCATCCGCAAAAAACACTTTTAAAAGAGAAGTACTGATTTTTCAAGAAGGGATTATCACACTCATTTTGGGAAAAAAAAAATTGGTCTCCGCTAGGGCTGTACCAAATATTTGCATTTGAATTGATTCAACCCTGCATAGTGCCCCAAATACAATATTCGTTTTTCACCGAATACTGCTTTAAATTTGAATATGAATAATCCAGGGCTAAATCCTACTGAAATAAACACTTTTCTCTCTGCTTGGAACTCTTCACTAAGGGCTAATTTCACTAAAGTCAGCGATCCTTCAAGTTTCAAGTTTATTAGGTTTTTAGATACCGCCTATCAAGATTATCTAAGCGGTTTTACAATCAGGTACTCAAGTATTTTCCATATCTGTCCCGGTGGGCTCATAATCTAGCTAACATACCTGAGGTTATGGAGGACTGAGTAACTTACCCAGGGTCACAAGGAGCAGCGTGAGGTTTTCACAGGTTTAGTAGCGATCACTGTTAATTGACAGAGGGGGGCATGACACTGCACGGAGGGAGGCCCACATCCTTACAGCAGTGAGAGAAGGCTGCTTTCCCTGTCACTGCTGTTAGAGCTGTGCGCATGTTTCAGTCGCTCACTGAGCGATTGAATTGGTCACGTTTGCATGCAAATGGTGCGGCTCATAGGGTTTTAGGACTAGATTCACTAAATATAGTGAATCAATTGCTGTTGGAGAATCAGCCAACAGCGATTGACTCACTGTCTTTAGTGAATCTAGCCCTAAAACCCTATGAGCCACACCCACTCCTCACCTTCCCGCTGCTTAAAAGGACTCATAGCCTTTTTGATCCTTATCTGCTTGTGGGTCTCTCTTCTTTCTCATTAAAATAATATAATCTTCCCTCTCTGCTTGATTAATATATTTGCTTTCCCTGATGTGTTAATACGTGGCTTCTCTACTTTACTGAATGTACATGCCTCCTCTATTTTAATATTAATTGTATATGCAGCCATACTCTCTCTGTTAAATGTCTGTGCACTCATCCTTTCTCCACAGGAACTCTTCACTATAGCCCAGTGAGCCTAAAAGGACTGATTGCAAATGTTTTGATCCTTTTCTGCTTGTGGGGACATATTTTCTTTTTACCTCTACCTTCTCACCTCTGATGAACACTTAACCATGCTTCTCATGTGCAAACCATCCCAGTAGGTCTGCTTCTATTAGCTTCTTCTCACCCTCATTCTATGATACTAATTCCCAGGCAATATGACCACAAGGACCATTCCTGAGCCACCATTGCCTCACGAGTCTCACTAATCTAAGCCTACTAAAGTGGCACCAGTTTTTGTTTGTTTGTTTGAATGTCAACTATGAGGGGCAATTTCACAGGCTGGTGTACATTCAAAGGTGGGTTTTGGCAATGCCCCTTGTGGAACATATATTTCTTGTTAGATATCCATTTGTCCCATCAGACATCCTTTCTAAAATGTTGTTTTCTCTCTCCTGTATATTTTACAACAAAAGAACTAAATTCTTCCGAACATGACACATTTCAGTAATAGTATATTTTCTATACTGTTACTATGCTCTTTTATTTGGACTACTAACCAAAAATAGACTCCAAAAACCTGCCAGAGAAACTTAACAAGATACCAAAAAGGAGGCAGTAATGATCACACGGTTCTCGGAGAGGCTGCTTGCTGACCAAACAACTGTAAACACACAAGAAGATAGTGTACAATCAATATATTAATTGTTATAATTTAGTAATGGAGTACCCTCAGTGTGATAGAGCAGCGAAAGGAGCAATGCTCCAGCGCTTTACATCATGAGACAAGGACCAGCCAGTCCCTGCCCCCACACCATCATGGGGTACTTCCAGGGTGTGTCATGTAAATTAAAAGAAGTGCAAAATAAAGCACAAAAAAACACAAGTGAGGTCAATCAAACAGTCTCTCAGAGAACCTCCCCCAGAAAACTCCCACAAAAATCAAAAAGCCGACTTAGCTGAAGATGAAAACAGATGATAAAACAGTCTCCCAAAAACAGGGAGATCCGCAGGATACCAGGTCCAATCAAGCCTGGTTTCGGGAACCAAAATCCCTTCTTCAGGAACCCAAGATTACAAATCTCTGAAGACCATCGAGCCGGCTGGGGGAGGGCGGAGATAACAGAGAGGAACGCATCAGCGCGCTAAAAAGCCAGGACAGCAAACGTCTTACATCAAGCCCACCAATCAAAAACAGAGAGAGGTGGGACGTATATCAGACTATAGTATGCCACTTCATGCTATCATTTAATCCAGCTGGTTGCACTGCTTGTAGCTGAAAAATCCAAAACTGCTCACGGAGGGTGAGATGAAACATCTTATCCCCTTTGAAATCGCTTGGTAACTGTTCCAACACAAACCATGAAAGGTCAGAAAAGGCATGATTCTCTCAATGCAGTGAGGAACAAGGGGAGCAGATCTGGTAGCTGTATGAATTCTGCTCCTATGCTCAATCAGTCTTGTCCTGATATGTCTACTAGTGCGGCCCACATAAATGAGCTCACAGGGGCAGATGATGACATATACAACCCAGCTCGACTCACAGGTAGTATGTTGCCTCAATTGATAGTTTCAATGAGTCTTGGGGTGGTACCAACTGGTGATGGAAAGTGTATTGTTACACATGCTGCAGTGACCACATGCCATGTGGCTACCTGTAGTATGAAGCACGGAGGTTGAGGGGGTTAAGAGGTTCCTAAGATTTTTTGGTCTTGAGAACACAATCCGAGGAGGGTCCTTAAAAGTGGAATGACAATCCAAAATGTGCCAATGCCTCTTAATCACCTCTGCCACCTGAAGGGCTCGACTAGAAAATGAAATCACACAGACCTGTTGGTCTGTTATCTCCACCCTCCCCCAGCCGGCTCGATGGTCTTCAGAGATTTGTAATCTTGGGTTCCTGAAGAAGGGATTTTGGTTCCCGAAACCAGGCTTGGTTGGACCTGGTATCCTGCGGATCTCCCTGTTTTTGGGAGACCGTTTTATCATCTGTTTTCATCTTCAGCTAAGTCGGCTTTTTGATTCTTGTGGGAGTTTTCTGGGGGAGGTTCTCTGAGAGACTGTTTGATTGACCTCACTTGTGTTTTTTTGTGCTTTATTTTGAACTTTTTGCACTTCTTTTGATTTACATAACACACCCTGGAAGTACCCCATGATGGTGTGGGGGCAGGGACTGGCTGGTCCTTGTCTCATGATGTGAAGCGCTGGAGCATTGCTCCTTTCACTGCTCTATCACACTGAGGGTACTCCATTACTAAATTATAACAATTAATATATTGATTGTACACTATCTTCTTGTGTGTTCACAGTTGTTTGGTCAGCAAGCAGCCTCTCCGAGAACCGTGTGATCATTACTGCCTCCTTTTTGGTATCTTTTCTTTGGACTGACATAATTTGAAATAAATAGTTTTACCGAGTTGGTAATATTAAGTTTCATTGTCTATATCAGTATGATATCTACCTCACTAGTCTTAATGCATGCATCATTGTTAGGCTCGTTTAGTGAGTCATAAGAGTGCCAGTTGGCTCCAGAAGTTCAAGATTGGCTGATGGCTTTATTCCATTGCTTGTAGGGACTTGCTTATTTCAGGGAAATCAACAGAGTCAACAGGACTTCAAGGTCATGCAAGTAAAAAAGGGTGAAATATGACTGGACCAACCTGTCCCGAACATCTGGAGCCAGTTGGTAATTTTAATTTTCATTTCTCCATACCAAAAGCCAAGATGAGGTTGATTGCTGAATGGGATGACCAACCACCCTTTCAGTTCAATTGATTCCAGTAGGAAAAAAACATAATGAAATGCATTAAAACATCCAGGCCCCTGATGAGTAACTCCATATCTTTCCAAACCTGAACAGAAGTGACTAGTGCTAGAATTCTTATATTACATTTTTAAAGCTATGGCAGAATGAGCACAACCTTCAGGTACAGTATATTTATTTAATGAATTCATGAAAGATGAGCAGTCACAATTAACATCATAGCAAGTAGGCAGCAGGCTGACTAATGAGAGAAATAGATGATATGTTTGGAAGATGAAATAAATCACAAGAAGTTCAACTAATGGCCAAATAGGAGAGAAATGTTCCTTATCTAGATATAAAACTGTATTGCATTAACAATATAATCTTGACTGTATAATTCTATACTATAGAGCTTTTAAATAAATTTATTGTGGAAGTTTACAGACACTGTTCAACATAGTAAACTGCATGTGCCAGCCAGTGAAATATCATTATTATTATACTTGTCAAAACAGTAAATGTGATAAATGGCTCAGTTTATGATCCATGTTATGAGATGCAAAAACTCTCAGCTGAAATTTTTTTTTATCTTCTCAAATAATTTCAGACCCAGTTGCTTAATATAATAATCCACATTTAAATTTAAAATCACTTTTATCATCAGAACTATCTAACATCATGCTTAAAGGAGTCAATGAGGAAAGAGAGAAGTAGGAAAGAAACAGAAGCCACAAGATGCAAAAATTCCTTCCCTACCATTTGGCTTTATTTCAAATATGTTTTTAATCACTAGTATAAGAGGTCAGTAAATTCCCTTTACTATTAATAGGTTCAAATATGTAACAGGCTAAGGAGCTCATTTTAGAAGTCTTGCACATCATTTTCCTGTGTAACTAGTCGCATACGCATGTGAAGAGTATACGTATACATGTGTGAACTACAATTTCAGAATGCCGCTGTTTACATGGAGAGATGGTCTAGAATGCACTAATTTAAAAAGGTGAATTCTAGACCCTTGGGCTCTTCTAATGATAGGGGTTCTGACAATGCTTTGTTTAGGATGGGGGGGGGGGTTGAAGCTACCCATGGCAATCAGTGGCGGAGACCTAACACACGTTGTCAAGGAATCTGGAGGAAACAGCTATGATGATTAATTTATACTTTTTGGTGGTAATCTCAATGTCATACTTTTAAAATGGAATATATGATGGCCATACAACAGGGACATTATAAGAAGTTTATGGATATTTGGGACCCATTGACAAAATTCTGTAAGGAGTGTTGATTTTGCCTTTTGATCATACACGTCCAGGGTGGGTGGGTGGGAAGATATTTTTAATTTGAGTGCAATTGTTGGATATGTAGAAAGGGGGGGGGGGTCATATATGTATTTGTCATAAAATATAATTTGATAGAATTTAAGTGATGTTAAAGTGTAAAATGTCTGTATATCATGTTGCACTTATTTTTTTGCTTTAAAATGAATAAAGATATTTAAAAAAAAAATGTTTATCTCATTGGGAACTATCTGAAGCTGAGCTTGCCTTTTGTACTTATCTAACTCCTTTGATCATTTTCAATTTAATATAGATTTTGAGTGGTTCATTAGATTTTTGAGTTTTAAAAATCTTTTTATCTTCAAGAGAATCTGACTATGGTCACTCTGTTGTGAAAAGTAAATTCATGTGGACCTTTCCAGTCCATTAGATCTGATTTTATCTACTTCCAAAGAGTTGGTACTTCAGGATGTTGAGTCTCATAAGTTTAAATATCATGGATTTTACTAGAATGTTACATCTGCAGAGAAGAAAGCTCTAGAAGCACTACAAACTGATCCCCCAATTACCATTAGAAAAACAGATAAAGGTGGGTCTGTGGTTGTGCAGAACACTGTGGATTATGAAATGGAGATCTACAACCAATTGCATAACACATAAGTTTACCACCCCATCTTCAGCATTACATTCTAGATTTGATGTTTCAGGGGGTAAAGGGAGGCTTTTAAACTCATTTTTTGAATGTGAACAACCCTATGATTCCTGAATTTTATACACTATCAAAGATTCACAAACAACCCCGGGCTGCTCCATTATGGGCTCTTTTTACAAAGGTGCGCTAGCGTTTTTAGTGCACGCACCGGATTAGCGCCCGCTATAGTGCGCGCTACCTGAAAAACTACCGCTTGCTCAAGAGGAGGCGGTAGCGGCTAGCGCACGTGGCAATTTAGCGCACGCTATTCTGCGCATTAAGGCCCTAACGCACCTTTGTAAAAGGAGCCCTATGTCTTCATGTAATTCTTTGCTGGAAGCCCTCTCTGTTTTTATGCATTTGTTTCTAAAGCCCATTATTGAGACTAGTGCTTTATATGTGAGATCTACCATATATTTTCTGGGTTAATTATGGGATTTTCCCAACAAAAAAATTCCTTTTTATTGTCTCCTTTGGATATCTTTTCATTATATACTTCTATCCCTCAAGATAGGGCTTTGAATATTCTTTTGGATGCAGGAGAAGCGCAAAGTCAGTGATCCAAGCTGAAAAAAGCAATAAAATAGGAACAGATCTTTATGTAAGAAACACAAGAAAAAATAAGAAAAAAAGGAAACATATTGTTCGCCAAACAAGTGTCCGAAGGAATAAAGGCAAAATAGGTGGCATTTATGATGTAAAGAAAAACATTAAAAAAAAAATACCACATAAAACACAATACAAAGAAGTGAAGAGAGAAATATGGCTGGTGAAAGTGCAAATAGAAGAAAAACCGGCAAGAAATATAAAGAGGTATATTGGGTAAAGGAAGAAGGCTAGAAAAGGAAATGTGAGACTGGAAGTTGCTAAGAATTGATATGTGGAAATACTTCTGTTCTTTGTTCACAGAAGAAGGACCTTTGTTGGCTGACAAAGGTATATATGGGAGTATAGTAGATATTGCACTGTTCATTGATGAAAGTGTTTATGACCAACTAGAAAAACTGAGTGTGGACAAAGCCATGGGTCTAGATGAGATATATCAAAGGATATTGAAGGAGCTCAAAGAGGTTCTGGTGGGTCCTCATAAAGATTTGTATAATAGATCCTTGAAATCATAGCAAGTTCTATGGGATTGGAGAAGGGCAAATGTGATGAATGGTGATAGAAAAGAAAATGGCAAAATCGAGGCTGTTAAACCTCACTTCAGTGGTATGAAAAACTGTGGGGGTGCTGCTGGATGAAAGATTAATACAATTCTTAGAATTTAATGGCTTATAATATCTGAGACAACATGGTTTTGTTTGATCTAAATCAGTATTTCTCAACTTCTTTAAGCTAAGTACCCATAAGCCTAGCAAATACCAACCTGGTACCCTGCCTAAGCTCCACCCCAGACCCACCTAAGCTCTGCCCCAGACCCGCCCAAGCTGTACATCTGTCTCCACCCCCATAATAATAGTACTAATTGTAATGTAATTTCTTCCATCTATTTTTCATACACACACAATATAATCTTATTAATACAAAATGGTAACCACACACATAATTTAAAAAACACAAAGCACACTGTACGCATTTCCTATTTCAACCCTAAACTTCTCCTCCAGTTGCAATCACCTCCATGCAATTTCTTTCAATCTGTAGAAAAATCTGTGAAGGATCTCCTTCATCTGAAAGGTACTTTTATAGGATTCTGGGGTACACCCCACCTGTTCAAAGATGGCTGCTTTAACATCTTTATAGATATCAAAGCCATCAGGATTGGCACTCTGGAATGTCATTTGGCTGTCACCAGTTAACAGGTTTCTCAGATATGTAGTCTACATTGCCTCTGGTCAGCCAGCTAAGAGGACAATCCTCTCAAAATTCACCAGGAAGTGATCTGGATCATCCTCTGGTGTCATTTTAGGCAATATTGGAACAGGCACAGTTGTGTGAGACCCTGATCTGTCTAGTCTTGAAAAGGTCTGGGTATGAGATCCCTGTTGCAGTTCTACCAGTTTCTGTAGAACTTGTTGCTGTAGCTGCTGCTGCTCCAAGTATGTCTATATGAACTGCTGCTGTTATTGCTGTGTCTGCATGAACTTCTGCTGCTGCTGCTTTTGGGCCTCCACCAGGGCATGGATTAGTTTTTCCATGTTTTATTAGCAGGCCTAGTTCACACTGAGTAAAAGAAAAAAATTCTGCCTGTCCTGCACTAACTTCTATTCCAGGTCTCTCACTGAAGGTGGAACTACTCTCCTTAGCCTCAAGAATAGTTAGATATAAATCTCAGGCCTAGATCCCTGGAGTTTGTGGAGTCCACTTCTTCTGGCAGGTTGAGAGTGATCTCACTTTCAGCCCCACATATAACAGTGCAAGCGGGGTTTGGGTTTGGGCCTGCACACTCACAGCTAGACACAATCACAAGTAGTAAAGAAAACTCTTTATTAACACAAAACCATGAGCTCTGTTACTTCACAGTGCCAGGCATACAAGGAACAGCCTATTTGTTCAATAAGCAAAAGTCCTGAGATGGACATGTGGCTTGAGACTGCCATGCCCCAAACACAGTCTGAAAAAGTCTTCTTCAAGTCAGGTAGCCAGGTCTGGTCCTCAGAACATGGCTCACCTGTAGTCAACACAAAGAAATTGGCTTAACTCAGCCAAGCAGAATATCTAGAAGATATAGTCAAGGAGGACACTTCTTCCTTCTTCTCCCCTGGACCTTAGGAGGAGAGTGTGGCATAGCGGCCAGATCTACAGCCTCAGTACCCTGAGGTTGTAGGTTCAAACCCCATGCTGCTCCTTGTGATCCTGGGCAAGTCACTTAATCCTCCATTGCCCCAGGTACATTAGATTGTGAGCCGACCAGGACAGATAGGGAAAATGCTTGAAGTACCTGTATGTAAACCGCTTTGAATGTGGTTGTAAAACTACAAAAAGGCAGTGTACAAGTCCCAATCCCTTTCTCTTTCCCTTAACCCAGCTCTGGCCCTGCCTCATACTTCCTGGTAACTGCTTATCTGACTCCTTCCTTCCATGTCACTTCCCCCTAGTTAGGAGCTACATATTTAAGGTGGCTCTGACACTGTGAGGAAGAATGGTAGTGTCCTATAGACTCCCTCACACAGTATTTAATCATGAAGAAGTGGAACCTGTGAAGAGTGCCAGATTCAACTCTAGACTTCTTAATGGATAGACTGGATGGACACTGCATATTTACTATGTTACTATGTTTTCAATAGTGGCCAATCTAAGTAATAAAGATCTGGCAAATAGATTCTATTTGTTAGGCTTCTCTGTTACTTATTCATAATTTTATTATAATGTATTCTAGTGAACTGGCATGCTACTTCATTACCTTAACTTCCACTATCCTTAACAAGTATTACTGGACTGAGTGGTAGAATTTATTCCTAGTCCTTTCCCCATTCTACTTTGATAAAAATATCAAAAATTAAATTTGACAATTGACATTTAACACAGGGCGAAGGCTCCATTTTATTTTATTTTATTTTTTTAACTGAATTTGACATTTCAATTTAACTATACAAAATTATGTGGATAAGTAAGGACTAAAAATGACATTTGCAACTTAAGTCCCAGATATGTAGCTATCTAATTAGTCACCCAAACTTTGCTTCATAATACCAACAATGCTTTTTTAGTTATAAAACCTTTCAAAATGACTGAAAAATGTCTCAAGCATACTTTTTTTAAAATAAATGCTTCAAAGTTTTGGCTGTTGTATATATTTGAATATAAACCAACCCAGATATAAACCGAGGTAACCCCTTTTTTCCTCCCCCAAAAAGGAGGAAAAAAGATTGACTCAAATATACACCAGGGGGGGAGGGAGGGAGTTATATTCAAGTGCTCTTCCTTGCACCAACCCTCCTTTCCTCATTCCTTCTTTCCTTCCTTTATACCCATGTCCACTACATGCCTGCCTGAAGCCCTGATGGTCCTGCAGTGAGATGGGACAGGAGCAATCCTTCCTGCATCCTGTCCCGGCTGACTCTAAACCACCTCACCTCTCTCTATTTTTTCCCAAAAATCTTGGTTTATATTCATATTTACTTATGATTGGCTTACAGCAGTAACATACATTCAAAATACTGAAGGGAATAGACTTAATAGAGAAAGACAGACTGTTCACCCTCTCCAAGGTAGGGAAAACGAGAGGGTACTCTCTAAAGTTAAAAGGGGATAGATTCCATACAAACATAAGGAAATTCTTCTTCACCCAGAGAGTGGTAGAAAACTGGAACGCTCTTCCGGAGTCTGTTATAGGGGAAAACACCCTCCAGGGTTTCAAGACAAAGTTGGACAAGTTCATGCTAAACTGGTGAGACTGTACTCATTTGGAGTACTGGTCTTGACCTTGGGGCTGCCGCATGAGCGGACTGCTGGGCAGGATGGACCTTTGGTTCTTATGTATGTGACACCCGGGGCTGATATTTTTTAACACTCCCCCCCACATAAAAAATATTTTTAGTAACCTCCCACCCCTTACCCCCTTAGAATGCCACTGCCTGAGGAAGGGGATTTTGGTCTCCAAAAGTCAATGAAAAATTTATTAAAATTAGACCAATAAAAAGATTACCTTATTTCCATTTTCTGTTTATAAATGTTTATCAATACAGCTACAATATTACTTTATTCTAAAGCAATAAAACAAAATATTTTTTCTACCTTTTGTCATCTCTGGTTTCTGCTTTCCTCATCTTCTCTTCACTTTTCATTCCATCCAGCATCCACCCTCTTTCTCTGTCCCTTCCATTTTTCTCTTTCTGTCTCTACTCCCTCCCCCATGCTCTGACATCTCTCTCTTCTCCTTTCCTTCCTTCCTTCCCACCTCAACTCACCCCATGGCCTGGCATCTGCTTCCATTCCCCTATGCTCTGGGATCTTCCCTCTCTTCTCCTTCCATCTTTCACTCTCTAAGCTCTGGAATCTCCTTTCTTTCCTTTCCTTCCCTCCCTCCCTTCCTTCCCAATGGTCTGGCATCTCTGTCTCCTTCCCTTAACTCCCTCCATTTCCTGGTATCTTTCACCTTTTCTTCCCTTCCATCTCTCCCTCCCCCTCCCCATCCATGCTCTGGTATCTCCTCTCTTTCCTTTTACTCCCTTCCTACTTTCTCCCTGGTATGGCATTTCTGTCTCCTTCCCTCCCCACCATGCCCTGGCGTCTCTTTCTCCTCCTCCATGGCCTGGCATCTCCTTTTCTTCCTTCTCTTCCCTCCCTCTCATCCTTTCCCATGGTCTGTAATCTCTAAGAAAGGTTTGGACAAATTCCTGGAGGAAAAGTCCATAGTTTGTTATTGAGAAAGACATGGGGGAAGCCACAGCTTGCCCTGTATTGATAGCATGGAATATTGCTACACCTTTGGTTTTGTCCAGATACTAGTGGACACCGTGAGAACAGGCTACTGGGCTTGATAGACCATTGGTCTGACCCAGTAAGGCTATTCTTATGTTCTTATTTTCTCTCTTCTTCCTTCCCTGGTCTTCATTCTCCCTCCCTCCCTCCCTCTCCCCAGTCAGGTACAGCATTTCTCCCCCCCCCTCCTTCTCTTTCTCATCCCCCAGTCAATAGTGCAGCATTCAGAACTTGCTGCTCTTGCTGGTGTCAGGTCTTCCTCTCTGCTGGCCCTCACCTATTTCCTGTTTCTACAAAGGCAGGAAACGGCAGAGAGGAAGGCCCAATGTTGGCAGAGCAGCGAATTCTAAATGCTTCTGTTGCCAGAAAAGTTCCCAGAGTTGGACCATAATGCTGGTCTTCACTTGGCCTTATGGGATGCACCCGGGGCAGACCGCCCCTCCCCTCCTTGATACGCCATTGTCTTATGGCATCAGCAGGCAAAACTTTCTCGACATTCACATTAGAAGCTGGGTGCTACTTAAGCCTTCAGGGTACAGCTTTGTCACACACCTTTCTGCATTGGCCACTGTGCTATATCAATGATCATTGCAGTGGTATTCAGTGAGTTACCTCATAGCATCCTCCACCTATATCACAAAGCTCCTTAAGCTGATCATTTTACCTGTAGCTGAACACTTGTTCTGTTTGTTTATTTTTACAACAAAAACACATGCATTCTTTTTAGAAGAGTAGGAGTTTCTAAAACTCCTAAATCACATTTGGTGATAGGTCCTGTTGTAATGCCTTTCACATATGGCATGAACAGTGAATTTGTGTAGGCTTCCTCAGCCCACAGTATGATGATATATCACCTGGAAACTTCAAAATTCAGTGCAAATTGAGTCACAGGAGCTTCAGTTTAATGCATCCTTTTCATCTGCTTCATTTTCTTGTCCAAGCAGACTCCTCTGTTTGTGATTAACAGATCTCTGGTTTGGGTATTTAGTCAACTTATCTTCCTATACAGCTGTAGGTGGAATCTCCCACAAAACAGCAGTTCCTTTTGGCTGCCAGTATAAGCAAATCACTGATGCAGAAGGATTTTTGCAGGTAGTTCCAGATCACAAGTTGTAAGAGCAAGAAAATATGCTGTATATGGGGGGATTATTTTTAAAAACTCTATTAACAAATCCTATGTGGAGATGGCTTGGGGAAATCCACTACTTATTCTTAGGATAAGCAGCATAAAATCTATTTTTATCATTTGGGATGTAGCTAGGTTATTGGGACGAGGGTGGGCCACTGTTGGAAACAGGATACTGACTTGACAGACCTTCGGTCTGTCCCAGTATGGCAATTCTTATGTTTTTATGTTCATTTAGAAGAGTATACCACATGCATGTCATTACCACATGTAAATAGTGGTTTTCTGAAAACCACTATTTACATTTGGAAATTCACATCCCATAAGCATTTCAAGGGGACATGGTTTCAGTAGGATTTGGTTGGGACTAAAATCGAAGGGATCAATATTTAGTATGGTTCAAGTGGACAGAAGCCTCAAGGCGAAAACGGATGTGTTCCCATTCTGCAGTAACCTGTTCAGAGAGGTTAGTTTGATCCACAGCAGTCCCTCGGGCTCAGTGTGCCCTAAGGCAGAAGGTCTGGTCATGACAAAAATCAAACTCAATACTGTGTAAAAAAGATTTTCAGGTTGCTACTTGATTGTTATGGAGGTGCCAGCTGATCTTCAGTGCTGGCATTGGCATAACTAATTGGCCAAGGAAATGATAGGCTTTTATGTGGTCCTATCTAGCCAGCATTGGCACTGACAGTGGCGTACTAACGGGAGGTGGGGGGGGGGGCCCTTCTTTACAAAACACCAGCTTTTATCGATAGGCTCTTAATTCCTTACGCCCCTACAAGAATCCTTAGGTCTACTGATCAGCATTTACTTTCAGTCCCTTCTCTTAAGGTCATCAATACGCGTCGACAATGCATCTTCTCTGTAATAGCCCCGCAATTGTGGAACTCTCTTCCCATTCATCTACGGCAGGGATGTCAAAGTCCCTCCTCGAGGACCACAATCCAGTCGGGTTTTCAGGATTTCCCCAATGAATATGCATGAGATCTATTTGCATGCACTGCTTTCATTGTATGCTCATAGATCTCATGCATATTCATTGGGGAAATCCTGAACACCCGACTGGATTGTGACCCTCGAGAAGGGACTTTGACACCCCTGATCTAAGGGAAGAACGCATGCTAGACCGATTCAAGTGTAAGTTGAAAGGCTTTCTTTTTAAAGATACTTTCAACTGATAGTACTCTTGTCTTGATTCATTCTCTAGGGTCTGCCATGCGATTTTACTTATTTATTGTTACCCTCCCTTTTGTTCATTCCCTTTTTGTCTTATTTTCTTTAAAATATTGTATTTCTTTTCCTCTTTTCTCTTTATGTGTAAGTTATGTTTATGGCTAAATGTGGTATGTTTGTCTCCCGAAAGCTGTATGAATTTTAGCTATGTACTTCACTTTGAAGTTTGATTAAGCGATTCATCAAATCTTAAATAAACTTGGAAACATGGTGGAAACACCAGTATCCATCCTTCTCTCTGCACCCCGCTCCTTCCTGCCTCCCCCCCCCCCCGTTGCAAGCATAGAAACATCGAAACATAGAAACATAGAAAAATGACGGCAGAAAAGGGCCAAAGCCCATCAAGTCTGCCCACTCCAGTGACCCTTCCCCCATGAGTTTGCTCACCAACCTCCTGCCCTTACCTCATTAGAGATCCCACATGAATATCCCATTTATTTTTGAAATCTGCCACGCTGTTGGCCTCAATCACCTGCCGTGGGAGTTCATTCCAATGATCGACCACCCTCTCAGTGAAGAAATACTTTCTGGAGTCCCCATGAAATTTCCCTCCCCTGATTTTCAGCGGATGCCCTCTGGTGGACGAAGGTCCCATAAGACGAAAGATATCCTCTTCCACCTCGATACGACCCGTGATATATTTAAATGTCTCAATCATGTCTCCTCTCTCTCTTCGTTCTTCAAGTGAGTACAGCTGCAATTTATTCAGCCTTACTTCATACGGAAGATCCTTGAGCCCCGAGACCATCCTGGTGGCCATCCGCTGAACTGACTCAACTCTCAGCACATCTTTCCGGTAATGTGGTCTCCAGAATTGAACACAATATTCCAAATGAGGTCTCACCATGGAGACCTCATTTGGAATATTGTGTTCAATTCTGGAGACCACATTACTGGAAAGATGTGCTGAGAGTTGAGTCAGTTCAGCGGATGGCATGTGCCCCATCTCCTCCCCGTACCTTTTTCATTTTCCCGGTGCGAGCAGCATCACAAGCTTGTCAGTGTCTGCTCTCTCTCTGACATCACTTCCGGGTTCCACACCTAGGAAATGATGTCATTGGGAAAGCTGGCACCAATGCAGGCAGTGGGTTCGTG
Organism: Geotrypetes seraphini; assembly: GCF_902459505.1. Classification (NCBI taxonomy): domain Eukaryota; kingdom Metazoa; phylum Chordata; class Amphibia; order Gymnophiona; family Dermophiidae; genus Geotrypetes; species Geotrypetes seraphini. The sequence goes on along the minus strand of NC_047084.1, from coordinate 532,138,041 downwards.
ATGCTGCTCACACTGTGAAAATTAAAGAGGTATGGGGAAGAGGTGCACATGCGTGGCAGGAGGGATCAGGAAGGAGCGGGGGGGCTGAGAAGAGAGTGGCGGAAGGGCATCACGGCCTCGGCCACCACTCACCCTCGCTACACCACTAGGCACTGAATATAGCCCATGCCATCAAAAGTGCCAGATTCTCTCCAACATTGCCCCCATACTCTCCTGGCATTGCCCAGATTGTACCTGGGTGGCTAGGGATAATTTTCAGCGGTACTGGTTGGTCACATATAGCTGAATATTGGCAGCTGGCCAACTTGGCATAATTTTAACAGGTAGAATCCTCTCCTGTGCAACTGAACCATCCTGAATATTGAATCCTTAGATTTTAGTTCCAACCAAGCCCTGTCATAGCCATGCTCCTTTAGAATCTCTGATGTAGTGTGGATTTCCAGATATAAATAGTAGCTTTCTGAAATTGATTGTGTCTGTATTTTGTGAACTCTACATTTTTTTTAACCTTTATTTCTGCAGCTTTTCTTTGGAAAACCATATGGGTTTCATTTTCCTTTTACTTTCCTTACGTAAAGATCTGTCCCCGTTTCTGGATCCCCTTTCAGTTTAGCCCACTGTCCTTCCATTTCCATTATCTCTTCCTCCTCTTCCAGCTCCTCCTTTAAGCACTTTTTCATCTTGCATGTTTGAAATCCAGGACTTTAATGTAACTGAACTCGACCTTAGTTCTTAAATCAAACCATACTGTGCAGTAATTGCCACTCAGGTGGATGCCCATCTGGACAATAGACACACTGTCTCCCTATGTATTACTGTAAATCCAACAACTATTAAATTTAATGAACAAAGATGGCAATTTCTCATGAACGGTCTAATACTATACCTAGCTACAGTATAACCTATTCAACAGGAATAGTGATGGCAAGAAATGGGGAAAATAGATCTCTATGTAAAATGCATTATTAAAGCAGATGACATGCAGAAAATGTGGGAAAAGGAAGATTTGTGAATTGGGTTGGAAAGAGGAGATGACCCTCATCTCTGCTGGTGTAACTTACATTCCTCAAACAGATGAAATAGACAGAGACTTGATCGGCATTTAAAGATCTATTAAAAGTTCCTTTAGATGATCTAATCTAATCTAATTTTTGGTTTGTATATCGGGTCATCTGACAGTGGAGCTCGACTTGGTTCACATTAAGACTAGAGTACATAGAGAAAACATAGGAGAAGGAAGAACTAATTAAAAACTAAAGTACATAAGAAAAACATAAGAAAAATAACTATAATATTATCATTTTGTTGAGGTTGTAGTTAAACCATTTAAAAATTGTGAGAACAACAAAGTTTTCAGGAATTTATGAAATAATTGCAGCTGGCCTAAAAGCCTAATGGAGTCAGAAAGTTTATTCCAGATCTTGAAAACAAAAGATCGGCTGAGCTTCCCAGCAGATTTAATTCCCTTAAAGGAAGGGAAGGCTAACTTATATCTTTGTGTGTTTCTCAAATGGCAAAGTCTAAGGGTATTCCAACATAAGGGGACAAAAGGATCAAATATTCCATAGAGAAGCTTTAAGATTATTCTTGCGCATTTAAACTGGATCCTAAAGCGAACTGGGAGCCAGATGATCTGCCAAAACCTCTCTTAGCTCCCTCAATATCTGGGATGTACCTCACCCAGTCCCATCTTTGTTAATGTTCTGTTTTGTAAACATCTAAACTAACAAAAAAGGCACTTATGGCCCTTATTTTAAAAATATCCCAAAGTGTAAATAGTGGCTTTTAAAAATGTAGATTGCTTACATATGCAAATAGAAATTTTAAAAAGCCATTATTCATACCATGTTTACAAATCAAGAGAGCATGGTTAGGGAATGAAGAAGGAGTAGTTCAGTCAGGTCTAATATGCCCACTTGTATTCCCCATTTTACAGGGGGAACACACATGGATATGAAAAAACCTCTATGACAGCATTTAAATTTCTCCTGAGGCATACTTGAGTGTCTGCTTGAGGAGGAGGTGCAAAGGTTGAGGACAAATTTCCCTTCCAAACACCCCTCCACCACACACACATCAATAATCCTAGTGAACCCCCATCTCCAAGATCATAGATCAATCTCCTTCACATCAATAACCCCCCACCCCCCCAATCTCATCAATAGCTCTTACCAGGGATCTAAGTACTAAGTAATATATTACTGATAGTATATGACTGTTATAAGTAACACATTATTCTTTACAGTAACCTACCTAGACTAGTAACTATAACATATTCCTGTTTCCTAATGAAACTAATGACTGTTTTATATTACTTTTGTAAAGTAATTTACCCAACACTGGTTATTCATTATTTTTAAAAGTAATATATAACCAGTGATATGTTGCCAGTAATATATTACTGGTATTATTACTTTTCTTACCCCTTCTTTCAAGTTCTTTCCTTTTCTCTGACAACTGGTATTCTTTCCTCTCAGATTTAGATTTATTGTCTATTGTTCATTACTTTGTTATTGCCTGAGTAACCATGGTATAAATTATAGGTGACCCATCAAAAGTGCACAGGACATTGGCATGCCAACAATCCATGACATATGCACGCAGGACAAATACGTGCCACCACTTCTGCCGCTTTCAGCCTTACCCTTTGCACTCTGAGGGGTGTGTGTGTGTGAACCCCCCCCCCACTACACTAACAACTCCTCGTGCTTCCGCTGGAGGTGGGAGGAGGGAACCCTCCACTACACTGAAAACTCCCAAAGAGTGAAAACGGGAAGGAGAATGGAAGTTTTCAGTGTACTGGGGTTTTTCCCCCCTACCCCCCCAATGGGATCATGAGGAATTGTAAGAGTAGTGGAGGGGTTCCCCCACTCACATCCCCCTCAGAACAAAAACGGGAAGGCCTCAAACCGGCAGAAACGGCGGCATACATTTGTCCTGCACGCAAATGTCAGATTGGGATTGTCGACGCACCAATGGCCTGCGTGCTTTCGACAGTGTACCAAATTATAATAATCTCAATAATTAGGGAGTTCAAAAACTATATATCAAGTGTCTGTGCATCTTATTACGTTCCTACTGTTTTCACAAGTCTTCGAAAACAATAAATCAAAACAAACATAACTTTAAATGAAAATTATTTGTGATGTGAAGTGATGAGGCCACCAGCTTGAGCTTTTGGGACTTGCTACTCATTTCTATGGTTCACTAGCCCACCCCCGGGCTATTTAAGACACCTGTGTCTGTGTGAACAATTTATTGGAAAATCCGGTGGCATTGACGTACGATACCATCTTATTTGGTACGTTCATGAGAGCTAAAAGTCAAATATCTGCTCGGAATAATAAACTTCTCCTTATAATGACAGGGGTTGCCATGCAGCTTATTTAAAAAAATTGGAAGAACTGGGATAGGTTAAATTACACATTCTGGTGGAAATCCCTCTGCTATATTTTTAAAATGGAACGTTTCATGGCCATACAGCAGGGACGTTACAGGAATTTTTTGGATGTTGGTAGCCATTGGCTAAATTTTATAAGGAATGATAACTGATTTTATTTAATTGACCTGTAAACATACACATCCAGGGTGGGTTGGAGGGGGGAGGAGGAAGTGAGTTGCATTGGAATTTGATTCAGGGAATTTATGGATAGTTTCTTGAAGGTTTTTATTTTATTTGAATATTAGGTGGGAAAGTGGGGGAAAATATCATTGTACATTAATGTCTGAAAGTTTATTTTGCTTTTATTGTAATATTATATGTATATGAATTACTTGTTGCACAATTGTAGTTTGAAAATTCAATAAAGATATACAAAAAAAAAAAAGACACTTCTGTGCAGCTCTACTAGGCTTTCCTATACCAGGTGCTGATTTTCTGCTGACAGGTATGTACTTTTTTTATTCTGATCTTTGTGGGGGTGTGAGGGGATTAGTGAATACTGGGGGAGAGTGTGTGTGTCTTTACTTTGTCTCTGCAGTGGTTATCTGGTCACTTTGGATATCTTTTTAGCACTTATATCTGTTTTCACATCGTCTAATTCACAACGTCTAAGTTTCATCCAGGATGTTTAGTAAAACATTGGATTATTCCTGCAGGATGTCTAAGTCGGCCCACATCTTGCCCAAATATCGCCTTGACCACTCCTCCAGATACGCCCCTTTCAGCTCTGGGCACACAGCGGCATTCAGAGGCATAAGAAATCCCACTACATGTCAAGAAGGTTGGGTTGCTTATCGTCACTTGGACGTCCTGTCTATTAAGATGTCAAGTGCTGACTTAGGTGTGTTTTTAGACGTTTTAAAGTTTTGATTATGAGCCCCATAGTCTTTGTGCTAGAGTTTAAAAATAGAGCAATCGGAATATTTTTAGACATTTGACTATTTGTGTGACAGAACTGATGCTGGCTTTTCCAAAGCTGCGGTAAAGGTTTCTACTACGGGCTGGCAAGGTAAATGCTTTGATGCTCACAGAATTCCTATGAGTGTCGAAGCATTTACCTTGCCGGACCATGGTAGACACCTCAATTGCAGCTTTGCAAAAGGAGCCCTGAGTCCTTTGTGATCTTACGAGGTCCACTATATGTTTTGTATTCTGCCTCTTTTCTGGATTGCCAGCAATCTAGTGGGGATTTTAATAGCAGAGATTCCTGCAAGCCTGCTTGTGAGATCAGCTGACAAAATATCGCTGGTGAGTTTTCTGTTAATAGCATGCAGATTGCCACAAGAATCTGAGTCCCTGCTTTTGTGAAGCTCAGAGAACCTCAGGCTATTGCTTATCACCATCACACTGACAGCATGGGAACAGAGAGCCCTCAACTGCACAAGAAACTTCATGGAAAGAGAGAAAAATTAGGGTCCAAAAATCACAAAAAAACGTATTTTATGTTGTACATATTAAGTGTGGCATCAAATATTAATTTTTATCCACATATCAGTGATAAGGCCAATGCCATATCAAGGGGCTCTCACCAGTTCTGTTGCAATCTCTGAGACATTGTTTGCACAATATGATTTAACTGTATTACCCAACTGCATATAGTAAAGAATAAATTGCATACAGAGCACACAATAATTTAGTAATTAAAGTCATTTTCTTGGCATGTTCTGACATGCTTTATTGAGACTAGAATAGCTATAGAACAATGTTGCACGTGTGCTTTTGAGACTGCATAGGTCCTTCATTCAGATGTCAATAAGTGGCTCTGATGTCACATCTGAATAAAATACCTGTCTTCTCTAAAATGTATGTACAACAGCTGCAGATAATTCTTAATTTGAGCTCATAAAAGCTAACATAGCCTGTACAGAATCATGAAGGTTCCTAGAACTTGTAGTATATATTCTACTGCCTAACTAATGACTACAGTGCTCTTTCATCTTTATTTTATGGACAGTTTCTTTTCTAAACATACCAGTTCTCTTTTTTTTCCACATACTTGTCTTCTAGTTCATTTCCCAATATGTTCTTTCACTTTTAATGTTCTTCTGTTTCTTACTATTTTTATCACTTCTTCCCCTATAGCTATTGCTGATATCAGCTTTCCTTCCATTTCATTTTTTCTCCATTTCTTTTCTGTCTCTTTCTCTTTCATCACCATTTTTTTTAACCTCTCATCTCTATCTCATTATCTCATCCATCCATCTTCATCTCTTATTCCTTCTTCATTCTTTTACCATATCTTTCTTACATTCTCAGCACTCTACCTCCCTTGAGGTTCCTCAGCTTCCATCTCCTCAATGAATATTTATTTCCCCTTAGGTTATTTCTCTCTCTCTCTTTTCCTCCTCAGTTACTTTCTTTCTGCCCCTCAATCTTTCTCTTTTTGACTTTCCCCCTTCAATCACCATCTCACCATGGACTTACTCTCCTTTACCAATAATTATTCTTTCTCTGCATCTTTCTCTTACTCTCTATCTCCCTCTATTGTCCTCTATCTAACTCATTCATCCTCATCTCTCCAACAATCTATCCCATCCCAACATTCTCAGGCTCTATTTTGCCCCACTCCTTTTTTTTTCTAGAGATCTTTCTCTTCTCTGGCTCTTTTTTCTCTTCTCTCTATGATTGCAACCTCAGATCTCCCTAGTCAGTTGAGACTCAAATATTGGGGCTGTGTCTTTTCCTTGTGGAGCTATAGTATTGGCAATATATGGACAAGCTTTGCGTACATACTCATAAGAACATAAGAATAGCTTTACTGGGTCTATCAAACCCAGTAGCCCGTTCTCATGGTGGCCAATCCAGGTCACTAGTACCAGGCCCAAACCCAAAGAGTAGCAACATTACATGCTACTCTTATTATGCTCCTATTACATGCTCCTATTACATGCTACTATTATTATTAAGATCACAAACTTGAGCTTATGGGACTTGCTACTCATTTCTATGGTTCACTAGCTCACCCCCGAGCTATTTAATGCACCTGTGTGCAGCTCTACTAGGCTTTCCTATACTAGGTGTTGATTTTCTGGAGACAGGTATGTACTTTTTTTTTATTCTGATCTTTGTGGGGGTGTGAGGGGGTTATTGAATACTGGGGGAGTGTGGGGGGTATTTACTTTGTCTCTGCCATGGTTATCTGGTCACTTTGAATATCTTTTGGCATTTATATCTGTTTTCACTTCATCTAACTCACAACATCTAAGTTTCATCCAGGATGTTTGGTAAAATCTTCGATTATCCCTGCAGGATGTCTACGTTTGCCCACATCCTGCCCAAATACCACCCTGACTACTCCTCCAGATATGCCCTTTTCAGCTCTGGGCACACAGCGGCATTCAGAGGCATAAGAAATCCCACCACATGTCCATAAGGTCGGATTGGTTATCGGCACTTGGACGTCCTGGGGCTCATAATCAAAAGAGAAAAACGTCCAAAAACCGGCCTAAGTCGGCACTTGGATGAACATTATCCAAATACGTCCAAGTGCCGATAATAAAAACGCGTTTTGGATGTATTTCTAAACGACCTAGGCCTTCATAGTGCCGCTGAATGACCAAAGCTAAACAGGGCGTTTTAGGAGGAATGTCGAGGGCGGGAGTTGGGCGGGACGTGGGCCGGCTTAGACTTAGTTGTACAGCATGTATAACTGAAAGTTATACAGCCCAGGATCGACAGAACTTGGACGTTGTGACTTAGACCATGTAAAACATGGTCTAAGTCACAAAAACTCACCTAAAGTCACCAGATAAGCACTGCAAACACATAATGCAGACCCCCACACACTACCCCAGTGATCACGAACCCCCCACCCCCATAAAAATATTAATCACACCTTTAAAATTTAGCCTCCAGACCATCACCTGGCAGCCTAGCATAGGAAAGCCTAGTCGTCGAACACAGAGGCGGCTTAAGCCATCTTGAGGGTGGGTTAGGGACTCATGGACAGGAGGACCCATGTCCATAAGCCCCTGTAATCACTGCATTGATACTTAAACATGTGCACTCCCCTATACACCCCCAAAATCCTTTATTACTGGCATATAAGTGGTTCCTGCAGCCATAAGGCCTATTAGGGTTGTAGATAAGTGGGTCTAGGGGATTTTGGAGTTGGTTTGGGGTGCTCACCATGACCTATAAGGGAGTCGTAGTGAGGAGAAGACATGGCACCTTTTTTGTGAAGTTCACAGCAGTGCCCTGTAAGGTACCCCACTATTTAGGTGCCATGTCTGGGTGTTCAGTCCATCATTTTGCAGACCCCTCCCATGTCCAACAGGGCTTGTTCTAGGCGTTTTTGACTTGGACGAAACGTTGGATGAAAATGTGGTATAAAGATGGACGATTCAGCAACTTGGATGATCAGAATGGCAGGACGTATAGTTAGACGATTTTCAAAACAAAAAAAATTTTGGACGTATTTTTCAAAAATGTGTCCTAGGCTGTTTTTTTGCTTTGGACGACTTGCAACTTAGATGAAAACGGACTTAGACGTCCCTTTCGATTATGTCCCTACACGTCTATTAGGATGTCAAGTGCTGACTTAGGTGGGTTTTTAGATGTTTTAAAGTTTTGATTATGAGCCCCATAGCCTTTGTCATAGCGTTCTAGAGTTTAAAAATAGGGCAATCAGTGCACCCCCTCCTCACTCTAGGTGTTTTCTCGCTAAACAAGTGAAATGCATTAAGAAGAGGAAAAAGAATTGGGATTTAGCTCACTCTTTATCAATAGTAGCTCAAGGCACATTACATTCAGATACAGCATTTCCCTGTCCTTGGAAAGGTTATAATCTACCATACGAGGGGGTGCTGAAAAGTTCTCAGCCAAACCAACCAACTTCCTAAATTCTGAGCGTTATTTTGCCACTGTAGCTGAAAAGAGTATCATCTTATTTCATTAAGTGCCAATTTGTAGAAACTAGTAACCTCAAACAGTAGTGCTCAGGAAACCTTACACACTCCAATGGGAATTCAGATTCCACTGTACTCAGAACAAGTCAGTGGTGTTGGAATTCTTCACCATTCCCTTTACATGGAGAGTGAAAAATATTTTTTGTGGAGATACAATTTTGTTCTTTTTTTCTTTTTATCTTTTTACATCCTTGTATATTCTACATCCCAATAACTTATAATAGCTTAAAAAGCATATATATCGAAAAGGAATTAAAAGTGTATCACTTAGCTTAAGATCCTTATCGGTTCCCCTTCCCGACGCGTTTCGAATCTTTTTCAAGGTCGGGGGAACAAAAGATAAGGTTAGTCCTTAACCATACATTTTCTGCCACTGGCTTATCCAACAAGATTTGAGGTTACTATTTTCTCATATTTTGTTGTGAGTCATAAAAGTTTGGCAATTTGTAGAAACAACATTCTATGTTTTTGACATCGTTTCAGATCAACCTCTTTTTGGTTGGGCTGAGAACTTTTCAGCATCCCCTCATATATACTCAAATCTAAACCAATCTCAATATAAACCAAGGTAACCTTTTTTTCTCTCCCCCCTCAAGAGGGAGAAAAAGGTTGACTTGAATATAAACTGAGGGTTTATATCCAAGTATGGTAATGATCTCTCTCCTTTCTCTCCACCCTTCACCCCCCTCTCTGCATTTAAGTCTAAAATTAGCTTAATAAAGTACAGGTAGAAAAACTAGTCCAATAGCAATCTTAAATATATGTTTGAAAAACAACAGCAGAAAGGCAATATCTGTAGCTGAACTGCAGCATCACTGCTACTCTGCTGGGTTTCCTGTTATACACTTGATCGCTATTGGATCAGTGACCTTTTTTTCTAACTGTGCTTTGTTAAGCTAATTTCATGGGTTCAAAGATGAATGTGCATAATATCTAATTTATAAAAGTACCCCCATATTGTGCAAAATGCAAGAGAGGAAAATCCAACTGCAGCCAAAGGCCAAAGCAACTGAGCAGAGAAAGACAGAACTAGTAGGAACCGACAAAATAATTGCTGTGTTATCTGCCATGGTCACCCCCTCAAACACCTACTAAATTCTCTCACCCTATGCCTTACTCCATCTCTAGCACTCTTGTCCCTCCAGTGCTGCTCCAGTGCTCAAGAAAGCTGACAGGAGGAAAAAGTATTATAAAGTGAGAAATGGAAAGAAGTTAATACAAGACCCCTGGTTCTTCATCTCCCCTTCCATTTTTTTTTTTTTACTGACCTATCCATTTCAATAAAGCAATAAAGACATCGTGGGTACTTCGTGCTTAAGTAAGGAAGCTCCCACTTAAAATTCTCTTTGGGGCACTTTGTGGAATATTTTGAGTTTGTTGAAATCTTGCATTGGTCTGGAGAGCAACAAAAGGAGATAAAGATTGTAATGTACAATTGGTAGTGGGCGGAGAGGGGCCTGAGGGAAAGAGACTGCCCTGTTTTCCTGGATGTTGCATAAATAGATTTTATTACTTCCCAATTGAAATAATTATGTGAGTTAGATCAGATCAGATGAGATTAGATTCAATTTTATAATTAATGTTGTTATTCTTTGTAAAGTGCTATGATTGTTCAGAGAACACAGTACATAAAATGTTAGAAATAAACTAAAGTTAAATATATGATTTTTGAATAGTGATATGTGTATATGCCCGTTGAAATTAAGTGGGAAAGTATGTGGGCACCATCTGCATGAAGATCAGAGGTACCAAGCTATGTGTGATGACGGACACATCTGAATTTTGATAAGATGGTAAATCCAGATAGCTTCCCTTTTGCCTTTTCATCCATTATTTCCCAGGATGAAAAAAATAATAATAATTTTAAAAAAAAACCAAACTTGCAATACTGGTGGTGTGTGGTTTCATGCTCTCGTGCCTTTTCTCCTGACTATTCCTATGAGGCACAAATTGACCCCATAGGTATTAAATTCTGCCATTGGTTAACCCCACGAGCCATCACCATTAGGGGGCCTATGACAGTATGAAAAGCTGTAATAGCGCTGAGATGTAATCTTACTGAAGTAATTTTGAGACTAGAGTTAGAGAGGTGCAGAAGCAGCCCAGAACCAATGGGAGAGGACAAGTTATTGGATCAATTGAGTTGAGATTACACTAGGCAATGAGTCCACATAAAGTGATAACATCATTGTGTGGAAGGTTTTCTAGAACTTGAATGATGGCTGACACTGGTGCAGAAAGCGGTAAGATAGATCTAGTTGTTGAGAGAAAGACAGCATACTGTAAGAATCAATGAACATAGACTGGGATGAAGAAGACTGGGATGAACATAGACTGTGTCAGTAACATTGGAAAGATTTGATGTGTGATGGGATCTCATACACTGAATTGTAGGAGAAGAGGAAACCACTGTTGACATGGCCACTGGGGTGCTATGAGAATCATGGTAGCTTATTCTTGGCAAAGTTTGAAAAAGTATTCCCGATTAGAGGTATTGGAGGGAAAGCATATAGAAACTTGTCTGTCCAGTCCAAGAGGAAGGCATCAGCCTCCAAGCAATTGGGAGTGCAGATTATGGAACAGAAGACTGGAAACTTATGATTGTGAGGGGAAGCAAAGAGATCCACGTCTGGAGTCCCCCAGTCTGCAAATATTTGATATAATATGGTTGAATTGAATGACCACTCATGAGGTTGTAGGAGTCTGCTCAGCTTGTCTGCTAGGACATTCTGTTTTCCTGCGAGATAAACTGCTTAAGAACATAAGAAGTTGCCTCCGCTGAGGCAGGCTAGAGGTCCATCCAGCCCAGCGGTCCGCTCCCGCGGCGGCCCATCAGGCCTAATTGCCTGAACAGTGTCCCTGACTAATTTTGTAACTGCCTCTAATCCTCTAATCCTATCCCTACCTCTACTCCTATCTGTACCCCTCAATCCCTTTGTCCTCCAGGTACCTATCCAAACCTTCTTTGAAGCCCTGTATCGTGCTCCTGCTTATCACATCCTCCGGTAGCGCGTTCCATGTATCCACCACCCTCTGGGTGAAAAAGAACTTCCTGGCGTTCGTTCTAAACCTTCCCCCTTTCAATTTCTCTGAGTGCCCCCTTGTACTTGTGGTTCTCCTTAATTGGAAAAATCTGTCTCTGTCTACTCTTTCTATGCCCTTCATGATCTTGAAGGTTTCTATCATGTCTCCTCTAAGTCTCCGCTTTTCCAGGGAGAAAAGCCCCAGCTTTTTCAGTCTGTCAGTATATGAGAGGTCCTCCATACCCTTTATTAGCTTAGTTGCTCTTCTCTGGACTCCCTCAAGTACCGCCATGTCCTTCTTGAGGTACGGCGACCAGTACTGGACACAGTACTCCAGGTGCGGGCGCACCATTGCACGATACAGTGGCAGGATGACTTCCTTCGTCCTGGTCGTGATGCCCTTCCTAATGATGCCCAACATTTTGTTTGCCTTCCTTGAGGCTGTGGCGCACTGCGCCGACGCCTTCAATGATGTGTCTACCATCACTTTGAAGAATATGTTGCGCAGAATTGCCCAGGACCAAAATCTGATCATTTCTTGCGAGACCCTGTGCTTCCTTGTTTATTCACATAGTACATGGCTACTTGCTTGTCCGTTCGAATGAGCACTACTTGATTGAGAAGGTGATCCTGGAATATGCACCGAGCATTTTAGATTGCCATAAAATCAAGGAGATTGATATGGAGAGATTTTTCTTGAGGATTCCAGCTGCCTTGAGTATGGAGATCATCAAGATGGGCTCCCTAACAAAGCATGGAGGCATCTGTTGTCAATATCTTTTGACATGGCAGAATGTGGAACTGAAGAGCCCTGGGAAGATTTATCAATGATAGCCACTGCTGAATTGATTGACAAAGTGTTGAGGTCAGAGTCATTGGGATAATATTTTGATGGCTTGAGACTATTGGGTCAAGAGTGCCCACTGAGGTAGATGGACAAATTGAGTGACATGAACTATAGATGCAATGTGACCTAGATGACACATCATTTGATGGAGACCTTCTGGAAATTATGAATCACAGCATCAGGCCTCTGTTGTGGTAGAAATGCATGAGCTTGTATAGTGTCTAAAAGCGCTCTAATGAACTCTAGAATTTGAGTGGGTTGGATATAGTATTTCTTGTTATTGCAAAACTGAGAAGTTCTAGAAGTTGTATAGTTGAATCTGTGGATAGATGAGCTTTTTGAGGTGCCGGGGCCTTGATCAACCAGTCATCCAGATAAGGCAACACATGAAAGCCACAAAAGTGAAGTATTGCAGTCACTACTACTCAACATTTTGTGAATACTCTGAATGCTGATGCTAGACCAAATGGAAGCTCTTTGTGTTGGAAGTAGTGTATGCCTGCTCAAAAGCAAAGATATTTCCTGTGGGCTGGGAGGATGGAAAAGCATGTGTAAGCTTCTTTGAGACCTAGAGAGCAAAGCCAGTCATTTTTCTCTAAGAGGGTAACAAGGTTCCCAAAGAGAACATGAAAAACGTCTCCTTCGCTAAGTATTTATTGAGAATGTGGCGGTCCAGAATCATATGGAAACCTCTGGTCTTTTTTTGGTATTAGGAAATACATGCAGTAGAACCCTTGGTCCATCTCATGCAGAGGTACTTGTTCAATGGTGTAGAGTTAGAGGAGGGCTGAGAGCTCTTGCTGAAGGGGTAGTCTAATGGGAGTTGAAAAAAGGAGGAAGGTTTGGAGGTGTTTTTTGTGAAGGGCATAACCTTATCTCACTACTTTGAGGACCCAGAGATCTGTTGTTATAAGGGCCCAATGGTAGATGTGAGTAAGATGACCTTCTATGGAGAGAGTTTAAGGAATAAGCTCTCTACAATGAAATTAAAAAGATTGCTGAGATTTCTGCTGAATATGAAATTAGGATTTTTGAGTTCTTTGTTGTCTGGGGCATCATTGTGGTGGAAATCTGGAAGATGGAATATATCTGCGTTTGGAGTAGTAGGAGCATTTTCGATTGTAAAAATGCTTAGAAGGCTGAGCTTGGATGACTTTGAAGATGACAACATGGTCATTGAGTCTTCATGTTTTTGATGTTTTATGTGGCCTCAATTTTGTCTCCCAACAATTTGTTTCCTAGGCATGGAATTTTAGTCAAATGTTCATAGGTATTGTCATCTAGGTTTGTCATCTAGTTCTGATGCTCTTGAAATGACATCAAAGACATCAAAGACAAAACATGTCATAAACTTTCTGGTTTCCAGAAAGTCATTTGAGGTGTGTTGAAATGTATTTAGTTGATCATCGGGTATGAACTGTTCCTACTGAGATAATTTTTGTAACAGGGCTTTCATAGAGAAAATCATATAAAAGTTATAACTGAGGATTCTGCTGGTTAACATTCTATTCCAGAAGAGTCTATGTTCTAATTTATCTAAAGTTCTGCCCTCTTTGCCTGGAGGGGTGCTGAAATATATTCTTGAACTGCATGCCTTTTTTAACGCAGACTCTACGAGAAGTGATTGATGTTGTAATTGAGATTTATCAAACCCTAGGCAAGATTGGACTCTCTACAAGGTGGCCAGTTTGTGTGGAGCTACTGGGACTAAAAGGGGTGCTTCACAATTTTTGAACATATCATTTTTCATCAAATTATGAAAGGGAAACGTCAGACAATCCTTGTAGTCTAGAGCATCAAAGAGTTCTGTTCTGGCTAGGACTATGATTCCATTTTAATTTTACCATCTGCCTAATGAACTTTGTAAATGAGAGATTCTCTGGTAGTGATCTTCTGCAAGGTGAAGGCGATGGGATTGATGATATTCCATAAGACTCCTCAGCAGAGATCTCTGAATAATCAGAGGAAGAATGGTGGAATAGATCAGAGTCATATTCCTCAATGTCATGCCTCAGGATGGAGAGCATCATGATGGATGTCGAGGGGAACATGCAGGAGATTGTCAACTATAACATCAAGAAGAGAATTGTAAAATACTTTAAGTTGCTCTGTGATGTCGATCTGAAGAATGTTTGGAATGGGAGGAAGAACTTCAATGCCTTGATGGTGCAATTCCTCTGGATCTCAAACGATGGTGTGAAGTCCAAGCTGCTCAGACTGGGCTGGTACCGATTGTGTCCCACTGTGTGGGACTTTAACCTGCCAACCAACTCCTTTTGCATCAACTATCAAATTTGGGCAGATTGGATGGACTATTCGGGTCTTTATCTGCCATCATCTACTATATTACTATGTATTTTGTCCTTTAAGGATGGCACTGTTACCATGGTAGTCATTGACCAAAGCATTGATGACCTCGATGATGAGGTACAACTCCAAGGGGACACCACCTGTAAGGATGTGGATTTCGTATTTACACCAGAGATGAAGCCAATATGTGCTTGGAGGGGAAGAACATTTATGCTTCTTAGCCTTTTTAGCTGATTTCCCTGATGGAGGCAGCAACAATGATGCAAGGTGTCAATGCTTGCATCACTACCGATGCTTGCATCACTACCGATGCTTATGGTCTCTGGGTGTCAGCATCGGAGTCAGCAGACATCCGCAATGTATCAGAAGATGCTCCAAAAAGTTTTTCAAACTGGAACTCACGAGCCTTAAGTGACCACTTTTGCAGTCTCGAGCAGCATGGGCAAGACTCAGGATGGTGATCAGGACTTAGGCACAAGATGCACCAATTATGTGGGTCAGTAGTTGAGATGGTCCTGTTACACCAAGTACACCACTTGAAGCCACTGGAAGGCTTTGACATTGAAGGGAAGACTGCTAATGTGAAATCAAAGGTCTCAATTGTCCAGGGAAGTTGAGTAGATATGGAACCGGAAAAAGCTTGATGCTCCCCACCTGAAAAAAAGTTGAGATGAGCTTGAAAGCCAAAAATGAAAAGTCTGTAAAAATTTGAAAAACTTTTACTAAATGAAGGATAAAGAAATAAATAAAGAAATAATGAGGAAAATAAAGAAAAAATAGTAAATGGGCTGGCACTAAACTAGTAACGTTTGATGCGCTTCTCAGCGCCATAAAAAACTGAGAACTGATGGTCCCTTGAGGTGTCAGGCGGTAAGGCACTGGCACATGCATGGTATGGATGGACTTTTCAGTCATTTCAAGTTTATTAAAAAAATTTTATCCAGCCTTTTTAAATTACAAAGTGGCTTTACAATAATAAAAAACAGAAATCAGGGTAGTATAGACACATTAAAATTAATAACTAATTTTTATCCAATAAAGACATCTACAAAGTCTCTCAAATCAAACTCACATGAGAGTACACTGTCCTTACTGGGTTAAGTGGATGGCGTCACCCAAGTGAGAATATGCTGCCTGCTTGTCCTGGGATGAATATATTATCTATCTATCTTTTTAAAATTTTCTTTCTAGCCCATCATACCCTATTTACTTTGACTCTGTCCATTCAAATTTAATCATATAATGGTCTTAGTAAAAAGTTGGCGAAAAGCATATTTCAGAGGCCTTTTTAAAACATAATATTGTGATGATTGCTGTACTTGTGTGTTGAAAAGTAAAGTTGACAGCCCATACCTACTGCACAAAGATCATATCACAGAATCCATATATGTCTCACCAGCCCACACTCAGATCTATTTCTCACAATCTATCTTTGAAATATAAACTATGAGGACTGACCTTGTAAATGTTTACACATATCTATCATTCAAGAACACTTACTACTCAGCCTAGGAAAAATTGCTAAAGGTGTCAAATGTCAAGCACATTTCTTGTTATGATTTGAAGGCAGAGAAATAGCACGGCAAGGCAGTAGTAGCATAAGCCAAAGGGATGATAAGGTGCACAGAGATAGGCATAACCATTAGGAAAAAGGGGGTGTTTATGCCTCTGTGTAAGATACTACAGAGGTATCGCCTAGATCAGTGGTTCCCAACCCTGTCCTGGAGGAACACCAGGCCAATTGGGTTTTCAGGCTAGCCCTACTGAATATGCATGAAGCAAATTTGCATGCCTATCACTTCTATCATATGCAAATCTCTCTCATGCATATTCATTAGGGCTAGCCTGAAAACCCAATTGGCCTGGTGTTCCTCCAGGACAGGGTTGGGAATCACTGGCCTAGATAAAGGATATCAAAATGATAGGTCAGTCTGAAAAAAAAAGAAAATCATATGAAATGGATGAGACTTAATGGTCTAAATATCTACTCCCTGCCTTAGTGGAAAGAAGAAAGAGAAGAGGTTATGATAGAGGCACTCAAATATCACAGAGCTGCAAATCATCCATAAGAAGCAAAGTTTTATTTGAAGAAGGAATGTTCTAGAACAGAAGAGTCTGCTGTCACAAAGGTGCAGACTGGAGCAACGCCAAAAAAATGTGTCCACACTGAAAAGATGGAGGATACTTATAATGGATTCCCAGTCTAGATTTTAGAGACAAAAATAGCAACAGAGTATAAAAAGTATGCGATAAACACAGAGGTGTGAAGAAGTGAGGGGAAAGGCTGAGAACTGTTGCTCTGGGTCAGGGGTTCTCAGCCCAGTCCTCAGGACACACCCACCCTGTCAGGATTTCAGGATAACCACAATGAATATGCCATCTGATCCCATCCGCATAAGCCTCGAAGAATAGTTATGATTTTATACTGAACTTATATTATTAAAGTATAAAACTAAACAATGTTCTGTACAATTGTCATTTTAGAAACACAAATAATACAGAGCAAGGATCAACAAACCCTCATCTCCCCTCCCCTTCACTATCGAGAAAACGGAATAAGCCAAATTATTACAGAATGCTACACAGAAAAATCATGTTAACAGAATACCGCAGTCACACATGATAGCAATAGTGTTAGGGGAGTGCAACTAGGGCAACTGCCCCTGACCAGAGAGAGTCCTAAACTAGCTGGAAGCTAAAGAAGCAAGGCCTGACTTCTGTGGTCCCCAGTTATGTATAATACCAGCTCCTGCAGGATATATATTTCAGGGTTGTTAAAACTTTATTTAATCACTTATCCAATTTCTAAGCGATATACAATAATAAAATGGGTACAAAAATAAAACATTACAGACATTCAATCAAATCACTCTATAAATATAGATAAGCAATAGGGATGGAAGGGGAGAAAAACAATGGAGATAGGACAGAAAGACATTTAAGATAAAAACAATAGGGTGTGTGGTAAAAAGTTGAAAGAATCAAAGGGAGAATGCTAATAGTAAAGCTATTTTACTAGAGATTAGAAATTGAAAGTCTTTAAATAGGAAGCTTTTTAACATAACATAACATAAAACTCACCGCAAATATCATTAAGTTCTATGCAGTTCACAAAGACTATTAATACAAATGAATAAACATCCAATATCTAACTTTCAAAAGATTTCCTAAAAAGATATGTTTTTAAGGCACGTCAAAATTGTTGATACGAATTTAGGAAGAATATACAAGTTAAATCCCTAGTCCATAAGGCTGCCTGAAAAGATAGCAATCGTTCCTGAAATTTCTTATATTTACATCCCATTACAGAAGGGAATGAAAATAATGAATGAGATTTTCTAGGATGTTTAGAGTTTGTAATGATAAAAGATTACATAAGATACTCGGAACTGAGCCTGTTAGTGCCTTAAAACAACCCAATTTGCCTCTGAATCAATCTAAGGTTTCTTCCTTCCTTAAATGAGTAGGTAGGAAATTCCAAAGATGGGGGTGCGGAAACAGAAAAGATAGCTTGATGCCTTGTACCAATAACATTCAAGGAAGGGATCGTTAATAAGTATTGATCATTGGATCTAAGCAAATGTAAAGGGAAATATGGTGTAAGAAGTTTATCTATAAATTGTGGTGCTTTTGTTACTTGTGTTTTAAATGTCAGCATTATTAATTTATATGTGATCCTATGAGAAAGCCAATGTGCTTTTTCTAAAAGTGATGTCACATGGTCAAACTTTCTTGCATTTATAATGAGCTTTATGCCGATATTCTGTATCATTTGAAGACGTCTCATTTCTTTTTGAGTAATACCCTTAAGTAGTGAGTTACAATAAGTTTAGAAATTACCAGTGAATGGATCAAAATGTTCAATGATTTGGGTTCAAGAAACTTAAAAACTGAACAAATCAGGTGGAGTCTGTAGAAGGATGATTTGACTACTCCACTGATGTTCTCGTGGTATGAGAGTTTTTGGTCGAATATACCGCCTAAAACTTTAATAGATGAGACTATTTTCAATGGGTTGCCACCAAGAATGATAGGGGTGAGCATGGCTAACCCTTCTTTCCAAGGCAAAAGCATGGTCTTGGTTTTTGCAATGTTTAAGGCTAACATATTATTGTTTAACCATAATCTGATTTGTTCTAGTTTCTGATTTATAATGGATAATTCATAATGGTCTTCAGAGTCCAGTGGATGCAGGAGCTGAATAAAGGGAGCTCTAAAGGAAGACAAAGCCAACGCCGATAAACTGAATACATTTTTTGCATTTGTATGTACCGAAGAGGATATACACAACATACCGGAAGCCGACAGGCTATACACGGGAAACGAAGATGAGAAACTGACTGGGTTGACGGTCAGTCTAGAAGAGGTATGCAGGCAGATTGATAGACTAAAAAACGATAAATCTCCGGGACCGGATGGCATCCATCTGAGGGTAATCAAGGAACTGAAATGGGCTATAGCTGAACTGCTTCAACTAATAGCCAATCTGTCGATCAAATTGGGAAGGATTCCGGAAGACTGGAAAGTGGCGAATGTTATGCCGATCTTCAAGAAAAGTTTGAGGGGAGATCCAGGAAACTACAGACTGGTGAGTCTAACCTCAATACCCGGAAAGATAGTAGAGGTGCTGGTAAAAGACCGCATCATTGATCACCTTGATGAAAACGATCTGATGAAGGCCAGCCAGCACGGCTTCAGCAAAGGAAGATCTTGCTTGATAAACCTGCTGTACTTCTTCGAGGGAGTAAACAGGCAGATAGACAAAGGTGACCTGGTTGACATTGTATATTTGGATTTTGAAAAGGCGTTCAACAAGATTCCGAATGAACGACTACTTCAGAAAATTGTGAACCATGGAATCGAGGTTGAAATATGTGGATTAAAAACTGGCTGGTGGGTAGGAAACAGAGAGTGGGTGTTAATGGACAATACGCAGACTGGAAAAATGTCATGAGTGGAGTGCCGCAGGGTTCAGTGCTTAGACCCGTGCTCTTCAACATATTTATAAACGACCTGGAAATTGGTATGACGAGTAAGGTGATTCAATTTGCAGATGATACAAAGTTATTCAGAATAGTGAAGACGCAGGGGGATTGCGAAGACCTGCAATGTGACATAAACACGCTTGAGAAATGGGCTGCGACATGGCAAATGAGGTTTAATGTGGATAAGTGTAAGGTGATGCATGTCGGTAACAAAAATCTTATACACGCCTACAAGATGTCTGGTGCGGTACTTGGAGAGACCATCCAGGAAAGAGACTTTGGAGTACTGGTCGACAAGTCGATGAAGCTGTCCACGTAATGTGCGATGGCGATGAAAAGGGCAATAAGAATGCTAGGAATGATTAAGAAGCGGATCATGAACAGATCGAAGAAGGTTATTATGCTGCTGTACCAAGCCATGGTACACCCTCACCTGGAATACTGCATCCAGCACTGGTCGACGTACATGAAGAATGACTTGGTACTACTCAAAAGGGTCCAGAGAAGAGTGACTAAAATGGTTAAAGGGCTGGAGGAGTTTCCGTACAGTGAGAGATTAGAGAAACTGGGCCTCTTTTCCCTTGAAAAGAGGAGACTGAGAGGGGACATGATCGAAACATTCAAGATAATGAAGGGATTAGACTTAGTAGATAAAGACAGGTTGTTCACTCTCTCCAAGGTAGAGAGAATGAGAGGACACTCTCTAAAGTTAAAAGGGGATAGATTCCGTACAAACGTAAGGAAGTTCTTCTTCACCCAGAGAGTGGTGGAAAGCAGGAATGCTCTTCCTGAGGCTGTTATAAGCGAAAACACCCTTCAGGGATTCAAGACAAAGTTAGACAAGCTCCTGATAAACCAGAACGTATGAAGGTAGGGCTAGTCTCAGTTAGGACACTGGTCTTTGACCTAGGGGCCTCCATGTGAGCGGACTGCTGGACAAGATGGACCGCTGGTCTGACCCAGCAGCGGCATTTCTTATGTTCTTATGCATATGTGAAAGCCAAGAAACCAATAGATTGGCATAGAGTCATGAGTGGAGATAAGAATAATGTAAAGAGGGGGAGAGAGCTGTTGGAGAAAGGTTCCTGGCGAAGGAGAGTGGAGCACTGTGATAATTACCTGCTGCTCCTCCTGTCCCAGCATTTTACAGCTCCTAAATGCCATGATTCGGGCAGGCACTGAGAAGGCCACCTACACCATCGGGGAGGCCCCTGTCATCAGACTTAAAATGCTGCAGCCTCTGTGGCGCACAACCGCAGGATGTGGCCAAAGGGGCGTGCCCTAAGTGGCATGCCAGGCCCCTTGGAGCCAATTGGAGACGATTGGAGCAAGGTCAGTGATTGTGCACCCCTTGAGTTTTTGTTGATAGTATAATTTCGAGGTTTTTTCTATGGGGAAGCACAAAGCTAAAATTAAAGTTTCAACCCCTGTTGCTTCAGGACTAATTGACAAACATTTGATGTTTGCAGTGACAAACACTATCCATTCTAAGAAAATGGATCAAATATCCAGAGCTTCACTTAGCTCTCCAGAAAGAACTCCTCCTCTCTCTCTGGAAGTTCCTGTTAATCTGGGTCCCGAAGCTCGTCCCAGTGCTTCTGGGGAAGCCTCAGAGCCTCAGGTCTCTCAGACAATATCATATACGAAATTGCCTCAAATTACTTATTTAGCTGAAGGACTTGGAAGCTCTGATGAGAATAAACAGGAAGTATCCTTAAATGATTTGTGGCAAATTAATATTAGGATGGAGAAAATGTTGAAATCGGTCATAACCCAATCTCAGGATTTTTCTGGAAAATGTTGATTCAAATATAAAAATTCTAGATGCGCGCACGACTAAGGCAGATAAACAAATTACTAACCTACAGGCAGTTTCCATGTCTGCTATGAAGGATTCTCATTCAATTCATGTTAAACTAGAAATAATGGAAAACGCCACAAGGGTACAGAATTTACATCTAATTAATTTTCCTGAAACACATGATATCTCCTGAGATCCTTTATCGGAAGTATCTCAGAGAGATATTAGGAATTACTAATTCAGAATCAATGCCTATTTCATCACTTTATTATATTCCAAAAAGGAAAAAAATTACAGTGGAGCATGGACTAGACCAATTGGCTTCTATTAATGTAAATTTGACAGAATTTTTGGAAGACTCACAGGACACAGTACAAACCAGGTCAACTCTTTTAGTTTCATGTATCAATGAAAGTGATAAGGCATTGATAATGAAATTATATTTTCAGAATAAGCAAGCAATGTTCTGTGGCGCTAGAATTCAAATATTTCCAGATGTGGCGAGATCAACACAGCTCAGACAAAAGGCCTTTTTGGCTCTTAAGTCTAGGGTTGTGGAATCTGGAGCCACTTTTTTTTTTTTTTTTAAATATCCATGTAAATGTTTAGCAACAGCTCGAGAAAAGGATTATGTGTTTTTCGATCCGCTTGAACTGGAACATTTTCTTGAACATTGATTTTTTTCTTTTGTTATGATGCTTGAATTGGAAATTGTGATATTTCACTGAAATTAGGAGTTCATAAATGCTAACCTTTCTTAAAGTAGAGGGTATATACTCTTTTTTGGATTTCCTTATTATTTCATTAAGATTTTTCTCTCCCCAAAATGTGGGCTTGATGGGATTTCTTTGTTGACTATCTGTGATATAAGTTGTATACATAAGTTTGTTTTATTCTTTATCTTTGTACATTTACTTGGTTGATGTAAATTGATAAATCTGCAATAAAAAAAAAGAATATGTTAAAGAGGAGGGGTAATAAAATGTTTGTTCTCGTAAGGTTCAGATGTAGAATTGTTAAACATTACTTTATTTTTTATAAATCTTTATTAAATTTCCAAACTATCATAATGCAAACAAACAATTTCAATATACATAAATTTACACGAAATGCACATTAAACTTATAGACATTAATGTATAACTATTTCCCCCACCTCCCCATCAAATAATCAGAAAAAGTACATACTTACAGGAAACCCTCTATATCAGGGGTGCCCACACTTTTTTGGCTTGCGAGCTACTTTCAAAACGACCAAGTCAAAATGATCTACCAACAATAAAAATAGTAAACATATACCCCCTCTTGTACTGTGGTGCGCTAGCCGATTTAGCGTGCGCCCATTGTATTCTATGGACACGTTAGCATTTAGTGCACGCTAAATCAGCTAGCGTGCCTTAGTAAAAGACCCCCATATTTATTTATATATATATCGAGTGCACCTCTTCTGTCCTCCAGACTTCGCTCCATTCCCCAACCAACATCTCTCTGTCCTTCCAGCTTTTCTTTCTCTCTCCTCCACCCCTATTGGCAACATGTCTCCCTCCTCTGTTTTGATATTGCAACTCTTTGTTCTTCCTCAGGGTCTCTCCCCTTCTGTCTCTTCTGTCCCATAGCCCAATATCTGTCCCCTCTCTTCTGCCTCCCCTTTGTTTCAGGTTTCTCCCTCTCTATCTTCCTTCTGCTAACATTTTGAGTCCTCCCATCATTGGTCCAGGTCTTTGTGTCTCTCACTCTCTTTGTTTTCCCCCTCCCCAGGGCCTGGCATCTCTCTCTCCTCGGTTCAGAGTGTTTCAACCTCTCTAAGCCCTCTAGTAGTCCAGGATCTGCCTTATCTTCCCACTCCCTTTTTGTTCAAGGCTGCTTTCCTGCCCCTCCTCAAGGTCCTTTTGTCTCTTCTCTCTCCCCCCCCTCCCCGATCCAGCGTCTCTAAGGCAATCTCCCTCCTCCCTCGCAATGGGCCCAATTTTACCCCGACATGTGGGACCTTATCTCCGCTGCTTCCATCAGACTGGATCATCGAGCTGCTTCCCTTAGACTGGATCCCTCACCTCCGTTCTTCCCTCTGGCCTATCACATTTGAAAGTTCATTACGGCAGCCTGCAGAGCGAACGTAGCATGCTGCCATCAGCTTCTGTAGCACGTTCCCTCTGCCGTGGTCCCGCACCTCCTCTGACGTTGGGGGCGGGACAGCGGCAGAGGGAACGTGCTACAGAGGCTGACGGAAATCTGCTATGTTCGCTCTGCAGGCTGCCATAATTCCACTAGTTTAAAGGTGAGACAGTGACCGGGGGAATGCTAGGGAGAACATTGGCTCTGTGAGCTACCGGCGTTGCCTTTGCGATCGACCGGTAGATCGCGATCGACGTTTTGGGCACCCCTGCTCTATATAGTCCCCAAATAAAATTCCAATGTAAAACCCTCCCCCCTCCCACCCAACCTGGATGAGTATGCTTAAGGGTCGATAAAATAAAATCAGTTCTCATTCCTTACAGAACTTAGTCAATGGTTTCCAAACATCCATAAATTTCTTATACCGTCCCTGTTATACAGCCATTGAACGTTCCATTTTAAAAGTATAACAGAGAGATTCCCACCAGAAAGTATAATTTAATCTATCACAGTTCTTCCAATTCCTCAAAATAAGTTGTATGGCAACTCCTGTCATTATAAACATGACTTTAGACGAACAGTTTGAAAAAAAGGAATGAAACCAACTGAGAACTTGGTCAGAAGTTACATCAGAAGGAGGGGCTCGGCAGGAAGAAGGTTCAGTGAACATCAGCGCTGCATGCGAAGGCGTTGCCTCTTTATCCTAAGAAACACTTCTAAGAACCTTTAAAACATAACTATTTGGTTTCTAAACAACAAATTTCAAGACTCCTGAGGAAGGTACCCTGAGTACCAAAATGCATGCAGCGTTGAGTCGCTGAATGTTTTTATATTACTGACAATAAAGACCCCTAATGGACCCTCTCAACCTTCCAATTTTGCTTTGTTGTTTTCCGGTGGGGATTTCCTGTTGGTGCAGCAGAGACAGACCAACATGGCCCATCGAGTCTGCCCAGAAAGATTATTGGGGTTATTTTATCCATGTTTCTGTGCCTGCTATGCAATGCAGGTTACGTTCCCCATTCTAGTGTTGTGTTTGTGAGACAAAAAAGGGTCATGGGCTCCTAATGACCTATCAAAATTGATTAAATTAGATAGAAGCTAGGGGAGAGTGGGTCCCTTACTGATGTGGGTCCTTGGTGAGTCCAGCCTTGCAATCAAGGTAATTTTAGAATATGGGTGCCTGCATTTAGGGGCCATATACATGTGGAAATCACAGGAATACCAGCACTGATGCATGCATGTGTGTGTGAGTGCCAATATTCCACTTAAGCTCTATTCTGAAACTGTGCACATATCTTTAATAGTGCATAATTTGGCACTGGGCATACACATAGGCAGAGTCTGGGCAAACATGGACAGGGCATACAGTAAAATGTATTTCTCCAAACCAGGTACAAGCATTTACACCAGCCAAAAGTGTGTGTGTCTAACATATATGAGGTATAAAAGTACATAAGTATTTCTATACTGAGACAGCCTGAAGGTTCATTCAAGCCCAGTATTTTATTTCCAATAGTGGTCAATCCGGTTACAATTACCTATCAAGAACCCAAAAGAAGTAAACAGATGTTATGCTGCTTAAACCCAGGAATAAGAATTGGATTTATGGACTTTTCTTGTCCAAACCTTTATTAAACCCTGCCATGCTAATTATTTCTCCTGTGTTCTCTGACAATGAATTACAGGGCTTAATTATATATCGATTGATGAAATAGTTTCTCCAATTTTTCTGAAATGTACTGCTTGGCAACTTGACTGTATTGCTTGCCTTCTAGAAAGCAATACAGTCAATACAGTTTATTCTTTCTTGCATTTCTAGAAAGAATAAACAAATGATTAATATCTGCCAGTTCTACTTTACTTATTATGTTATAGACTTCAATGATATCTCCCCTCAACTGTATCTTCTCTAAGATGAAGTGTCCTAACATTTTTTTAGCCTTTTCTCAAAGCAGAGTCATTTTATCCCTTTTATTATTTTGGTTGTCCTTCTCTGTACTTTCTTTCTAATTCTTTTTTTGAGATGTTTTGCCAAAATTTGCACACAATATTCAAGTTTATTTTCAAAGCACCTAGACATATAAAGTACAATAGGAAGAGCTTGCTATTTAACTTGGAGATAGACATGCCATATAGGGTTGGAGATGCAGAACCTAAGGTGAGAGGAATTAGGAGTCAAAAGCACTCTCAGAGGGGGCTTTTAACTGGGCTTTGAACACTGCCAGAGACAGAGCCTGCCATAGGGATTCGGGAAGCTTGTTCTAAGCATACAGCACAGCAAGGTAAAAGAGACAGAGTTGGCAGTTGAAGAGAAGGGCATGGGGGGCGGGCAGGAATCATAGGGGAGATAAGAGAAGAGAGATAGGGAGGGGCAGCTGAGTGAGTGCATTTGTAAGAGTGCTTTTAACAGTAGTCTCAGTCAAGTGAAAAGATAGCATCATACTGCAACTTCTACAATCTATATGCATGCATTTCTAACTTAATTCTGGCTTTCAGGTAGACTCTGTATTTAGGCATGATTTAGGGATGGATATACATTACATTACATTAGTGATTTCTATTCCACCATTACCTTGCGGTTCAAGGCGGATTACATCCAAACTAAAACAAAAATTACATTCAAAATTTGAAGGAATAGAATAAGCGATGACATAGAATTTTTAAGGTAATATATGTTGGGTAAAGAGTTACCAAAGGGAAGTGGAGATCTTTAGGAGATAAGAATAGGGTGAAATTATGGGTTTTAGATAACGTTTGGTAGATAAAAGAGTATTAGAGAGATCTAAGGGTAAATAGAGTGCTGGATATTAGGTTGGGATTGGTTGTGCTGAATAGGTTTTATGTGTTTTTTGAAGAGCATGGTTTTAATATCTCTCCTAAAGGCTTTGTAGTCTGTAGTCGAAGATAACAGAGTGGTGATTTGTCTGTTCAGTTTAGCTGCTTTGGAGGCTATTAGGTTATCATAAAGTTTTTTTCGTTTGACATCTTTGGATGGTGGGTAAGTGAATAGTGAGTGGGATCTTCTGTATCTGGTTGAGGAGGATTGATTTAGTTGGTTATTCCAGTAGGTTGGGCTTTCTCCGTTGAGAGCCTTGTAAAGTAAGCAGTAGAATTTGAAGTACACTCTCGCTTCTGTTGGAAGCCAGTGCGAGTCATGGTATGCCTCTGTGATATGGTCATATTTTTTTAGTATATAATATTGTAATCACAGCTATAATCTCTTGTTAATAATGTTGCTTTCTTTAATTTATTTTAAATATTATTGTGAAGTGCTCAGACCAAGTAACCCAAAATATAGTGAAGTCACTACAATGAGGTTAACAAGGGGACCATCATCGCCTTCACCTGTCCCCTGCCCTCCCTACGTGACCACGAACTAATACAGATCAACTTGATGTACTTATCTGAATAGGGGGGTAGTTGGTTTCGTTAATTCTCATTGGAGACTGTATACCAATAAAATTTATGTGCTCCGTTAAAATCCTAGAACTGTTCGTTCATTCTTCCAATCCCGTCCCCCGACTCGAGTTTCACCTCTTCATCAGGGAGGGACACTGAGGAAAAATCAAACCACGATCAAAAATCACAACTCAAACCTCTTAAAACATAGTGTAAAAATTAAATTAGATTATACTTATAAGTGCTGAGTACTATCAGGTAAATACCAGTGTATTAACTTAATCTTGATTTTAAAGCTCTCAAAATTCCTATATTACCTGGTGAAGGCTCACTGAGATCAGGCTCACTCAAAGCAAACGGGCCAACTGAATCTGTCTGCTCAGCTTGTGAATTTTATAAAGGAGAGTAACCAGAAGATCTAGCCCAACCAACAACCGGAAATAAATACTGAATTCAATTGAATTCACTAAATGAAGGGTAATGCTTTTAAACGGCTAGCCAATCTATGTCGGCGACATATCCAAAGCACTAATACAAAAAGAGCAACGCTTCATATATAATTGGCAGACCCTGGAGCCAAAGGGTTTAAATTTAGACATAGATTGGCTAGCCATTTAAAAGCATTACCCTTCATTTAGTGAATTCAATTGAATTCAGTATTTATTTCCGGTTGTTGGTTGGGCTAGATCTTCCGGTTACTCTCCTTTATAAAATTCACAAGCTGAGCAGACAGATTCAGTTGGCCCGTTTGCTTTGAGTGAGCCTGATCTCAGTGAGCCTTCACCAGGTAATATAGGAATTTTGAGAGCTTTAAAATCAAGATTAAGTTAATACACTGGTATTTACCTGATAGTACTCAGCACTTATAAGTATAATCTAATTTAATTTTTACACTATGTTTTAAGAGGTTTGAGTTGTGATTTTTGATCGTGGTTTGATTTTTCCTCAGTGTCCCTCCTTGATGAAGAGGTGAAACTCGAGTCGGGGGACGGGATTGGAAGAATGAACGAACAGTTCTAGGATTTTAACGGAGCACATAAATTTTATTGGTATACAGTCTCCAATGAGAATTAACGAAACCAACTACCCCCCTATTCAGATAAGTACATCAAGTTGATCTGTATTAGTTCGTGGTCACGTAGGGAGGGCAGGGGACAGGTGAAGGCGATGATGGTCCCCTTGTTAACCTCATTGTAGTGACTTCACTATATTTTGGGTTACTTGGTCTGAGCACTTCACAATAATATTTAAAATAAATTAAAGAAAGCAACATTATTAACTTTAATGCAATGGGAAAGTACCTGAAGAAAGAGCTGTTAGGATGGGAGGACATAAGAGAAGTGGAAAGACAGTGGTCTAAGCTGAAAGGAGCGATAATAATGGCTACGGACCTTTATGTGAAGAAAATCAATAAAAACAAGAGAAAAAGGAAGCCGATATGGTTCTCCAACCTAGTGGCTGAGAAAATAAAGGCGAAAGAGTTGGCGTTCATGAAATATAAAAAAACCCATGAAGAGGAGAGCAGAAAGGACTACAGGGTGAAACTGAAAGAAGCCAAGAGAGAGATACGTTTGGCGAAGGCACAGGCGGAAGAACAAATGGCTAAAAATGTAAAAAAGGGAGATAAAAATTTTTTCAGATATATTAGTGAAAGGAGGAAGATAAAAAATGGAATTGCTAGGCTAAAAGATGCTGGGAACAAATATGTGGAGAGTGATGAGGAGAAAGCAAATGTGCTAAACAAATACTTCTGTTCTGTGTTCACAGAAGAAAATCCTGGAGAAGGACCGAGATTGTCTGGCAAAGTTACACGAGAAAATGGAGTAGATTCTGCGCCGTTCACGGAGGAGGGTGTTTATGAGCAACTTGAAAAACTGAAGGAGGACAAAGCGATGGGACCAGACGGGATCCATCCCAGGATACTAAGGGAACTCAGAGAGGTTCTGGCGAGTCCTATTAAAGACTTGTTCAACAAATCTCTGGAGACGGGAGTGATTCCTGGGGATTGGAGGAGAGCGGATGTGGTCCCTATTCATAAAAGTGGTCACAGGGATGAAGCAGGAAACTATAGGCCGGTGAGCCTCACTTCAGTTGTTGGAAAAATAATGGAAGTGTTGCTGAAAGAAAGGATAGTGTATTTCCTTGAATCTAATGGGTTACAGGATCCGAGGCAACATGGCTTTACAAAAGGTAAATCGTGCCAAACGAACCTGATTGAATTTTTTGATTGGGTGACCAGAGAGCTGGATTGAGGACATATGCTAGATGTAATTTACTTGGATTTCAGCAAAGCCTTTGATACAGTTCCTCATAGGAGGCTGTTGAACAAACTTGAAGGGCTGAAGTTAGGACCCAAAGTGGTGAACTGGGTCAGAAACTGGCTGTCGGACAGACGCCAGAGGGTGGTGGTTAATGGAAGTCGCTCGAAGGAAGGAAAGGTGACTAGTGGAGTCCCTCAGGGTTCGGTGCTGGGGCCAATCCTGTTCAATATGTATGTAAGTGACATTGCTGAAGGGTTAGAAGGAAAAGTGTGCCTTTTTGCAGATGATACCAAGATTTGTAACAGAGTAGACACCGAAGAGGGAGTGGAAAATATGAAAAAGGATCTGCAAAAGTTAGAGGAATGGTCTAATGCCTGGCAACTAAAATTCAATGCAAAGAAATGCAGAGTAATGCATTTGGGGATTAATAATAGGAAGGAACCGTATATGCTGGGAGGAGAGAAGCTGATATGCACGGACGGGGAGAGGGACCTTGGGGTGATAGTGTCCGAAGATCTAAAGGCGAAAAAACAGTGTGACAAGGCAGTGGCTGCTGCCAGAAGGATTCTGGGCTGTATAAAGAGAGGCGTAGTCAGTAGAAGGAAGAAGGTGTTGATGCCCCTGTACAGGTCATTGGTGAGGCCCCACTTGGAGTATTGTGTTCAGTTTTGGAGACCGTATCTGGCGAAAGACGTAAGAAGACTTGAGGCGGTCCAGAGGAGGGCGACGAAAATGATAGGAGGCTTGCGCCAGAAGACGTATGAGGAGAGACTGGAAGCCCTGAATATGTATACCCTAGAGGAAAGGAGAGACAGGGGAGATATGATTCAGACGTTCAAATACTTAAAGGGTATTAACGTAGAACAAAATCTTTTCCAGAGAAAGGAAAATGGTAAAACCAGAGGACATAACTTGAGGTTGAGGGGTGGTAGATTCAGGGGCAATGTTAGGAAATTCTACTTTACAGAGAGGGTGGTGGATGCCTGGAATGCGCTCCCGAGAGAGGTGGTGGAGAGTAAAACTGTGACTGAGTTCAAAGAAGCGTGGGATGAACACAGAATATTTAGAATCAGAAAATAATATTAAAGATTGAACTAGGCCAGTTACTGGGCAGACTTGTACGGTCTGTGTCTGTGCATGGCCGTTTGGAGGAGGATGGGCAGGGGAGGGCTTCAATGGCTGGGAGGGTGTAGATGGGCTGGAGTAAGTCTTAACAGAGATTTTGGCAGTTGGAACCCAAGCACAGTACCGGGTAAAGCTTTGGATTCTCGCCCAGAAATAGCTAAGAAGAAAAAAAAAAAAATTTAAATTGAATCAGGTTGGGCAGACTGGATGGACCATTCGGGTCTTTATCTGCCGTCATCTACTATGTTACTATGTTACTAACAAGAGATTATAGCTGTGATTACAATATTATATAGTTATTACTGTCACAGAAGATTAAGTTTTATCTCCCTATTAAGTAAGAAACATATTTTTTTAGGAAATAGACAGTCTCAGGGCTGTATTCTGTATTGTCTGTAATTGCTTCATCATGGTCGGTGGACAAGGTAGGTATAGTATGTTGCAGTAGTCTATCATCCCAAGGATAAGAGATTGTACCAATAGTAGAAATTGCTTCTTTTCGAAGAATGTTCGGATTTTTCTTAGATTTCTCATGGTCATGAACGATGCCTTTATTATTTTGTTAATTTGGGGTTGCATGGTGCAGCCTCTGTCAATTGTGACTCCTAGCAATTTTAGTGTAGGTTGTATTGGGTATAAGATTGTATAACCTAAGATTAAGGGCTCCTTTTACTAAGGTGCGCTAGCGATTTTAGTGCATGCACAAAATTACCGCGCACTACACCGCGCGGTACGCTTCTAGAATAACGCCAACTCTATGCTGACATTAAGGTCTAGCGCACACTATTCTGCGCGTTAAGGCCCTAATGCACCTTAGTAAAAGGAGCCCTAAGTTATGCTATGGTCACATGTTGGAAAGACTGCATAGACCATACAGACCCCCATGTGCTCTCATTTACAACATTACTATATTCTAGCCATTTTTATATCTGTAGAATGTTGGGGACTGATCCATTCCAAATGCCCCCTTTTTTTGCGCAGTAGTTGACCCAGAGCAAGAAATACAAACAGAAAGAGAGAGGGGGAAATAAGCACAACTGAAGTAGTTGATGAAAGATAAGGCATTCATCTCACATTACTCCTCTCCTCCCAGTTAGGGTTCTTCATAGAACACACAGTATAATCCCCTGCAGAGTAATTGACCTGATGGTTAGGGAAAGTTGAGGGTCTAATAAGCGTTGTACTATATGGTTCAGAATTAAAGGCAGACCTGCACGGTAGCCCAATCTGGAGGGGGCAGAGAAACTGTGATAAAACCAGAGACGGATGTGTCATTGCGAAAGTATAAATCATGCATCTGAAGTGCAATGATCCATTAGCCCAGGGCTGCCCAAGTCTAGTCCTTGAGATCTACTGGCAGGCCAGGTTTTCTGGATATCCGCAATGAATATGCAAGAGAGAGATTTGCCTGCACTTGGTATGCAAATCTCTCTCATGCATGTTCATTGTGGATATCCAGAAAACCTGGCCTGCCAGTAGATCTCGAGGACCGGACTTGGGCAGCCCTGCATTAGCAACTCACTAAGTATGAGGACAAGATCTAACAGCTGTGAAACAGGAAACAACATATCAGAGTCATCCTTTCAGATGACCTGAAGGTTATTAGACTATGCACCATGAATATGCATGGAATAAATTTGCATACACTGAAAAACCAACTATATGCAAATTTATATTATGCACATTTATTTCAGATAACCTGAAAACCCAGCTGGCTAGAGGGTTCCCAAGGCATGTTTGGGAAGCCTTGTAACAAAGCAACAGGGAAAGCTAGCAGTGTGCCTAGCAGTAAGAAAACTACGTTTCTAACTTGTATAATGCATTCAGTTATAAAGGTCATACTTTTCTAACAACAATGAGGAAAGAGTGTGGCGCAGTGGTTAAAGCTACGGCCTCAGCACCCCGAGGTTGTGGGTTCAAACCCATGCTGCTCCTTGTGACCCTCGGCAAGACACTTAATCCCCCCATTGCCCCAAGTAAGTTAGATAGTTTGTGAGCCCACCGGGACAGAGAGGGAAAACTGCTTGAGTACCTGAATAAATGCATGTAAACCATTCTGAGCTCCCCTGGGAGAACAGTACAGAAAATTGAATAAATAAATAAATTGAGAGGATGGAAGCAGTTCAGAGAAGGACTTCTGACACAGGGGGTAATACTCAGCATGTGGAGGTAAGCTGCAGGCTGACAACCCTAGATTTTCATAGCCAGAGCATGTGCAACTCCTAGCGTTGAATATTTGGATATGTGTACTGACCTAGAAGTTAACCAGGCACCAACCAATATTCAGATCAGTGCCTGATTAACTTGGCACATAAAGTTAGGATAGCCTTTGAGCTGTCCTAACTTTATCCACATGCCTAACTGGTCAGCAGACTGAATGTTGCCAATAACCAGCTAAAATTTGGCTTCATTCAAGCTCCGCCCCCTGGACCACACCTAACCTAGCTGGTTAGGAAATGGCTAGTTGGCAGAGATATTTAGCGACACTATCCAGTTAAGTGCCATTCAATACACTATGTGACATGGTTTTTGTTCCTGGGCAGCGAGTGTAATTTCCTAATTGCTCATGCCTAAAAAGTATAGAAAATGTCTGTTATTTCCATAAAACTTTGCTTATGTGACCAGGATAGTAAAATTTTGAAATTTACCTATTTAAAACGTGAAAATGCTAAATGTTCATCTTTTCATTCTTATAAAGTCATAAAAAAACCAACATATGAATCACAATTAATATGTATTTATATTGAAGTTATACAAAGATGACCACAGAAGATTTAGAAGTGAGTAATTTTTTGAGATTTGCGATTATATTGTCAGTCACTTTAATGAATCGGTTCCTAGATGTAGTCTGCCATCATAATCTCATTATACTGTCCTTGATACCGGCATTTGAAGTCCAGTATATCATGGTGGAAACGCTCACTTTATTGCTATGAGTATGCTCCTATATTCTCCTTGAATGTCTCAAGATGAACATGGTCTTTGACAGACATACTACAGTCCATGTTACTGTAATTCTTCACCAGATTCTCAACCAATTCCATGTACTTTTTGTCATTGTGATTGCCAAGGAAGCCTCAAACCACTGTGACAAAGCTGTTCCAAACTTCCTAGTTAGCCTCTTGGGAAATTCCTTGCACGCCAGTGTCTTCTTTATCTGTGGTCCAATGAAGACACTAGCTTTGACTTTGTCTGACAGGTTAGGAAAGATGTCTTGAAGGTACTTGAAGGCTGCCAATTCCTTATCTAGAGCTATGACAAATTGTTTCATTAGGCCCAAATTCACCTTCCAGGGTTCCACCAGTGGTTCCTATTTGACTTTGTTTCTTCCCACAGAGAACTCTGCTGTGCTCAGTCCCTCCTTTGGTAGTGCACTTTTGTGTCCCTGTTGTCCCAAAAGGACAGGGAAACCTGATAAAACCACCTAGGACACCCATTAGGAAGTCTTCAATGACCTCCCAGCCATACTCGTCATATTTCAAAGTGCTTAGTAAGATCTTTATGTTGTTGTAATCCTTTTTGAGGTGCACTGAGTGAGCCAGCAAAAATGACCCTAAGTTTACTCAGCTTGGAATCAATCTGGAATGTTCTTCAAAAAAGGTAAATTTCAAAATATCAATGTCCTGGTCACGCACCAGTTTTAATGCATGAATCTGAAAAAGGAGAGTGGGGAGCAGCTTGACAGATCGTGGGCAATTCTAAAATGTATGCACACTGTTATACAATATACCTGCTGCATGCACAAGTTAGGTGTATGTATTCACGCCTGTTTTACCTTGGTCTAAATGGGTGTACCTAAAAGCTACGCCATGCACTGACTTTTAGTGCATTTCTATAAGGTATGCATACCTTTTAGAGAATTGTGATATTTTGGATGCCATATAAAGAATATGGCCTAGAATTTTTCCTCTTCTCTTTATTGTATTTACCATTCCCTTGATGAAATGTTTATAAATGATTTATTTCTGGCTTCCTTAAATACGCATCCTTGATGAATATAATAGAATGTTCTCACACAACAAATCAATATAAATATGACCTTGCTCTGCTTATGTTTAGTTTACCATTGTTGGGATGATTGCTTAAGCATACTTCAGAATACCAAAGGAAGGCTTTAAAACTGCTCAAGAATCTAAATCATTCAAAATTGAAGTGATCGGACACTTTGAAACAAACGCAATGGGACTTAATAGAGACATTAATTTTCTCCACCCATTACCAGACATTGTCCTTGTATAGCCATAAATCCATTCGGCCTCTCTTAGCTTTCACATCCCCCTGAAAACATGTCACCTTTCTTCCATCTTTACAGCTCTTTGCTGCTTTGAAAACAAACATTAGAACAGCTATAGTGACCCTGCTTCCATCACTCTGCAATTGACTTGAATATTATGCCAACGTCATCCTTAATCCATTTTACATTGATGTGGTAAAGGAACTGTAGCATTGGAAAGCCTATCACATAGGTATAAAGTTCAGTAAAATATATTCACTTACAATTTGGCGATTAACTTTTCTCCTTTATCAAATTGTATGTTTGGCCTGGCAGTTTCCCCAGGCTCCTTCAAGCTTCCCAGATTAATCATAGTTGGCCTTTACCGAGCAGCCTCACTGGCACTATAAGACTTCCTTTGCGGTTGCCATGGCTATTTCCCCTAAATCAGCCACTGCAGTGATGATCCTTGGTTGACAGACACATCTTCCTAGTCCCTGTGGTTCCTAGCCTATTTGTGCCCTAGTTTTCACCAGTGATTAGGACTACTTTCACCACCCTCACAGGTGCAGTGAATGTTATCTCTGCGGTATTCTCATCTCTGAGCAACCTGAGATTTAGGGCTCCTTTTATTAAGCTGCGTTAGCGGGGTTAACACGCGTGACTTTTCATCATGCGTTAACCCCCACGCTGGCCAAAAACTACCGCCTTCTCAAGAGGAGGTGGTAGCGGCTAGCGCGGCTGGCGGTTTAATGTGTGCTATTACAGGCGTTAAACCGCTAGCGCGGCTTGATAAAAGGAGCCCTTAGTAGCTAGATCCATAACTGAGCATAGGTCTTCCTGCATGGCAGTACACAGAGCTTGCCGGGGAGCCAAAAGCTGACCTGTGTTGACCTTTATGTCGACATAAAATAAAGGTATGACAATTTAGGTGCCCACTTTACCCACAAATGGCTGCTTAAGAAGCTGTGGAACCACGGGGTGCAAGGGGATGTCCACCGATGGATCAAACACTGGCTGGCAGGCAGGAAACAGAGGGTTGGAGTAAAGGGCCATTACTCAGACTGGCAATGGGTCACGAGCGGAGTTCCACAGGGGTCGGTGCTGGGACCACTACTGTTCAATATATTTATTAATGACCTGGAGGCGGGAACAAAATGTGAGGTTATTAAATTTGCGGATGACACCAAACTCTGCAGCAGGGTTAGAACCGCGGAAGACTGCGAAGACCTGCAAAGGGACCTAACGAGGCTGGAAGAGTGGACAAAAAGTGGTAAATGAGCTTTAACATAGAGAAATGCAAGGTCATGCATGTAGGGAGAAAGAATCCGATGTTCAGCTACAAAATGGGGGGATCATTGCTAGGGGTAAGCAACCTTGAAAGAGACCTGGGGGTAATGGTGGACACAACATTGAAAGCATCAGTACAGTGTGCGACAGCCTCAAAGAAAGCGAACAGAATGTTGGGTATCATTAAAAAGGGTATCACGACCAGGACGAAGGAAGTCATCATGCCGCTGTATCTTGCAATGGTGCGCCCTCATCTGGAGTACTGTGTCCAGTACTGGTCGCCGTACCTCAAGAAGGACATGGCAGTACTTGAGGGAGTTCAGAGAAGAGTGACTAAACTGATAAAAGGTATGGAAAACTTTTCATACGCTGACAGGTTGGAAATGCTGGGGCTATTCTCCCTGGAAAAGCGGAGACTTAGAGGAGATGTG
The DNA here is from genome assembly GCF_902459505.1 of Geotrypetes seraphini. NCBI lineage: Eukaryota > Metazoa > Chordata > Amphibia > Gymnophiona > Dermophiidae > Geotrypetes > Geotrypetes seraphini. The sequence continues at coordinate 532,101,893 of NC_047084.1, read as the reverse complement.
ATAGAAGCCTTCAAAATCCTGAAGGGCATAGAAAAGTTAGACAGGGACAGATTCTTCAGACTGTGGGGAACCACAAGTACAAGGGGGTACTCAGAGAAATTGAAAGGGGACAGGTTTAGAACAAACACTAGGAAGTTCTTATTTACCCAGAGGGTGGTGGACACATGGAACGCGCTTCCGGAGGTTGTGATAGGCCAGAGCACGCTACAGGGGTTCAAGGAAAGTTTAGATAGATTCCTAAAAGATAAGAGGATTGAGGGGTACAGATAGAAGTAGAGGTAGGTTATAGGAATAGTCAGGGACCACTTCACAGGTCATAGGCCTGATGGCCGCCGCGGGAGTGGACCGCTGGGCACAATGGACCTCTGGTCTGACCCAGTGGAGGCAATTTCTTATGTTCTTAAGTTCTATTCTAGAATACTAGCGTAAAATGTTCATTATGAACCTATTTAGGTTCACTCATTTTTTTTCATGTTACTAGCAGACTTAACTGTGCTTGCCCATGGCCCTACTATACTTCTCTTCCTGTAGACTCCCTCTTGCATTTACACACCAAGGGGCCCTTTATTAAAGCTTGGCATGCACTAAAAAATATTAGCCTTTTTTAAAATTTTATATAGAAGTATTATTGAACTGTTTGTTTCTGTTTGTGTGCTTGTAATTGGTAGAAGGGTTGGTGGGTATGGCATTAGAAGTTTTCATATTCTGAAGATGGTATATAATTTGTTTCATTGCTATGTTTTCTATTTGTTATTCCATCACGAATGTTATGTTGTTACCCACTTAGAATTGGTGGATATGTGGGCTATAAATATTTTAATTAATTAATTAAGGCCCAGATTCAATAAATGGTGCCTGAAGTTAGGCATCTAGATTGGTGTACCTATCTGATCTATGGATCTAATGTAAGTTTCTTAATTGGCTCAATCGGTGCTGTTAATTGGAAAAAAAACAATTTTAAAATACTTATCTGGTAGGCGCCTACCACTTTGAAAAAGACATCTACACTGAAGCACCTACCAAAAAGTAGGTTGACTTAAGCACCGGCAGGCATCTAACTTAGGCGTACTCATTTAGGTCAAGAAAACCCTAGCCTTAATGGAGTACACCTAAGATTTCAATGCCTACAGACACCTAAAACTGCTTAGACACCACTAGGCACGATTCTATACATGGTGCATAGCAAATGATTGTCAACTGCTCTTAATTAGGCACCATGTATAGAATCAGGGCCTATGTGTCACATGGCCCATGGCATACATTAAGCTTTAGGGAAAGGGTCCTTAAGGTATTTGTGCATTAAAGTTATAGAATACCGTTGAGCATGCACTTAGGATTTATGCATGTAACTGTTACAGTTATGTGCATAAATGATAGTATTGTAAAAATTACTGGCACCTAACTTTAGGTGACTTGTTAGAGAATGAGGGAGATGGAGGACAATTCCATAATAAGGCATTTCTAATTAAGCGCAAGGATGTCATTATAGAATACTAGCATAGCTGTATTGGGAGTATGCATGCCTATGTCTAAAAAGATCAACATCAGGATTTCACATTTATTTATTCATTCATTTTTATAGCCCGTCCTCCCCAAGAGCCCAGAACGGGTTACAAGGATACAGGAGCAGAGATACGAACATTACAGAGTCAATAACATGCTACAGGATCAAAACATAAAGTTATATGATCAATAACTTACAACTGATAGCGAATGTGACTAAGAACACATGCTTTGCAGAATCTAAGAAAATAAATCATAGAGTCACGAATGGGTATTAACATGTGCTCTGTGTGATATCTAAGTGTAAGAAAAGTGCCCTTTTAGTGCAATGCCCACTGGAGTGAATAGGAGAGGTCATCCCCTTAATCTGCCAATGGTTAATATCCCCCCCAAAAGTGCAGCTGACATATGATATTTGTAATGTTTAAAGCAATAAATAGTTTTATCTCAGTGGTTATTGCTGCAGATCTGAAATTGTCCCAGCCGCCCCAGGCACTGAGATCAGCCAATCATGTAAAATTGGATGTCCCTTCAATGCACACTGTTAGGCTAGAACTATACCATTCAGCAATCTTTTTTAATTGATCGGCAGATAATAAATGCTTTTAAATAAATAAATACATCTCTGACAGCTTGAGTAACTAGACATTTAGATTTCTAAAATGCACCTTTCATCTCTTACATAGAAAGCAACACCTATGTACTTTGCCTTCTCACATGCTAACACACTCAAATGTACACACTCACCCACAAACCCCTCCCTCCATACACATATGTGCATTTATATGCAGAGGTTTGGAAGGAATTCAATAAACCATGCTTGGCATGTATTCTCCACTTGTTTTTATTGCATAATTTTTGTGCATTTGTATTTTACTTAATGTATTGTAAGGTATTAATTAATTGCACCATCCAAAAATCTGGGCAGGTAACAAACATATGCATATAATTAATTAAAACAAACAGCAGCATGCAATACTCAGCTAGCAGATCTTTCTTAATGCAGCTCTCATATTCAATACCAGGTTAGATAACATATCTAATTTTTAGTAACATCTCTCGGCCATTTTATTTATTCTCACATTCTATTCCCTCAACATTACAGTGCAAATGACTAGACATGGTGTGGCCAACGGAACTTATGAAGGACCTGTTTGATATTCAGCCAGTATCCACATATAGTGATCTGTCAGGTCCCCATAACTCTCCTTCCTTTTTGGTCTATATTCCCATTTCCAATTCCCTCAATCGCTCCCCCCCCCTCCCCTCAGTTCTATTCTGATACCTCTCCATCTGGCACATTCCCAATCCCCTGAGCATTGCTCCCCTAACAAGACCTACACCCTTCCAACATCCCACAAGAATAGCCCTTCTGCTCTCCCTCATCTTCCTGCCTCTCTTAAAGCACATCTGTGAGGCCCCTTAGGATGCCTTAGTATCCCTGATAGCTTAGCAGGGTAGATTGGGCAGATTTGTCCAGTTTATTCTGGCTTCAGTCACAACATGGCTACCATGACTCCAGTAGTACACTGGTGATACTAAAAGAGTCATCATGGGCAGGAGATTTTGGGAGCTTGCTGCTGCCCAACATACCTTCCAAGATCACCAAGGAGGAAGGCACATTAGGGAGTCCAGAAATGCATCTGCTTTTGTGGGAAGTCAGAGAAGTAGGCTCTTGTTAGGGGAATCTCTTGGGATAGGTGTCAGGAGAAGTCCAATGTGCTTGGGAGGGTCAAGAAGGGACCCATGCTCTTGGGGATAGATCAGGAGGGTATCAATATGTTTGGGGAAGGGATCCATGCTCATGGGAGGGTAAGGAATTAAGTTCAGTCTTGTTCAGGTGGTGTTGGACAGGACATCAGAAGTGAACTGAGTGACAATTGATATTCAGTGGTGGCACTACACAGCTAAGTGACCAAAAGTAGGACAGCCTTTTGTGCATAAGAACATAAGAACTGCCATCTCCGAATCAGACCTTCGGTCCATCAAGTCCGGCAATCTGCACACGCAGAAGCCCAGCCAGGGGTACACCTGGCAAAATTTTAGTCACCCATATCCCTCTATGCCTCTCGTAAAGAGATGTGCATCTAGTTTGCTTTTAAATCCTAGAACGGTGGATTCCGCAATAACCTCCTCTATTTGGTTACTTAGCTATGCAGACACTGAATGTCATTCCTCCCTGATTGCACACCCAGAATACCTCTTCATTGACTAGATTTGAGTTGTGTGGTCTGTTGGCATGTCTATGTGGCCACTCCATTAAGATGGATGCTGGTCCCTCCCATGTCCAAATGGGCTTGATTTAAATGCTTTTAATTTGGGCATTTTGATTTACAAAAATATCAGGCCCACAAATGATACCGTCTCTACTGAGACAATTCTGCTGGTTCATCAAAGTAAGTCTTTGTTTCACTCTTTCATTTACAGTAGGTGCTTAATTTATTTACATTTACCGTACTGAACTAAAAGCAGCCTAAAAAGTTTTATCTCAACAGGTTGGTTAATTATTTAATGGAAATTATTTAGCAGAATAAGAGTCCATTAATTAACACATATTCTGCTTCTTGTTCCTCCTGGTACTGTATAGTATATACTTGGGGGTTGATATTTAAAATGATTTAACTGGGCAGGAAAGGCTCCTGCTTTGTTAAATCAAACAGGTCTAAACTAGATTAGATAATAAGTGACACTTAGTGGGGGAATTCAACAAAGGGCACTAAGCATATTAGAGCATGCTAAACGTTAAAGATGCCCATAGGAATATAATGAAACTGATCAAACTACTCCTATATTTGTTAAAGAATGAGAGAGCTTTGAGTAAATATGGGACAAGGCTAATTGAATGCTCTTAAGAGAGAACTTCAGTAACTTGACAACCTAAACTGCTCCCAGGCAATATAGTCGTTAACACACGAACATAAGAATTGCCATACTGGGACATACCGAAGGTCAATCAAGCCCAGTATCCTGTTTCCAATAGTGGCCAACCCAGGTCCCAAGTAGCTAGGTTGATCCCAAGTAGTAAAACAGATTTTATGCTTCTTATCCTAGAAATAAACAGTGGATTTCCCCAAGCCATCTTAATAATGGCCTATGGACTTCTCTTTTAGGAAATAATTCAAACCTTTTTTAAACCCCGCTGTACTTGGGGAAAATCCTGAACCGCTGATACATCAGTTACATCAAGATAATTCTCTCAATATGAAATAGTGCTTCAAATGAGCTTTGTTGTATATAAATGTTCCACAGCTCAGTGCTTCCTCTTCTGTTCACAGTTCACAATGAGCCCAACAAAACTGTGTGAAAAATGTGCAAAATAAATTGTACTGTAATATCACAGTGACAAACACCAAATGTGCCAGTTTAAAACGCTTATCTTTTGGCTAAATTTTCAAATGAAAGTCCGACGAGCCTCATTTTTTTCCTTTGCCTCAGGGACTATCAAAATAGCTCAAATTTCAGCAGGGGTCTTCAATATTCTTCAAACTATATTGCCTCAGATCAGTTTAGGTCATCAAGTTACTGAAGTTACTGAAGTTTTCTCAATTAGCCTTGTCCCATATTTATTCAGAGCTCTCACATTCTTTAACAAATATAGGAGTTTGATGATTTTGTTAGTACTCTTTTTGGAATCATTTTGATTCATAGGAATATAATGGGAATCTTTAGCATTTAGCATGCGCTAATTGTTAGTGCGTGCTAACGCGATTAGCATGCGCTAACGTGCTTATCACCCTTTCATGAATTTCCCCCTTACTCCTCCCCCTACCCTTATATTAAGCTGCAATAGAGGTTAGTACCATGGCCCGGAGCGCTGAATGCTCCTACGCTGCTCTGAAGCTCATAGAATTCCTATGATCTTCGGAGCAGCGTTGGAGTATTTAGCGCCCTGGGTCGCAGTAGAAACCTCTACCGCAGCTTAGTAAAAGAAAGCTTTAATCAGATAGAGATGAAGTAGAGCTTGAAGTTATCTAGGTACCGCAGGTATTCAATGCCAGTGCCTAAAAATCTAACCCTACCTAAGTATGGATTAGCAACCTGGGTGAAATTGGCCATGCCCAGATGACTTTTGGGCCAATATTCAGTAACCAAAAAAGTGTTGGCACTGAATATCAGGGTCTAATTTATCTAGCTGGATGTTGAACCATTTGTTTATTAGTAGAAGCACCCAAACACGTGAATTTGGCTGAATTTGTATCTTCATTTTCTTAGAACTGTTTTCAACAGGAGCAACAGTGGAGGTAGCAAAAACAATTCAAAGTACAAAATGTCATTGCATGTGACTGCTAAATAAATCAAAGTGTTTCTTGGGGTATATGTTGGTTGTTTTGCTGTAGGCAACAATATTGGATAGGTTTTCAATTTGCAGAGTCATAAAACAATAGATTTACTGCCCAGACTTTCAGTTCCAGATCTGGGCTGCATTTATTTAGGGACAGAGAGATACACCTATAACTGCTGTATTCTGAGCTAGCCATTTATGATATATAATTTTCTGAAATATTTGCACATTTTTAAACCCAGAGCTTTCACTAAGGTAATTATTAAAATGCCAGTTGAGTCTCAAAGCTAAATCTCTATATACAGTACTTTCTACTTCATATAAAGCAGTCTAATAAGTCTGACATTTAGATTTTTCTTTCAATTGTAAAATGTGGCTATGGGATTGATTGAAGTTCTGCATCCTGCAGTTAGTAAATTTTGTAAGTAATATTTTGCTTGTTGCCACGACCAGGAATGTTATGAGGCTCATAATCAAAACTTTGAAACGTTCAAAAACCAGCCTGAGTCGGCACTTGGACGTCCTAATAGCAGGGACGTTCAAGTGCCGATAATTAAAACCAACTTTCTGGATGTGCAGCAGCACTTCTAAGCTGCTGTGCATCCAGAGATCAAAGAGGCGTGTTGGGAGGTGTGTTAAGGGTGGGAATTCGGCAGGCTTCAATCTGAATGCACTACAGCTATAATCAAAGTTTTCCAAGAGGGAACTTAGACGCAGGCAGTTAGACCTGTTTGAGTTATGTCTAAGTTCCACATAGGTGCCCAAACTGACAAGAAGACCACTGGAGGCATGACCTCCCCCTCCATTACTCCCTCAGTGGTCACGATCCCCTTCCACCACCCAAAGAGTGAACACCCCCCCCAAAAAATACATAGGCTCACCATCAGCTGATCACTGCTGAGGAATCCCCATCAGCTGAGATGGTTTGGGGGATTCCTGGTGGCTCAGCTGATGGGGATTCCCCCTGCCAGGATCAGCTGAGCAGCGGAGCCCTACACCCCTCCCCCTGACATCCCCGGACCTCCCTCGATATCCCCTGGCATCCACAAAATCCCACTGACATCCCAGACCTCTCCTGATATCTCTGTCCACCCCCATATCCCCAGCCCCCTGTTAAAAAATCCCCAGGGATCCTCAAAGCCCTGGTGATCCCATGTGCCACAAATTCCCAAATGCTCAAAATTATTTCCCAAAGAATCTCATTCCCACTGATGCTCTACCCTTTGAATAAAAACAATCTGAATGCAAGACCTTCCCTATATCAACCCCTACCCCCCACCAAGCTCATTTGAAACACTATTTCATACTGAGAGAATTATTATGATTTGTTGATGTATCAGCAGTTTGAGATTTTCCCGCATACTGCTTATGTTAATGATTATATTGCCTGGGAGCATTTTAGGTCATAAATTCCTCAGGACCCTGATTTGCCAAGAGGTCTTGGGGACAATGAGGAAAGGAACAATCTCTATTAAATCCAGCCTTGCCGTATAAATTCATATCTGAATTTTTGAATAAGAAACCAAAAACTGGTCTTAAAGACATTTGAACATTGAGACTAAGCAGCAGATTTCTGTGTCTCAATGGCTACGAAATTTGGACTTGGAGGATGAGAAGTACAGCGTCAGAAATCTGACATTTTGCTCTCATTGCCATACCAAATATCACAGTATCATATGATAATGCCACTGGGTTATCTAATAAACAATTAATTTGGTCCCAAATTGATTTCCAGAAATTCATAATAAAAGGGCAATAGAATAATAAATGATCTAAAGTCCCTGCTTCTAGATGACAGTGCCAACATTTATTAGACATAGAGCTATCCAATTTTTGTAACCGAACAGGGGTCAATAATGCAAAAAGTCAGATTTCTACAAACAATAATAAATTATTACTCATAATGACTGGTATTGCCATTCAACAAATTACATATAATTGGAAAGATTGGAGTAGATTAAATTATAATTTCTGGTGGAATTCTTTATGTCATGTTTAAAAAATGGAGAGATTTATTGCAATACAGTGGGGATGTTTCAGGAAATTTCAAGATGTGTGGGAGCCATTAACAAAATATTGTACTGTTTAGATGAAATTGTTTCCCTTAAATTTACAAGTTCAATAGTGAGGGGGGAGGGGGGTTATTTTACTATTACATATTCTATAAGATATTTGATTATAAGGTAGGAAAGGGTGGGAAGGGGGGGTGATTAGAGTTTATGTTTTGTACCAATGATGATTATTAAGTGATGTATTTATTGTTAATTTGTTTGAACATATGTCACACTTATTGTAAGTTTGAAAATGAATAAAGAATTTTTTTTAAAAAAGAAGTACAGCGTCAGCATCTATGAGGCAAACTTGTTTTTTTGTTGTTGCATAGAAGTTTTTGGACCCCTGTTCGATTACAAAAATTAAATAGTTCTAAGTCAAATAGATGCTGGCACTGTCATCTCGCTATAGGAACACTGGATCATCTGCTCTTCTTTTGTCCCTTGATACTTAAATTTTGGCGATCCATTTGGGAGCATACTGGAAGTTCCATTGGCACTGACATATGATACAGTGCTGTTTGGTATGTTATCGATGACCAAGAGTCCCATAACTTCACATTCAAATAAGCTGCTTCTCATCATGACAGGAATTGCCATACAACTTATTCGGAAAAATTGGAAAAATTGGGACAGGCTAAATTATAGTTTTTGGTAGGAATCCTTATGCCAAACCTATAAATTTGAACGTATGAGAGCAATACAATTGGGACATTATAAGAAATTTAAGGATGTTTGGGACCCATTGACAAAACTTTGTAAAGATTGATTATTGGTTTTAGCTCTTTGATTATACGAATCCAGAAGGAGTGGGGGGAGGGGGATATGCCTTTAAATTATTATTTTATTGTAATTAGTTGGTCTTAATCATTTGTATTACTCTTGTTTTCCAAATTTCTATAGATACCATCAAGCTTTTATTATGCCGCAGGGTATGTATTGGATCCTTCCTGAAGTTTTGGAGCATCTTCTGGACTGGTTAATATTAGAATGGCAACTCCTGTCCCCATTGCGATTGTGTTATGTTCTAAGTATCAAGTTAGCTAGGATTTATAAGGGCAATAGAATTTTATTTTTCACATGGTAAACATTATAATTTATTAATAACCTAATACCTATTCCGATTCATCAATCCATGTGTCAGTCCTTATGGTTAAACTCCAAGATTCAAATTGGTGAGTCTAAGATCCTCTGGGAGCATTGGCTGCAGGCAGGTATACGAACATTAGATGATGTGTTATCAAATGGGAAAATGCTTGATTTTTCACGACTGCAACAATCATTCAGTATTTCAATGTCTCAAGTACATAAGTGGTTGCAGTTCAAGCAGGCCATTCAGAAGGGATTCCCTGATTGGCAAAATTTAAAAAATCAGTATAGCTTGCTGGGCCTATGCTTCCAGACAGATTTGCTATGGCATCAGGCAGCCAAGTGGTATAAATTAATTTCTGAATATTTGAATAAGAAACCTAAAACTAGTCTAAAAGACATTTGGAGCATTGAGATACAGCAGCAGATTTCTGCTACTCAATGGCTATGGATTTGGACTTGGAAGATGAGATGTACGGTGTCAGCGTCTATAAGACAAACTTGGTTTTTTCTGTTATATAGAATTTTCTGGACCCCTGTTCGATTGCAAAAGTTAGATAGTTCTAAGTCTAATAGATGCTGGCATTGTCATCTCGATATAGGGACACTGGATCATCTTTTGTTCTATTGTCCCTTGATAATTAAATTTTGGAGGTTTATTGGGGTCAAATTAATATGATATTGGAAGTCTCACTGTCATTGTCATATGACGTAGTGATGTTTGGAACACTATTAATGCCCAAGAGTCCAAAAAATTCAAATAAGAATAGATTACTTCTTATCATGACAGGAGTTGCTATGCAGCTAATCACGAGAAATTGGAAAATTTGGGATAACATAAATTATAGTTTTTGGTGGGAAACCTTATGCCAAATTTATAAGTTTGAATGTATAAATTTGTTACAATTGGGACACTATAATAAATTCAAAGAGATTTGGGGTCCATTAACAAATTTTTGTAAGAATTGATCATTAGTATTTCCCTTTGATTTCTGAATGAACGAGTGCTATACACATCCAGGAAGGGTGGGTGGGAGGGTGCGGGAGGGGGGTGTACTTATTATATCATTTGATTGTAATGAGTGCTGTTTATTGTACTAACTGTTTGCTAGCCTGTTGCACTTTATGTTAGCTTTAAAAATGAATAAAGATTTACAAAAAAAATAAAATAAATAATATATATATATATATAATATTTTGTAATCACCAAAGAACTTGATATCAAAATATATTCTAAAAGTAAAACATATCATGAAAAAATGGATTAATCAAATTATGATCTATGAAATATGAAATTTAAGCATTATAATATTTAACTCTATTAGGAGTCGGAGTTGGCAGCACATTTTCACTGACTCTGACTCCAGTAACCCCAAAATTGCTTCCATCTCCAACTCCGACTCCAAACGTCTGACTCTGGCTCCACAGCTCTGATAGCACCAAGTTTTTTAGGTGCTATGTATAGAATCAAGCCATCCATGTGGGTGTGTCATGGATGTGTAACCAAGTGATATGCACCCTGTTCTGGTTTGTACATCTTAGTGCCAGTTTATAGACCTGCCCCCTTAGTGCATTTCTGATGGTTGGAAGCCTTCTCTCTTCTTATAATATCCAATTGTCTATATGATAACAATATTGAAGGCTTTGTTTGAAATGACGCAGGAAATGTCAAATGATATACCCTGTCATTTCATATCATTAGGAATCAAAAATGAGCAGAACCCCCTCCCCCCACACACACACATTAATAGAAAGAGAGCACACCCTTTCAAAAGAATGCTTGCTCTGTCGGATGAATATGAACTATTTCCTGATAGTGTGCACATATGTGCAAATAGTGCACATACTGCATTCACTATCAATAAATAATGTGCACTCTTTAAAAAGACTGTATAGTATACTCTGGAGAGGGGGTATTGAATTCTGTAAATGATCCTCCAAAATTGTCACTGGAAAAAAAATCAGTGCTAAGCACTATTCTATAAAGGACACTCTGAGATGAGTGTGATGTAAGGAGTGGCCAAGTGGTAAAGCTGCACCCAGAGGTTGTGGGATCAAATCCCAGGGCTGTTCCTTATGACCTTGGGCAAGTCACTTAATCCTCCATTGCCCCAGGTACAAAATAAGAACCTGTACATAAGTAAACCACTTTGAATGTGCAACCACCTCCTTTTAGAAATGTGCTTAGCGTCAATTCCCTTGCCTAAATTTAAAGACTGGAATTTACACAAGCTAAAACATGGTGTAAATGCTGACACCCAACTCCTAGCATTTCAGTACATAAATGGTGATATTCTATAACAGTGCACACAATTTATTGCGGAACACTCATGCCCCTCCCCTGGCCATGCCCCCTTTTGAGTTGTGCACTAAAGGATTTAGTCAAGGATCATACAAGAATAGTACACAAGATGTATGTGCAAATTTCAATGAGTGCTAATGAAATGCCATTATTGATTGTTAAGGCTCATTAATACAAATTTACAGGTTTTTAGCTTGGGCTGGTGAGGTAAATCCTCCGATGCTCATAGAATTCCTATGGGAGTTGAAGCATTTACCTTGCTGGCCCACACTAAAAACCTCTAGTGCCATTTAGTAAAACACAGCCTTAGTTAGGCCTAAATTTCAGCATTGATCTTCTGGCATCATATATAGAATATCTGTGAATCATGTTTACTTTTTCAAAAGAAAGCATGCTCTTTTAAAAGATGCTCACTGTTTCTGAAAGAGTACATATAAGAACATAAGAATAGCCTTACTGGATCAGACCAATGATCCATCAAGTCCAGTAGCCTGTTCTCACGGTGACCTTTCCAGGTCACTAGTACCTAGCCAAAACCCAAAGAGTAGCAATATTCCATGCTTCCAATCCAGGGCAAGCAGTGGCTTCCCTCATGTCTTTCTCAATAACAGACTATGGACTTTTCCTCCAGGAGAGATGGACTGCACCTGAGCACGGCAGGAACTAGACTTCTAGCAAACAACGTCAGGAGAGGAATAGAACAGGTTTTAAACTAAGAAGAAGGGGAAAGCCGACAGTCGACCAAGCATCGACGATTCGGAAGAAGGTGTCCCGTGAAGATACTGAGGGGAAAAAAGGCCGGGAAGAAGCAAGGGACAAATTGCAAGAGTCGACTAACCCAGAAGAGGAGGTTAGAAAGATTGTAGCAAAAGAGAAGAAACTAAAGATCGAAGCACAGGGAATGGAAATGAAGACAACAAAATACCAGGATCTAAATTGCATATATAATCAATGCAAGGAGCCTGAGAATCAAAATGGGGGAACTAGAAACCATGGCCAATGCAGAACACTTAGACATCATTGGAATCTCTGAAACATGGTGGAATGAGGAAAACAAATGGGATACAGCACTGTCGGGGTACAAGCTCTATCGCCAGGACAGATCAGAACAGAAAGGAGGTGGAGTAGCCCTATACATAAAAGAAAGCATACAATCGACAAGAATGGACACAGCAGAGATGACCAACAAGCTAGAATCGCTATGGGTTAAATACTAGGAAGGAATGGACCTGAAATAAAGATGGGCCTATACTATCGTCCACCCGGGCAAACCGGAGATATCGATGAAAAATTGGAAGCTGAGATGAAGCGAGAATGTAAAAGAGGCAACACGGTTATTATGGGAGACTTCAATTACCCCGGGATAGACTGGAGCCTTGGAAGCTCAAAATGCGCTAGAGAGACAGAATTCCTGGAGGCTACACAGGATTGCTTCATGGAGCAGCTTGTTAGAGAACCGGCAAGAGGAAATGCCACTCTAGATCTAATCCTAAATGGGTTAAGGGGACCTGCAAAGGAAATAGAAGTAGAGAACCATAGCGACAACTTTTAACTTCAGGAAAGGAAACTACGAGGCAATGAGGGAAATGGTAAGGAAGAAACTTAGGAACACTTCCAAAAAATGGCAAACAGTAGAACATGCCTGGACTTTTCTCAAGGGCATGGTGAGCAAGGTGCAAAATATATATATCCCCAGGTTCAGAAAGGGATGCAAAAATAGTCGAATAAAAGACCTGACATGGATAACCAAAATAGTGAAGGAAGCGATAGGCAATAAGAAAAATTCATTCAGGAAGTGGAAAAAGGACAAAACTGAGGGGAACTGGAAAGAGCACAAGAAAAATCAAAAAGAATGTCACCGTGTGGTTCGAAAAGCCAAAAGAGAGTATAAAGAGAGGCTAGCCAGGGAAGCACGAAACTTCAAACCGTTCTTTAAATATGTTAAATGGAAGGAGCCAGCTAGGGAGGAGGTAGGACCACTGGATGATGGAGACAGGAAGGGAGTGGTGAAGGAGGAGAAAGAAGTGGCAGAAAGGCTTAACATGTTCTTTTCGTCTGTATTTACAAATGAGGACGCATCCAACATACCGGAACCTGAGCAATTCTTTCATGGAAGTCAAGCAGAAAAATTAACACCCATAGAAGTGAGCCTTGAAGACGTGCGCAGGCAGATAGAAAAACTAAAAACTGACAAATCCCCGGGTCCGGACGGAATGCATCCAAGGGTTCTGAAGGAATTAAAGGAGGAGATAGCGGAACTACTACAGCAAATTTGCAAACTATCCCTGAAAACAGGTGTGATCCCAGAGGATTGGAAGATAGCCAACGTTATGCCCATCTTTAAAAAGGGATCAAGAGGTGACCCGGGAAACTACAGACCGGTGAGTCTGACCTCAGTTCCGGGAAAAATGGCGGAAGCACTGATAAAAGAAAACATCGATGAACATTTTGAAAGGAACGAACTTCTGATAACCAGCCAACATGGTTTCTGCAAGGGGAGATCGTGCCTAACGAACTTATTGCACTTCTTCGAGGGAATTAACAAACAAATGGACAGAGGAGACCCCATAGACATCATATATCTAGATTTCCAAAAAGCTTTTGACAAGGTGCCCCATGAACGTCTACTCTGGAAACATAGATGGATCAGAAACTGATTGGAGGGTAGGAAGCAGAGGGTAGGAGTGAAGGGTCACTACTCGGACTGGAGGAGGGTCACGAGTGGTGTCCCGCAGGGCTCGGTGCTCGGGCTGCTGCTATTTAATATATTCATAAATGATCTAGAAACAGGGACAAAGTGTGAGATAATAAAATTTGCAGACGACACCAAACTATTTAGTGGTGCTCGGACTATAGAGGACTGTGAAGAATTGCAAAGGGACTTGAACAAGCTAGGGGAATGGGCGACGAGGTGGCAGATGAAGTTCAATGTTGAGAAATATAAAGTATTACATATGGGAAGCAGAAACTTGAGGTACAACTATACGATGGGAGGGATATTATTGAATGAGAGTACACAGGAAAGGGACTTGGGGGTAATGGTGGACATGACAATGAAGCCGATGGCACAGTACGTAGTGGCCGCTAAGAGAGCAAATAGAATGCTTGGTATAATCAAGAAGGGTATTGCGACCAGAATGAAAGAAGTTATCCTGCCGTTGAATCGGGCGATGGTGCATCCGCATCTGGAGTACGGCGTCCAATTTTGGTCGCCGTTCCTTAAGAAGGATATGGCGTTACTCAAAAGGGTTCAGAGGAGAGCGACACGTCTGATAAAAGGTATGGAAAACCTTTCATACGCTGAGAGATTGGAGAAATTGGGTCTCTTTTCTCTGGAGAAGAGGAGACTTAGAGGGGATATGATAGAAACTTACAAGATCATGAAGAGCATAGAGAAAGTGGAGAGAGACAGATTCTTCAAACTTTCAAAAAATAAAAGAACAAGAGGGCATTCGGAAAAGTTGAAAGGGGACAGATTCAAAACGAATGTTAGGAAGTTCTTCTTTACCCAACGTGTGGTGGACACCTGGAATGCGCTTCCAGAGGACATAATAGGGCAGAGTACGGTAACGGGGTTTAAGAAAGGATTGGACAATTTCTTGCTGGAGAAGGGGATAGAGGGGTATAGATAGAGGATTACTACACAGGTCCAGGACTTGTTGGGCCGCCGCGAGAGCGGACTGCTGGGCATGATGGACCTCAGGTCTGACCTAGCAGAGGCATTGCTTATGTTCTTATGTTCTTAAAACCAGCTATGCTATCTGCTCTTACCACAAACCCTGGCAATGGGTTCTAGAGCTTATCTATTCTCTGGGTGAAAAAAAAATTCCTCCTATTGGTTTTAAAAGTATTTCCCTGTAACTTCATCGAGTGTCCCCTAGTCTTTGTAATTTTTGATGGAGTGAAAAATCGATCCACTTGTACCCGTTCTACTCCACTCAGGATTTTGTAGACTTCAATCATATCTCCCCTCAGCTGTCTCTTTCCAAGCTGAAGAGCCCTAACCTTTTTAGTCTTTCCTCAGATGAAAGGAGTTCCATCCCCTTTATCATCTTGGTCGCTCTTTGAACTTTTTCTAGCACTACTATATCTTTCTTGAGATAAGGAGACCAGAATTGAACACAATACTCCAGATGAGGTCACCCCATGGAGCGATCCAGGTGCATTATAACATTCTTAGGGATCCTTTTACTAAGCTGTGATAGCGGTTTTAGGGCGCACGCTGGACGCTAACACCAGCATTAAGCTGGCGTTAGTTCTAGCCACGTAGTGCGGGTTTAGCGCAAGCTAAAAACGCTATCGCAGCTTAGTAAAAGGAGCCCTTAGTCTTGTTAACTATCTCTTTTTAAATAATTCCTAACATCCTGTTTGCTTTTATTGCTGCCGCTGCACATTGCGCGGAAGGTTTCATCGTGTTGTCTATAATGATACCCAGATCCTTTTATTTATTTGATTTTCTAGGCCATTCTCCTAGGGGAGCTTAGAATGGTTTACAAGAATTTGTTCAGGTGCTCAAACATTTCTCCCTGTCTGTCCTGGTGGGCTCACATAAGAATTGCCGCTGCTGGGTCAGACCAGTGGTCCATCGCGCCCAGCAGTATGCTCACGCGGCGGCCCCCAGGTCAAAGACCTGTGCCCTTTCCTCATACCTCTGCCAACCCCTGGTGGAGATGCAGCGGGCCCTCTTCCTATCCCTGATAGAGGTGCAGTGGGCAGGAGCAAGCTTTCCGAACTCCTGCCCCACTGCTAACCAGCTGCGCAGATCCAGTTTCTTCGGCTGAGCGGCACAAGCAGCAGCGCGATTTAGTGCTGCTGTTCGGCGCTGAGCGGCTTCCTTACTGGCTCATGAGAATTCACGGGAGCCATTAAGGAAGCCACTCAGCGCCAAGCAGCAGCACTAAATCGCGCTGCTGCTTGTGCCACTCAGCTGAAGAAACTGGATCTGCGCAGCCGGTTAGCAGTGGGGCAGGAGTTTGGAAAGCTTGCTCTTGCCCACTGCACCTCCACCAGGGATCGGCAGAGGACCCACTGCACCACCACCAGGGATTGGCAGAGGTATGAGGATAGTGCAGGGAGGAGGAGTGGGGCAGAGTCTGGCAGCAATGACTGCAGCCTAAAAAATTCTGGGAGGGGGCGTTGGCCCAAATTAAATCGGGACCCCCATTTTGGGGCCAATTTTTAGGCCCAAAAATCCCACTTTATATTCAAGTATATATGGTATATATACTGTATAGGTAAGGGGAGTGCTTTGAAGGGGACCCAATGGAATAAGTTTTAAGATTGTTTAATAAATTTGTATAAAATCAGTCCTGGAACTTTTTGAACAGACCTCGTATACAATGCCACCTATACCCATTGCCTTCAATTTACCCAACAGAATGTCAATGTCCACTGTGTTGAATGCAGATGATATGTCTAGAGAGATGTAATCACAAACCAGAACATTCGTAGATATTGTTAGTAAAAGTGAACACAGTCATAATGATCAATTTTTACATACTGAAAAACAGAATGATTCATTTTACATATTCTGGAAGCTGGAGCAAGATGGTTTTCATTTCATTTCTTATATGTTAATTTGAATGGAATTTGCTCTTATTGGACCACCCAATCAGGCCATGCTCTGGGAGTAATTTGTAAACCTATCATTATTCCATTCACTTTAGGATGCTTTCAAGTTCTAGATGATATTTTACCATTTAAGTTTTCCTAACAGAAAATGCTAATCTTTTTGGCCTCTTTTCTCCCGTCTTTTATGTAACTCAATATCTAAGCATATTTCACCCATATTGTGTCTCATACCATAAATATAAACTAATAAACAAAATAAAAAATTTTTTTCACCAGCATTGTGCTATGGATGTCTATTTTTATCTGTATATTTGTGTACATATACAGCTTTCCAAGACTCACACTGGCTCCCAGTACAAGCATGCATACAACACAAATTCTACTGCACCCTATTCAAAGCCCTAAATTAGGGGTGTCCAACCTTTTGGCTTCCCTGGGCCGCATTGGCTGAAAATTTTTTTTCTGGGGCCGCACAAACTCTAACACTAGCTGATGAGCAAAAAAAAAGGTTGAGCAAGTCCCAAATTTGCAATCACTAATATAGAAGATGTACGTATCTAATAATAAATCTTCATTAAAGGAACACTGTGGAGAGGAACCCAAAAAAGTAGTAATACTTATCCTGACAGATTGATCCCTCCACGTACACCGCTGACAGTGGGAGTAGCCACAGGCTTCCGCATCCTCATTCTGATGTGCAGGGATGCGTGCTCCTGGTTCTCCCATTCACTTCTATTACAGCTATGGTGAGCCTCATCAGATCGGGGATGCTGAATCAGCTGTCAGCAGTGCACATAGAGGATCGTTTAATCAGGGTAAATATTACTGCTTTTTTGGGCTTCCCACTTTGAGCTTAGGCTCCCTCAAAATGAATATCTCCCCTGCTGTAGCTAGTAGGGATCCCCAAGCCTCACCAACTGACGGTCACCTCCTCCCTCTCCAACTTCCCAAGTTCTGCAGCTGGCAGCAATATTGCAGAGTGGCTGCCTTCCCTCCTCCATGCCCCCCCCCCTCTTGGCATTCATACATGCATGAAAGCAGTGGTAGCTTGAGGATATTCAAGTTTCAAGTTTCAAGTTTCAAGTTTATTTAATTCTTAATATATCGCCTATATAAACATTCTAGGCGATGTACATAATATATTAAAACATAGAAACATTAATATACTTTAAAAACAACAAATTTCAATAATGACTAACAAGAAAGCGGGGAAAAAGGGGACAAAGTTACAATAAGGGCATAGGAAAAAAGGGAAAAAACAAAAGGTTGGGTAAATTGTTACAAGGCACTCTTTATGAATATTAATTTAGATCAAGTAGATACGTTAAAATTTTAGAGATCGTAGGCGTCCCTAAACAAATAAGATTTTAAAAGTTTTTTAAAAGCTGAGGTATCATGTTCCATTCTAATATACTGAGGGAGGGAGTTCCATGATTGCGGGCCTGCTACGGTAAAGATGTCTGCTCTTCTCGTACCGATGATTTTTAAAGAGGGGATAGTTAGTAAATTCATTTCTGATGAGCGTAAAGAGCGTTGTGGTTTGTAGGGGATTAGAGATTTTGAAATGAATTGTGGCTCGCTAGATAATAGAGTCTTAAAGATTAGAAATATAATTTTGTACAATATCCTGTGGTTAATTGGTAACCAATGTGCGTCAATCATCAGTGGGGATACATGATCGAATTTTTTTGCGTTGTAGATAAGTTTAATGGCCGTGTTCTGAATTATTTGGAGTCGCCTTCGTTCCTTCTGAGTGATATTTAAGAATAGTGCGTTGCAATAGTCAATTTTTGCAATGATAAATGAATGTATTAAGATATTTATGGAGGAAGGATTTAGAAATTTGGAAATGGCTCTTATCTGACGTAATTTGCCATTGGCTGCAAAGCTTAGAGATTTGGGGTTGCAAGACTGGAGGAAGATGTCTCTAGTTGGCAGGGCTTGAGAATCCCCACTAGCTCAAGTATTTATAAATAGAACTCAGGCAGGGAGAAACTTTGGTGCCCATCCACTAATTATGGGCTCTAGTCCCTCCCCCAAATCAGCTGTATATGACTACGCCACTGAATACAAAAATAATTGTGATGCACATATCCCAAAGCTAACATATTCCAGTTAATAAATTCAAAATAAAACAATTTTTTTCTACCTTGTCTGGATGTTTTGTTTTGCCATCATCTTGGTCCCAGTTTCTCTTTCTGCTTTTTGTCTGTCTCCAACTAATTTTCTTTCCAGTGTCTGCTGTCCATTTTTTTTTCTCCTCTTCTCTTGTTCCATTTCCTTCTTATGCCTGTCTCCAATGTATTGAATTTTCCTTTTCAGCTTTTTCTTTTCTTTTTTGCCTCGGTCCATTCAAATCTTGCCTTCTTTCTCACCCTTCTTCATTTTAAATGTTCAGCTACCTCTTAATTCTCCATCTTCTCTCAGTTCCTAACTCTCCCATTTCCCATCTCACTCCTTTCCTAGCTGCCTATTTCCTGTTATCTACTCCCCATTACCACATTTCTACCACTGTACTCACTGCTCAGTCACTCATCTTGTCATCTCCATTTTGACCTCATCCACCTGGCTCACCACATTAAGAATCCCCCTCCCTCTCTCCTCTGGTCAGGCTATAATTCCCTGTCCCTTTTTTTTCCATCTCCTAGCATCTTCTTATCCCAGCTCTCTTCCCTCCTGCCCTCCTATGGGTCCATATCTGCTCCTCTATCCCCATGGTCCAACATTTTGCTCCCTCTCTTTTCTGGTTTTCTTCTTCCCTCCCCCTCTTGATGCTGAACAATGAAATGGAGGGGGAAAAAAGAGAGATGCTACTTCTCTCTGCCTTCCATCCACAGGCCTAATATTTCTCCCTCCCTCTTTCCCTCCCATCCCCAAATTCAACTTCACTCCCTTTCTCTTTCCAACTGCCCCAATCCCATCTCTCCCCCTGCCTGCCTGCCTTCCCTAGGTCCACCATTTCTCCCTTTCTCTTCCCAACAGTTCTCCCTTCAAGTATCTCTTGATCTCTTCCTCCACACCACCCCAGGTCCAACTTTTCTCCCTTCAGACTATTGCCCACCATCTCTCTGCCCTGTTTCTGGCCATCATAAGCTCTCTCCCCACATCCAATCTAGCACTTCTTTTAATACCCTCCCCCTCTGTACTTTAAAAAAAAAGTCCAGGAGGCTTCCTCGGCCCAGTATGTTCTTCCCCTTCTCTCTCCTCAATTGCACCATCTCTTTCCCTCTCTCAGACACCCAATTCTCCCTTTCTATTATTTCCCTCACCTCTGCATCTCTTTCCTTCACTCTTTCATCTTATGGCTCATGCTCCCCTCTATCTTCCCCTTCATTCTGTCTCATTCACTGCTGCCCCCAGCCCTCTCTGCCTTCTCCTGAACGGCTACTGCTGCTGGTGTCTGAAAGGACTACAGGGTGAAACTGAAAGAAGCCAAGAGAGAGAGATACGTCTGGCGAAAGCACAGGCGGAAGAACAAATGGCTAAAAATGTAAAAAAGGGAGACAACATTTTTTTCAGATATATTAGTGAAAGGAGGAAGATGAAAAATGGAATTGCTAAACTAAAAGATGTTGGGATATGTGGAGAGTGATGAGGAAAAAGCAAATGTGCTAAACAAATACCTCTGTTCTGTGTTCACAGAAGAAAATCCTGGAGAAGGACCGAGATTTTCTGGCAAAGTTACATGAGAAAATGGAGTAGATTCTGTGCCATTCATGGAGGAGAGTGTTTATGAACAACTTGAAAAACTGAAGGTGGACAAAGCAATGGGACCATATGGGATCCATCCCAGGATACTAAGGGAGCTCAGAGATGTTCTGGCAAGTCCTATTAAAGACTTGTTCAACAAATCTCTGGCGATGGGAGTGGTTCCTGGGGATTGGAGGAGAGCGGATGTGGTCCCTATTCACAAAAGTGGTCATAGGGATGAAGCAGGAAACTACAGGCCGGTGATCTTCACTTCGGTTGTTGGGAAAAAAAAAATAATAATAATAATGGAAGTGTTGCTGAAAGAAAGGATAGTGTACTTCCTTGAATCTAATGGGTTACAGGATCCGAGGCAACATGGCTTTACAAAAGGTAAATTGTGCCAAACGAACCTGATTGAATTTTTTGATTGAGTGACCAGAGAGCTGGATCGAGGACATATGCTAGATGTAATTTACTTAGATTTCAGCAAAGCCTTTGATACGGTTCCTCATAGGAGGCTGTTGAACAAACTTGAAGGGCTGAAGTTAGGACCCAAAGTGATGAACTGGGTTAGAAACTGGCTGTCGGACAGATGCCAGAGGGTGGTGGTTAAATAGAAGTCGCTCGGAGGAAGGAAAGGTGAGTAGTGGAGTCCCTCAGGGTTCGGTGCTTGGGCCAATCCTGTTCAATATGTTTGTGAGTGACATTGCTGAAGGGTTAGAAGAAAAAGTGTGCCTTTTTGCAGATGATACCAAGATTTGTAACAGAGTAGACACCGAAGAGGAAGTGGAAAATATGAAAAAGGATCTGCAAAAGTTAGAGGAATGGTCTAATGCCTGGCAACTAAAATTCAGTGCAAAGAAATGCAGAGTGGATCCAAGATGGCGACGGAATAGGGACGCTGTGTGGAAGCTCCCGATAGTTTTCTCAAATTGGACATTTTTTCGGTATACAATTACGATTTCCTACCTTCGACATGCCCAAACGGAGAGGGAGACGCGCCGCTGGGGCCTCGCAGCGCTCAGAGACCTCCGTGTTCGGCAATATTGAAGAAATTATCAGGCGCATGCAGGGAACGTCGGCAGGATCAGGGCTACCCCCGCTGGAGACGCTTCAGGAGAACGGCGCGCAGCAGTCCTCCTTGGGGCTTGAAACCACCTTTAGCCCTGACAACCGAGCACCTCCCCCGCATCCACGAACGGCTAGCTCCCCGAGGGAGGGGGAACTTCCGGGAATCGGAGTGTTTCCTCCTCTAGAGGCAGAGGAGATCAGTCCGGGGGACAGAGATTCGGTTTCCCAGATTTCTCTAGGAAATCTGAATAAGGAATTCGAGGACAAAACATCTGCGGGGGAAGGATTAACCCAGTCTGGACAGACATTGGAAGACTTGCCAGTGGGTGAGCATAAGACTTTACATTTTCAATTTCCTCAGATAACTAAACCCCAGGAGGTAACATTGGACGCTCTGTGGGACCTGGTAGTTGCTATTCCTAAAACTATAGCGTCCCAATTAAATCAAATGGAAGAACGGTTTAAATTGTATGATATAGACATTCTAGAAACACGGAAAATTACCACTGAAAATAAATTACAGATAGAAAACCAACAACAGAATATTAATTCCCAAAAAGTAATACAGGAGGCTTTAATTAAAGATAATACAAACTTAAGAAGGAAACTTGAGTCACTTGAAAACTCCACAAGAAGTAATAATCTTAGATTAATTAATTTTCCTAAGATTACAACAGTGACTCCTAGAGAAATGATTACTCGCTATATGACGGAAATATTGGGAATTTCTGAATCTTCTATACCACCTCTAACTCAGGTGTATTACCTTCCTGTTAAAGACATTAAAGAAGTAAATCAAGAGCCTTTGGATGTTACAGCATTATTAGAATCCTCAGATAGGGAAGTAGCCACACCGGCAACTTTGCTTCTTTCAGTAGCTCTCACAATGGATAAGATATGGTTACTGAAACTATACTTCAAAAATAAATATAAAGAATTTTTGGGACTAAAAGTTCAAATGTTTCCTGATTTGGCCAGAGACACACAGAAGCGGAGAAAATAATTTCTTCTAATGAGACCAGCAGTAATAGCCCTGGGAGCTACTTTTTTCCTTCGATATCCTTGCAAATGTATAGTCCACTAGCTGATGGCCCGACGTTGCACGGGTATTTAATTATAGCAATAACACTGTAAATGGATTCAAATAAAGATACTTTATAGTGGTGAATGAAATAATTTTTTAACAGCTTTATAAAAAGTACAATATTCAAATTATAATGTGAAATATTTGACAAAATTAATACAATACAACTAACACAAAACTTGATTATAAAC
This sequence comes from Geotrypetes seraphini, assembly GCF_902459505.1. Taxonomy (NCBI): domain Eukaryota; kingdom Metazoa; phylum Chordata; class Amphibia; order Gymnophiona; family Dermophiidae; genus Geotrypetes; species Geotrypetes seraphini. Next base: position 532,079,059 of record NC_047084.1, on the reverse strand, counting down.
AACATTTTTAGTTTCACCTCCAGGAGCAAGAACATATAAATTCTTGGGTGAACCCACCCTTGAGCAAGCAACGTAGAGTTGTCCATGGGAAAAACAGGGGGATCTTATATCCACTCCACAGTATGTAATAGTCTGTCCCTGTGATTTGTTGATTGTGATAAAGAATGCAAGTCTCACTGGAATTTGCAATCTCTTAAACTGAAAAGGAAGATGTGTTGGAATAAGTGGTATCCGCGGGATAAATACGGTTTCACCTTGTCCCTGTCCCGAACAAAAGTTTCAGTATTGATTTAAACAACTAAATATGTGGAAACTCAGGTTGAAAAGAAACTCCATGCAGGTTTTTCCCGGTTCAGAATGGAACCTGTGTTCCTAGTTCAGCATATGTGAGTACTCATGAATGTAATAACATTATGAACTGGGGTGCATGAAGGAAACAGTTACAAACACAGTTAGAACATACAAACTCTATATGTATGGTGTCCGTGGTAGAATAGTAATGATGTCCCTAGTGGTTATAGTGTCATAAAAAGTGTTTTATAGTTGGAATTACTGTGAGAATGGCAGCTTTTTCCATTTTTTCCATTGACATGAATGGGTGAAATCAGATTTTCTGTTTGTAGCTCCGCCCACGTGTGCAGGTGGGCCATGAGACCCCCAGAACATATCACCCCAGGTAGTGAGGGATCTGCACACCAAGTTTCGTTCAAATCGGGCAAGCCGTTTTTGCGTTGACAGCTTTTTACATTTTTTCCATTGACATGAATGGGTGAAATCTGATTTTCTGTTTGTAGCTCCACCCACGTGTGCAGGTGGGCCGCGAGACCCCCAGAACATATCACCCCAGGTAGTGAGGGATCTGCATACCAAGTTTCGTTCAAATCGGGCAAGCCGTTTTTGCGTGATCGCGGCACATACACACACACATACATACACACATACCTCCGATTTTATATATATAGATTACAAATTGCATAAATTTGTTTTCTTTGAACCGTCTCAACTGACAACATTCCTATCACTGTCAAGACTGGAGAAAGAGACAGCTCAAGATAGATAAAGATAGACGACTGTTAGCACAGCATTAACTACAACTGTCTTTCTTCTTTAATTGATTACTTAAATTCCGTTTATTTTTAATCTTGGATCCCAAATAGAGGACTTTGGTAAGATTAAAGATACAATTATTTCTTGTTTTATATTATGATTGGAAAATTTTTTTTCTTTTTTGCTTCTTCAATTTTGCTTTTCTGTACAAGTTTACACTTTATTGTTATAATGAAAATCTATAAATAAATAAATAAAAAAAAGAAAGAAATGCAGAGTAATGCATTTGGGGATTAATAATCGGAAGGAACCGTATATGCTGGGAGGTGAGAAGCTGATATGCACGGACGGGGAGAGGGACCTTGGGGTGATAGTGTCCGAAGATCTAAAGGCGAAAAAACAGTGTGACAAGGCAGTGGCTGCTGCCAGAAGGATGTTGTGCTGTATAAAGAGAGGCATAGCCAGTAGAAGGAAGAAGGTGTTGATGCCCCTGTACAGGTCATTGGTAAGGCCCCACTTGGAGTATTGTGTTCAGTTTTGGAGACCGTATCTGGTGAAGGACATAAGAAGACTTGAAGTGGTCCAGAAGAGGGCGACGAAAATGATAGGAGGCTTGCGCCAGAAGACGTACGAGGAGAGACTGGAAGCCCTGAATATATATACCCTAGAGGAAAGGAGGGACGGGGGAGATATGATTCAGACGTTCAAACACTTGAAGGGTATTAACATAGAACAAAATATTTTACAGAGAAAGGAAAATGGTAAAACCAGAGGACATAATTTGAGCAATGTTAGGAAATTCTACTTTACAGAGATGATGGTGGATGCCTGGAATGCGGTCTGGAGAGAGGTGGTGGAGAGGAAAATGGTGACTGAGTTCAAAGAAGCATGGGATGAACACAGAGGATCTAGAATCAGAAAATAATAGTAAGTATTGAACTAAGGCCAGTACTGGGCAGACTTACACGGTCTGTATCTATATATGGCCGTTTGGAAGAGGATGGGCTGGGGAGGGCTTCAATGGCTGGGAGGGTTTAGATGGAATGGAGTAGGTTTTAATGGAGATTTCGGCAGTTGGAACCCAAGCACAGTACCGGGTAGAGCTTTGGATTCTTGCCCATAAATAACTTGAAAACTCCCAGTTCCTATGCCCGTTGATTTTAAAGATTATTTTAGCACAGGGGAAGAGCTTGGATCGTTATGAGACTGGAGAAGAGAGGGCTTAGTCCCTGAAGTTCCCTCAAATCTATGAGCTGTACAGAAGGAGGGGAGGGAGGGAAGGTGATGGGGAGAATGAATGAATTCCGCGCCGCCTTTCAGGACTAGAAACCACTGGATGGGCTTCTCTATGCAAGACGCATGTGGCCCTGCTCACACTCGAAGGTATTTACCGTCTTGCCGGGAGCCTCGGTAATGCGGTGTTTTCTGTCTTACTGGCACCCTCCTTCATTTTCTTGCAGCGTTCGCTGAAAGCCATGGGCAGCGGCTTCCATGCGCCTCCTGCGGCTGATCTGGAAGCATTCCCTCTGACGTCACAACACCCAACTACAAAACTTTCAGGAAAGAATTGAAAACCATACTATTCAAGAAATTTGTCAAATGATCTAACCAAACCGTATCAACCCTTCCCAGATCCCAATGCATACTATAGCTATTAACCTTGTAATCTCCCTGGGAATGCTCAGGCTAATTTCTTGTTGTAACCCACCTAGAACTGAAAGGTATTGGTGGGATAGAAGACACCACTGTAATGCATTCACAAATGTTGCAGGTTAGAAGCCCCAGTTAACATAATTTGATACATATAACTTTCTTGCAGCATTCTTAAGTCCTAATTTATTGGGTTTTCTCCCTGTCTGTGTTTATGAGTAAAGATCTTGTTGAGTCAGGATTGCAATAGTTTAGAATTTCCACAGCTCTTCTACACCATTTATGAGTCTACAAATAAACCTAGCCAATTCACTTCATATGTCTCAGCCTGGAGTTCTTCGTAGCTCTGATGATCAGTTGCAATAAGTTATTATGATTTCTGGTAGATAACTTTCATGTTATATATTCTATAGCAAAACTTCCTAATTCTCAATATTTGTATTATAGAGTGAGCCAATGGAATTTGGTTACTGTGAACAAATGGAATCTGGTTTGTATTATACTGTGAACCTATGGAACCTAGATGTTGGACAGCTTTGATTCAATAGCTCAGGAATGTCCTTGCGGTTAACTCTCCTTCCCCCCCCCACCCCTTTTTTCAGGGCTACACTGCATCCATGTTATAACTCAGGATGCAATCTTTTTCCTCGTTGGTTACCTCTGGAAGCAGGACATATTGGAGAAGCTGCTTATGCCTACCACAAGGTCTTGGGTTGTCTCTGAAGCAGGTATTTTACCAAGACCCTAGGACCAAGACAAACCTTAATTCCACCTTTTTTCTTCATACACTTCATAAATAAAATCATTCTAAGTTAGACATTGGGTCTATGCTTTGCTAGATATCAAATTGAAGTTTGTGTTTAGCTATCTCCCCTTTCCCACTCTCCCCGTTCCTTCTGCTCCCTCTCCTCCCCCCCCCTCTCCACACTTGGTCTCACTCTCGTTATCGCTTACCAACCCTACCTTCTGTCTTACCATTACCTCTGCTAAATCTCAGTTATAGAGTTCTCCACGCCCCCCTCTTCATTGCCTGTAATTTTTGTTAAAATTCTGTAATTTTGTAATTTTGTTAAAATTTTATAAATCCGTGTGTCACCGCGGACCTTAATTAATGAATGTGAACTGCCTAGAACTTTTTGGGTATGGCGGTATACAAGAATAAAATTATTATTATTATTATTATTATAACTACACAGCAACAAGAAATCCTTAATCAATTTGGTGTTAAACAAGTTACCGTAGATGCATCTGGTTCTTAATCCATAAGAGAGTGTTTGACCCAAGTCAGCTATAAAGTGGAATTTACAAAAGGTAAGCTTTTTCCCAAGAAAATAGGACCATTTGCTTGAAAGAAATAGTACTGAGAGACAAAATGTAAAAAGCTAGATTACAAGTTAAAATGATATTATAATGACTCACGGTATTAAAAGATAAATCCCTAGGTTTAAGCCTGCTGAGAGGAAATGGCTCTCATATAGATGGTGGTAAATTTATGGATTAGGCTGCTAACTAGGCACTCCAGCAAACACTTTTAAAAATTTAAATTTGCTGAATTATTGAGTTCAGTGGTATTTTTAAATATTCAGATTTGATGAGATTCCAGCTGAATCGCACTAATCAAGGGATTTTCTCAGCCTGCTTTCTTGAAGGCAGCAGGAAAGAGCTGTGTGGAGAGCAACGATTTGCATATGAAAAATTCTAGGTCATATCCTCAAGGGAAGAGGTGTCCCAGGAAGTTTGGAACCAGATTAATTTTAAGATTAATGCAAAGAAATAGTCATTCAGAGGCAATAGCAAACCTACTCATGGATGTTGCACTAATAACCAAAACAAATCTATTAAGTTTTACCTGCAGACATGACTTTGAATATTGCTCTTTTAATGATGTTTGCGAACAGAAAACATACAGTATATCTGTGCCTCTGAATTGTTTCTGTCAAGAGTCCTTGGTATGACCACAAAAACACTATGTTAAATTATACAGAATATTGTTCTCAGTATTGCAACACTAGGATGTCTCATTAACTGAGGCAATCTATACAGAGAAGTGGAAGGTCATTCTAGAAAAGGTCACCTATTTTTATGTAACAAGAAGGTGCGTCTTTTGCGTTTCTTCAGTAAAGGACAGCAAATGCCTACTTTTTTTAAAAAAAAAGATCAATATGTGTGTACATTTTAGATATGTTATTCAAGCCATCAAAACAACATGGAGAGGGTAGTCACGTACAAAACAAATTTATCATAAAGAAAAAACATATTTCAAAAAGTGGTGGAAAAACCTCAGAAACCCAAGCAATGTACACATTCAACAGGATTGCAACTATATAGGACTGCTTCAGTGTGAGTTGAGGATAATCATAGGTAAAAAAAATAATAAAAAAAACCCCAACAAAAAAAACACATCACACCCAGACAAAATGCAAACATTTGGTATCAAAAAGATAAGGTGAAACATGTATGGGAGCTTCCAGTTTACCTGTAAGCTGATAACAGTGGCTGAGTGAACCCGATATAGTTTACAGTGGGGTAGGGGGTGGGGGGTTGGAATGTGGGAGTTCGTATTAGGAGCTAGAGGGTGACAGGGATTGGATGTTGGGGTGCTAAGGAAAAAAGGATTTGGTATTAGGAAAGGGAGGATTTTGATTGGTAAAGGAGCTGTGGTGGGATTGAAGGGTGATTTGGGCGGCTTAAATTCATTTTTGGGAAGGGTGGAAGTGTGGGAAGAGGTGGGTAGGTAGGGTTAAATTTGTTCCCTTCCCGCCCTCCCAGTTTTTTGGGTAGTTTGGTTTTGGTGGGTTGTAGGATGGGTTGGTCGCAGCTTTTGCAGAAATGTGTATATGGGGGTGAATTGTGGAGAGTGTGGCTTATGAAGTTATGTATTACATGTGCTTATTCTGCTCATGTGCGAAATCGCCATGGGTGGCCGGCATGACTCTGTATAACCGCGAGTCTTGCTAGGGGAAGTGGGGTTTGCTGAAATGTGATGAATTTGGTGAGATGGGCTAATTCGACACCGATTAGCATCAAGGGGTTTGAGTGTTGTGAGTTGAGCTAAGTTCAAAGGTTTTTGGTTGTTAAGATACACTGAATTATTTATGTATGAAAATGTTATATATGAATTCACTGTTGGATAAGTATTATAAAGCTGTGGCCCATGCTTTGCCATTACTAAGAGTTATTGCATCTTTATTTAGTAATGAATCTATGAGGAGTGATGTGAATGCCAATATTACTAAAATTCAGGTTAGTGTCTTACATTTTCTAGTCATTTTCTACCAAACTTTAGTAAAAGGACTTCCTAAGTAACTTGAGGGTTTGTTTAAATTTATTTATTTATTTGTTATAACAACCCTGATATTTAGCTTATTTTACAATTCTTATATTATAATTGCTAAATTGTATTTGGGTTTTTTTAAATTAAATTGTAATGATTTATTTAAATTCAATAAAATATTTTGGTAAAAAAAAAAAAAAAAGGATGAACTCGTACGGCAAATTGTAATCAGTTCAACCATGTATTATGTATGTTAACCTGTAACCCTTCTGAGCTCGTTGGGGAGAACAGACTATAAAACAAATTAGATAAATAAATAACTTCTGGCATTCGGTCTATGCCTGGATTCCAGTATTAGTATCTGTGTACCAGCTGGCCTTGAATTTCTCAGTATAATTTGTAACCCTGTGTCCTGTGTTTTAAAGTAATATCAGTACAAAAGGAAGTGGCTATCATAGGGGAAAACAATCTCCAGTGATTCAAGACAAAGTTAGACAAGTTCCTATTGAACAAGGTCGTATGCTGGTAAGGCTAGTCTCAGTTAGGGCACTGGTCTTTGACCAAAAGGGCCGCCGCGTGAGCAGACTGCTGGGCGCGATGGACCACTGGTCTGACCCAGCAGCGGCATCTCTTATGTTCTTATGCTTTTTTCTTTTTTTATGAAGTTCAAACGCTGGCATTGTCATATTAATATAGGGACTTTGGATCATCTGATACTTAGTTTCTTAGATACTTAGACTTTTGTCCATTGATACTTAGTTTCTGGAAGTCAATTTGGGGACAAATAAATCTTATTCTTGAATCGTCTACCCCTTGTCATATGAGGCGATAATATGTGGTACACTACGTCATGTCAAACCTACTTTAGACAAATTTAAAAATTGCCTTTTCATGATATTGACAGGAATAGGGGTTCAGCTGATTACCCATAATTGGAAAAATAATGATAGGATTAATTTTACTATTTGGTGGGTAACTGTGTGTACCACGTAGAAATATGAAAAGATGATGGCAGAACATTTTGGGAATAATAAGTCTTTTAAAGATATATGGAGTCCATTGACTAATTTTAACTTAATTAAGGTCATGTTTCTTTCTTTATTCATTACATTCATTGCACATCCAGGGAGGGTGGGTGGGTGGGGGGGGGGAAATATATTTTGAAAAATTTATTTATTTCATTATAATATTGAAATTATTTTATATGTATTATTATTCAAATAATGAATTCAGGAAATGATTGCCAATGTAATAATTATATAGTTAATAATGTGTTTTTGTGCAGTTTTTCTGATATATCAATTGTATTACATTATTGAAGTTTGAAGATCAATAAAGATTAAAAATAAAAAAATAAAAAAAGAAGTTCAAACGAACGTGCTGACATCAGGTTATCACACTCAATCAACGGGGAAAACCCCCCATGATGAAGTTAGTCTGCAAAAATCATTAAATTAGCATCATCCACTCTATTTCAGCATTCAGTCTCTTAGGTTTCACAGAGTTCAGTGTAAAAATCCATTTCTGCTCTTTAAAGTTGAGTCTCTCTTCATAATTCCCTCTTTCCCACCCGATCTTAATCTGGTCAATAATCCTCCATTTTAAATTCAAAATTTTATGCTTCATATCTAGCCAATGCTGTGCAAGAGGAGCCTCCATATTCCCTGTATTGAGCATTTTAAATAACTAGAGACCGATGATGATTTTGGTGTGTATAGTTTGCGTTTGTTGAAACCCTTTTTACACGCAGCAACACCGCTGAGGTCTGTGAGAAGATTATTATTATTTTTTTTTTAATGTTCAAATCTATTTTATTAATCAGAAGGAAATACAACAGCAAGAATAACTATGGTTTACATTTTCATCAAACAACCGCGGAGGGCTGGACTCTTATGCCCTCCCCGGACCCACCTCACCCCACCCCACAGCAAAGAAGCCCCAACCCCCCGCCCTCCCGTCCCATCCCCCCACATGTACAGATACTCAGAGACAGGGATCAGCAAAGACACTGAGAAACACTGACTCAAATGTGAAGTCTATTCAACACACGGCTACGACTCTCAGGAGTCAAAATGTTCAAGTACGGAGTCCAAGTGTGAACAAAGTCTCTGCTCCGGCGTCGAGAAGAACAGGCCAAACAGGCCTCCCAACCCAGCAGTTCATGAAGGCGATTCCTCCAATACCAAAAAGAAGGTGGTTCAGAAGAAAGCCAGACTGTTATTTAAGGTAATGCTGGAAGTAGCATTAGGCACCATAAAGCACTTCCGTAGGTGTGATTCATGTCAAAGGTAGGCACAGAAAATGTAGGCCTTGAAAACCCTGGCCTACATTTCTGGCGCCTATCTTTGCCGAAGGCATGATTCTATAAATGGCACTGTCGCATGATTGACAGATGATCAGCCCCTGCTGGTACCCATCTGGGGCAGAGGGGTAACATTTAAAAGCAAAGATTTGTTCAGGCAACGGCTGAGGTTGCCAAGGCAACTTATTTTAAAACATTGAACTGTCTGAAGTCATAGATGCTATTAATAAGATCAATGGAAAATTTTGATTGGAAAGCATTATGCAGGAGAGGGGGGGCTTGGTTTGGAGTCATTATTGATTCAAAGTTATCATTTGAAGCTTATATTTCGAGAGCGATGTGAAATTGATTTTGGCAACCGTGACAGCTGTGGCAAGTGTGTGAATAATTTGATGAAGTGATTTCTTTTTCAATCACTGGATATGGTGCCGTCTTTTCATTGCCTAAAAGCTGCAGTAGGTTATTTCTAGGATTGCCAACAAATGTAGCAGAAAACATGTTGCAGAGAATGCAGCTGCTGGGCTTTTGAAAGGTGTTAGTCTTTGTGAACACGTGTCTCTTATTTTGCAAGAGCTTCACTGGTCCCAATAGATAAGATCAGGCTTGAGGTTTCATCTATTAAACAGATAAAGTTGGTCGGCAATGCTTTATTAACTGTGCAGGGAATAATGTTGTGGAATGCATTACCATTGGATATAAAGAATGCCTACCAGTTTATTTCAGTTCAGAAAATTGGTTAAAACTTTGATTTTCCAGAAATGTTTTGGTACATGATTGAGTAGGAATTATTTAAGTTCATCTTTTTTTTTTTATTGTGTTGTGCATGTTTGATTTGGTAAATGACTGAGTTATAAAGAATATTATTATTTTGTTATAATTTATGAAATGATTTGTTTTTATGTCTTTTTGTAGTTTGTAACCTTATTCAATAATGTGTGATCAACAAACATTCATTACTATATAGATATCACATTTTTTTTTTGGATCATCAGAGTCTTGCGCAGTGATCTACTATATTTTGTTTAGAAGACTGCAAAAATCGTCATTGATCCGTTTATTTAAACCTTTCTTTTTAATTTTTGCTTTTTTCTGTTTAATACTTTATAATTTAAACATCTACTCTTTTTTTTTTTTTCTTATTTGAAAGTTAAGCACTTATCTTTTCATCAGAACTTTGTCGGCTGGGGACAAAACTTGATGGGGGATAGCGTTAGCAAAGGGGGACAGCCTTGAAAAAGCCTAAACGGCGAAACATGTTGGAAATGTCCCCATACTGATTTACCAAAATGGGACCTTGTGCTAAAATAGCCCAACTTAATAGCAGCCCACATTGTTAACTTCTTCCCTAGTCTTTTTATTTTGCTGTACTGAGACTTAGAAATCAACTTTCCTGAGATGGAAGGGATAAAGACCTGTTTTTGGTCATTTGATTTAGTTAAGGAGATTTCATTGGTCATTCAGTTCCAGCCCTTTTTCCCTTGTTATATACAGTACTATTAACTGTAGGAATTACCTGGTTTCATAGACAGTGAATCTCTCAAACCGGGCACTCAGCACTCTTTGTGTCCCGTCAATGCAAACACCAGCCCATTTTTATTTGACAAATGTGGATATTTTAAAGGCCGCATCCATAAATTGCAATTACAAATACAAATGTCTTTGTAAATAGCAATTAATAATAATAATAATAATAATAATAATAACTTTATTCTTTTATACCGCCACAATCTTGCGACTTCCATTAACAACCTCTTCTTCAAACAATGAACAATGCACTGCCATTTGAGCATTATAATCAATCCAACTGGGGGTTACACAGTATATCTGGCCTCGCTACCATTGAGCTCTGGAGGGCTGCCTTCTAAACTGCCCCTCCCCCTTAATCCAATTTTCTTTCTTGGACAGCTTTACCCATATCTTGTCCCATTCCATCTAAGGATTGGCCCCTTTACTGCCAGCTGTTGAACATGCCAATGTTAAAGGCCTCCCCGCCATCCGAGCGGAGAGACATTCCTCTTTACTGTTCTTATCATTTACTTATGCAATGCCACTTATGCAACTCATTCGTATCCATATGCTGTGTACCTGACCCCATTGTGATACCTACCTGTGATGTTGACAGCTGTGACAAATCTAGGGTGGGAAAGGGGGGTACATTGCCATGCCATACCTCGCAGCTGACTTGCCAGCTTGCCTCAGGACGTTGATGCACAGCACTCCCACCCCATACCCCTTGTGCCTACGTTCCTTTTCCTTATTTGTTGCCCTCCTTCCCCCCACCATTTCCCTGCTCTTTGCTCCTTTCCTCTGCCCTGCTTTTCCCGCCCTCCCTCACCCTCCCTTCTTTTCTTCCACCCCGCGCTGGCCACCTCCACAAAGATATTGTCCTGTTTGTGATTGCCTCCCCTTAATGGGGGAGGTCTTGTTCTTTCTCAACAGAAGTGTGATCAGAACATTTGAGAAAGACTTTGCTTTCTAGTGTTTCTCAGACACGTGGTATTGGTACCTGCTGCTTAGAACTAGACTCTACCACAGCTAAGCATATTTCAGATATCTCTCTTATTTCTCTCTGGCTAACCTTATTTTAATTTTAGATAACCAACTACAAGTGGTTATATTTTTGATACCGAATTAATAAAATCTCAGTCTACTTTATTTTCTCTACTGGCTTTTTAGTAAATACAATATTAGAGGTTGTTTTCACTTCAAACAAGGTATATAGGCCTAGGAACTTTACAAAATCCACTCACATACTCTTCTACCCATCAGTCCTAAGGGAGGCTTTCGCTATAGTCTAAATAATCCACTGCCTATTCCATTTACTTAAGTGTCTTCTCACTTATCTCACTGACACATAACTGCTTTTTATCTAATCATATAATTAGCACAACTATTATGCAGTGCAATACCTATTCTACCTTAATTGCAAAAAACAATCAATTTGAAAGCTTGCCCCATCTGTCTTCAGTTTTCTGCTTTGAGAAATTAATTGACCCAACTGCACAAAGAATTAGCTGCCCTGAAAGGAGCTTTCCCCAAGATTCGATATGAAGTCTATCTACCCTTCTTACACAAAGAATCAAACATCCCAAGAAGATTTGTTACATAGAAATACTAACTCTCTCAAAGAATACCCCTGTGCAATGCCTTCTCTGGCCTGACAAAGGAAGAGGCTCGGGAATAGAATCTAATGTGGGTACAATTTTAAAAGATTCCCTTGAGTACCGTATTTTCACGCATATAACGCGCGTGTTATACGTGTTTTTACAAACCGTGCATAACCTTGCGCGGTATACGCGTGAGCGCGGTATATAAAATTTTTTTTACATAGTTCCCATCCCGCCCGACGCCCGATTCATCATCCGGAAGGACCGCTCGCACCCCCACCGCTCGCACTCCCACCCCGATGGACCGCTCGCACTCCCACCCGAAGAACCGCTCGCACCCCCACAGCCTCCCCCCCTCCCCCATGGAGAAGCTGTCTACCTTGTTTCCGGATTCCAGTGAGCCCAGCTGCTTCCTCTTCCGGCGGTCCTGCCCCTTCTCTGAGCCCTGCTGCGCTGCTTCCTCTTCCGGCGGTCCCGCCCTTTCTCTGACATCAGAGAAAGGGCGGGACCGCCGGAAGAGGAAGCAGTGTAGCGCAGAGCTCAGAGAAGGGGCAGGACCGCCAGCAGAGGAAGCAGCTGGGCTCACTGGAATCCGGAAACAAGGTAGACAGCTTCTCCATGGGGGAGGGGGGAGGCTGTGGGGGTGCGAGCGGTTCTTCGGGTGGGAGTGCGAGCGGTCCATCGGGGTGGGAGTGCGAGCGGTGGGGGTGCGAGCGGTCCTTCCGGATGATGAATCGGGCGTCGGGGGGGGGCATCAGGCTTTCAGGGTGGGGACAGGACTTCAAGGGGGAGAGGAGAGTCGGGGTGGCCAGAGGAGAGTCGGGGCAGTGAATGGAAAGTCGGGGCGGGTGAAAGGATAGTCGGGGCAGCCAGAGGAGAGTCGGGGCAGCCAGAGGAGAGTCGGGGCGGCATGCGCGGTATACCCGTGAGCGCGGTATATAAAAATTTCTTTACATAAATTTGTGTTTCCTGCGCGCTATACCCGTGTGCGCATTTTACACGGGTGTGCATTATCTACGTGAAAATACGGTAATGCCTTTTTTTTTTACCCTGGGGAATGAGGATGGTCCAGGAATAAAATCTGAAATGCATTTAGTAAATAAATGATTTACAGTGACTTCCCTATGAGGAAAGACTAAAACAGCAAGGGCTTTTCAGCCTGGAGAAGAGGCAGCTCAGTGGAGATATAATAGAGGTTTATAAAATACTGAGTAGAGTGGAACAGGAAGATGTGAATCACTTGTTTACTCTTTCCAAAAATACCAGGACTAGGGGGTCATGCTTGAAGCTACTAAGTAGTACATTTAAAACTAGAGAAAATATTATTTCATTCAATGTGTAATTAAACACTGGAATTCATTGCCAGAGAATGTGGTGAAAGAAGTTACAGTAGCTTAGCAGGGTTTTAAAAAAGTTTGGAAATTTCCTAAATGAAAAGTCCATAAGCCATAAGCTGGACCTTGGGAAAATCCACTACTTATTTCTAGGATATGAAGGATAAAATCTATTTAACTCAAGATCTTGCCAGGTACTTGTGACCTGGATTGGTCACCGTTGGAAACAGAATACTGGACTTGATGAACCTGTGGCCTGTTCCAGTATGGCAAACTCTTATGTTCTTAGGAACTTCTATCCACAGGAAAGTAGAGAAATAAATTTGACACTGGAGTAAATTCTAAGAAATAGGGCCTTCTAATAAAGAAATAAAAATCTTAAAATATAACCTTTTGATTTCAAATACAGGAGGAGGAAATGTGGTTAAATTACCAAGGGACACATTTATCAAGTTGCATTAAGAAGCTAGCACAGGTTTTGCTGCATGTTAACCACTAGGATGGGTTCATACTAGCATGTAAAGAAAAACACCTCTGTGCTAACTGCTAAACCCAGGTAGCTGCAGTAAAAAATGTGACAGGAGTGGTGTGGAGTATTTTGTGTGGCCCCGGTCGAAGGCGATGCAGTATTTTTCTCTGCTGCCTCCGGGTGTTTACTGTCTTGCAGGCTCCTTCATCTGTCTTACTGCAGTGTTTGCCTGTTTGTGCAGCCCCAGAAACATTTTATTCAGCCAATGCGGCCCAGCGAAGCCAAAAGGTTGAACATCCCTGCTCTAAGCTGAGTGGGGTGGTGGTGCTTCAATATTATGCCTTCAACTACTCCAGGTTCCTTGGAGTTGTGCAAAGTTTGTCTGTTCCTCACTATTGGAAAATTGGTAGTCAAACAGCACCCCCTACTGGCTGAACTGTAGGTGGAGGACTCCTGCTCTGCTTAGAAGAAACAGTAGTTGGCATGACTGCTGATAATGTGGCTGAATTTAATGCAAAAGGCTACCCCCCTAATAGCCCAGGACTTGCCCAGGGTAATACTCCCCCCCCACAAAAAAAAGCCCAGGGTAATCCCTGGTAGTCTAAGGGCTCCTTTTACAAAGGCGCACTAGGGCCTTAACGCGCAGAATAGCGCATGCTAGCCGTTACCGCTTCCTTTTGAGCAGGCGGTAGATTTTTGGCTAGCGTGCGCTAATCCGGTACGTGCGGTAAAATCTGTAGCGCACCTTCGTAAAGGGAGCCCTAAATGTATGGGAAAGTGAGTTGCTTTGATAGGTAGGTTCTTTGCCAAGAGGTAGGGCTTTATTTAGGTGTATAGTAAAGGTAAAATGTAAAATCAAAGGAATTTGTCTACCTGGTCCAACCATCCACAGGAGTTCTTTCTTGTCAGGACATATTTTAAACTTACTAGTACCTATCCAGTTTCTGGCTGTGGAAAAGTGTTAGGACATGTATTAATCAATTGTACAGACTTTCATTCATAGGTTTACATGGATCCAGTTAATTTTGTGTCCTCTGAAATTTTAAGGGGCACAAGTGAACTAAATACATGTTAACGAATACACAATTCCAATAGTTAATGAATGGGGTGAATGACTAGCTAGGAAGAATTTCTCAAAAACTTTAAACATTGATTATATCAAAACAAAATATAATTCAATTGAATTCAATACAAATTTTTAGTACCACTATGTTCTGGATACCACATTTGATTTGCTTCAATTATCAACTGAACAGTCCACTTTTCTTTTGATTGTAATGTTAACTTTAAGAAAGTATAGAAATGTACTTGAACTTTGTAATTAAAGAGATAGCATATTGTACAAATGTGATACTAAGGGGTCGCATATTAAGGTGCGCTAACCGATTTAGCGTGCACTAAAGATCAGCACACGCTAAATGCTAAGACATCCATTTTGGTGCCTTAGCATTTAGCGTGCGCTAATCTTTAGCATGCGTAAAATCGGTTAGCGCCCCTAAATAAAAGAATCCCTAAGGGTCCCTTTTACAAAGCCACAGTAGCGATGCTGCCACGGTAAATGCACCAAAGTCCACTCAGTTCCTATTGCGCATCATTATTGCGTCTTTGTAAAAGGGGCCCTAAGACTTACCATTATAATTCCACTCTGAATGAGTGGTTGAGCACGATAAATATTGATAATTTCAAGGTAATGTATGCAAGGGTATATTATGACCAAAATAAAGCAAAAAGGAATACTTTTTAACTCTGTGTGAGATACAATACAGTTATTTTAATTTCTTTAAAATGAGCTTAAAATGTAAATCATGCCATTCAAAAGGCACAACTGCATTATGGACCAAATGTATAATTCATGAATTTTTATGCATAATCCATAGATGGTAATTAATTATACATTTAGCCCTGATGTGACTTTTGCTCCTCTGATTTATAGAAAAATAAATTTAGATGTGCTGTTATCATTTTTTTCTCCTTTATAATTTAGTCAAATATTTTAAGCAAATCTATCCACAGGTAGAGCTGGAACAGCTGTCTGAAGTGTCTCACACATGATATATTGAAATGCAAGAGTCAGATGAAAATCTGATGTGCAAATTAATTGATCTTTTGGTGTTATGGATGATTTTAATTTGTTCTCCCTTTCCACCTCCTAGAAATATCATTGAGGTTGATTAAAAACTATTATAAGTCTCTTTGAAGATATATCAGAGTACAGGGACTTGTGTTAGTAAAACCAAGCTCCCATTCCCTAATCTTGCAAGCTAGAGTTAGGATTTAATATAAACTGGATCATCCACCTTTACTAGATGTGGTATGCAATAGTATATTAAATGGGTCTTGAGTGTATTACAGAATGTAGTGGCCAAGATGATATTTGGAGATATTAAATGGAACAGCCTAATACAATTTATGATAATTTTTCACTGGCTTCTGGTCAAGGCCAGATTTAGACTTAGATTTAGGCATCTCACACTTTTCTTTAAAATTTTATACACAGCTTCCAACTATGTGAACAACAGCATAGCTTGATATGTTCCTACATGATCCCTATGCTCAGAGGAACAATTTAAGAAACAGATGCCTTCAGTGACAGATTTTAGACTAAAACCTTGGAGAAGATAATTGGAAGGACCTAGGTCAGAATTTTGGAACATATTTCCTTTAACTTCATACAAAAAAAGAAATATGCAATGCAATTTTGCTGCTTATTAAAAACCTGGCTACACTCGTATAAGAAGTACTATCAAGAAAAAGATAACTGTTCCAGCAGTTAGTAATGGAACCCACGCAGGAAGGGGTCATACTGGACTTAGTGCTTACAAATGGGGAAAGTGTTTCTGATGTTACAGTAGGTAATAATCTGGCATCCCGTGATCACTGCATGGCACGGTTTAATATTAAGACAGATATAGAGAGGGTTCATTCAAAAGTAAAGGTTCTAGACTTTAAAAAAACTAACTTTGTTTGGAGGGGGGATTACATCAAGGAATTGTTGTCTGGATGGGAATGTCTGGAATGAGAAGAAATGCAGTGGGCAAAACTGAAAGGAGTTATTGTGAGGCAAGTAAGTAAAAGGAAAAGGCGGGTGCTTTGTGTTCTCAAAAGTAGTAGCTGAAAAGGGAAGGAATAAGAGGTTAGCTTTCATAAACTACAAAAGATCACAAAAAGAGGAAGACAGGCAAAAATATCTGGAAAAGTTAAGAGAGGTTGGTTGAGAAGTCAGGAAAGAAAAAATACAAATGGAAGAAAAAAAATAGCTGACACGGTAAAATGGGAAGACAAAACATTTTTTAGATATATCAGTGATAGGAAGAAGTACAAAAGTGGCACTGTGAGACTTAAAAGTGAAGGGGAGGAATATCTACGAGCTGATAAAGAAAAGGCTGAATTGCTTAACAAATATTTCTGTTCTTTGTTCACGGTTGAAGATCTTGGAGTGGGACTGCAGAAGATAAATGCGAATAGGGATGGTGGAGTAGTAGACATGGATCGATTTTCAGAGGGTTGTGTTCATGAGGAGCTAGCTAAATTAAAGGTAAACAAAGTGATGGGGCTAGATGGTGTACATCTGAGGGTGCTGAAGGAATTTAATGAAGTTCTGATGGCTCCACTGACTGACTTTTTCAATGCTTCTCTAAACTCGGGAATGATACCGGAGGACTGGAGAAGGGCAGATGTGGTCCCTCTACACCAGGGGTGTGAACTCAGGCTTGCGGGCTAAATTAGATTTGGACTGTGATTAAAAGCCCTCCGTTCCTTCCCTCCCTCTATTCCATTGTCTACCATCTCTCTCCTGGCTTCCTGGTTTCACCTTCAAAGCAGCCTGCAGAGGATCGACAGTCAGCTGTATGATCTTAGCAGGCTGCCGTCAACCTGTGCAGCACATTCCCTCTGCCATGGTCCCATACATCAGAGTAGGGGCGGGACCACAGCAGAAGGAACGTGCTGCAGAGGCCAACGACAGCCTGCTAGGATCACTACAGCACCGGTGATCCTTTGTAGGCTGCTTTGAAGATGAGACAAGGAAGAAGTATGGAGAAAACATGCAGGCCTTCGGGCCCTGGTGTAAAGAAGGAGGAAAATATGCAGGCCTTTGAGGGAGGGGACAGCGGGCCCTGGTGTAGAATTACATGGGGGGAAGGAAGGGTCCAAAGAGATGTGCATATGCCGGACTGAGGGTGGGGAAGGGGAAGAAATAATGGAGAGAAGAGGGAGAGAGATGGTGGGCAATGGGATGAAAGGAGGGAAGGAACAAAAAGGAAGAGAAGTTGGACACAAGGGATAGTGTGGAGAGGAGGATAGAGATATTGGATAGGAGGGTAGTTGGGAAGAGAAAGGGAGAGATGGTGGACCCTGGTGTGGTGGGGAAGGAGGGAGTTGAGTAGGATGAAAGAGTAGTTGAGAAAAAGAGAGATGGTGGATCTTGGGGTGGTGGGGTCCATCGCTACAGCTGCGGGGATGGAGATGAAAAAAAGGAAAGATGGCAGACCTTAGGGGAGGGGAGGGAAATGGAAGGTGAAGAGCCAGCTATTACGGCCTTCACTGACAGACCACTCGACTCTCTTTATGCTGGTTCAAATAATATGAATTTAATAATCAAATAGCAATAGCTTACAAGAACAAACCACACAGCATACAGAGTAATAGATCATGCACCAGGCTGGCCAGACTGATGGAGAACTTCTGATGAGTTCTGAATCCTTGGTTCAAGGAGCTTTCTTTTATATGATTCTGACTGCTCTGGCCCACGTTGGTGCATGTTACATTTCACACTTTCATTGGTTAATCATATTCATTATCTCATTTATTAATCTATGGATTGGTTAACATAATTGAGTGATACTGTGTGTCATGCCTTTTTTCATCTAATTCTACCCTATTTCCCCGTAAATGTCCTTTTAATATATCAAGAACCTCCCTCGAGCACCTGGCCTAACGGCTTTTCAGTTCTGTGGTTAGCCTTCTTGCTCACTCGTATCCCTGGTTCGTCTTTCTTCTTGTGAAACTTCCATAAACTTATCATACCACTATATAGCTAAGATCTCTTTTTTAGCAGAATTGTTTTTCTCTCCAACTGGACAGATATGGAAGATGGATGGTTAGCACGGAGGAAGAAGAAAACGACAAATGGGCATGAGACCCTGGCAAGCGAGTTATCAGAAGCCAACCAGAGCCTGAGACCAATATGATTTGAATAATGACCAGACAATAAAAGGTAGAAAAAATAATTTTATTTTCTGTTTTGTGATTACAATATGTCAGATTTGAAATGTGTATCCTGCTAGAGCTGGTGTTAGACAGCAAGTGTGAACTAGGACCTAAAAGAGAGAGGAAAAGTCTTTTTTATTTATTTTGTTTACATCACAGAGCCAGCGTGGGGTTAGAGAGGTTGTACTTCTCAGTGGTACTTTTATTAAGGTGCGCATTTAGCGTGCGCTAAATTGGTTAGCATACCTTAATAAAAAGACCCCTAAGAATCTTAATAAAAAATTTGGCCCGTGACTTAGCCTATGTTTTACATTTCGGCCACTTATGTGATTGAGTTTGACACCCCTGCTCTACACAAAAGTGGAAATAAGGAAGAAGTAGGGAATTACAGACCAGTAAATCTGACTTCTGTGCTAAGGAACAGAGAATGGTAAAGTTTCTGGAATCTGGTAGATTACAGGACCAGCGGCAACATGGATTCACTAGAGGTAGGTCTTGTCAGACAAATTTGATCAATTTCTTTGACTCGATGACCAGAGAACTGGAGTGGTGTATTTAGATTTTATCAAAGCCTTTGACAGTATACCACACAGGCAGCTAATAAATAAACTGGGTGTTCTTGGGATGGGCCCCAAAGTGAAGGGCTGGGTCAGGAACTGGTTAAGTGGAAGATAAAAGAGGGTAGTGGTCAATGGCGATCACTCTGAGGAAAGGGATGTTACTAGTGATGTGCTTCAAGGTTCTGTTCTTAGGCCTATTCTTTTTAACATTTTTATAAGCAATATTGCTGAAGGGCTGTCAAGTAAGATTTACCACTTTGAGGATGATACCAAAATCTGCAATAGAGTAGACTCACATGTCTACAATAGAGTAGACATGTGAATGACATGAAGAAAGACCTAGTAAAGTTTGAATAATGGTCTGAAATTTGGCAGCTAAAATTTTAATAAAGAAGACACATGGCCCTGCCCCATTATGTCCCGGCCCCACCCCTGGTCCCACCCCATTCTGCCCCAGCCTCATCTCCACACGAACTTCATGTCTCCTTCCCTGAGCGCTGGTCTGCATCTAAAGGGCCTCTGCACATGCATGAACATTGCCACAATGACATCATGCTCATGTACGCATGCAAATGATGTCATCATGTCAACATTCGCACATGCGCAGAGGCTCTCCAAACACAACCCCAAAACCCGGACAAACTGCCGACATATGTCTTCCTACTTGGGCCATGAAACCAATAAGACTTCACAACATAAGAACATAAGAAGTGCCTCTGCTGGGTCAGACCAGAGGTCCATCGTGCCCAGCAATCCGCTTGTGGGGCGGCCCAACAGGTCCAGGACCTGTGTAGTAGTCCTCTATCTATACCCCTCTATCCCCTTTTCCTTCAGAAAACTGTCCAATCCCTTCTTGAACCCTAATACCGTACTCTGTCCTATCACGCCCTCTGGAAGCATTCCTGGAAGCATTCCAGGTGTCCACCACCCGTTGGGTGAAGAAAAACTTCCTAGCATTGGTTTTGAATCTGTCCTCTTTCAACTTTTCTGAATGCCCTCTTGTTCTTGTGGTTTTCGAAAGTTTGAAGAATCTGTCCCTCTCTACTTTCGCCATGCCCTTCATGATCTTGTAAGTCTCTATCATATCCCTTCTAAGTCTCCTCTTCTCCAGAGAAAAGAGTCCCAGTTTCTCCAATCTCTCAGCGTATGAAAGGTTTTCCAAACCTTTTATCAGAAGTGTCGCTCTCCTCTGAATCCTCTCGAGTATCGCCATATCCTTCTTAAAGTATGACGACCAATATTGGACGCAGTACTCCAGATTCAGACGCACCATCCCCCGATATATCGGCAGGATAACTTCTTTCGTTCTGGTTGTAATACCCTTCTTGATTATACCTAGCATTCTATTCGCTCTCTTAGCGGCCGCTGCACACTGTGCTGACGGCTTCATTGTCTTTTCCACTATTACCCCCAAGTCCCTTTCTTGGGTACTTTTGCTCAATAACATACCTCGGGTTTCTGCTTCCTACATGCAATACTTTACATTTCTCTACATTGAACTTCATCTGCCACCTCGTCACCCACTCCCCTAGTTTTTTCAGTACCCTTTCTAATTCTTCGCAGTCCTCTTTAGTCAGAGCTCCACTAAATAGTTTGGCGTTGTCTGCAAATTTTATTATTTCGCATTTCGTCCCTCTTTCTATATCATTTATAAATATATTGAATAGCAGCAGTCCAAGCACCGACCCTTGAGGAACACCACTCGTGACCCTCCTCCAGTCCAAGTAGTGGCCCTTTACTTCTACCCTCTGCTGCCTACCCGCCAACCAATTTCTGATCCATCTATGTACGTCTCCTTCCACCCCATAGTTCTTCAGTTTCCGGAGTAGGCGTTCATGGGGTACCTTGTCAAAGGCTTTTTGGAAATCTAAATATATGATGTCCATCCCTTTGTTAATTCCTTCGAAGAAATGCAGTAAGTTCGTTAGGCATGATCTCCCCTTGCAGAAGCCATGTTGGCTTGTGTTTAGAAGTTTATTTCTTTCAAAATGCTCATTGATGCTGTCTTTTATCAGCGCTTTCGCCATTTTCCCTGGAACCAAGGTCAGACTCACTGATCTGTAGTTCCCCGAGTCACCTATCGATCCCTTTTTAAAGATGGGTGTAACATTGGCTATCTTCCAATCCTCCGGGATCACTCCTGTTTTCAGGGATAGATTGCAAATTTGCTGTAGTAGTTCCGCTATTTCCTCCTTTAGTTTTTTCAGAACCCTTGGGTAGATTCCGTCCAGGCCCGGCGATTTGTCAGTTTTTAATTTTTCTATCTGCCTGCGTATGTCTTCAAGGCTTACTTCCATGGATGTCAATTTATCTGTTTGGTCTCCTTTGAAGATTTGCTCAGGTTCCGGTATGTTGGATGTGTCCTCTTTAGTAAATACAGACAAAAAGAACATGTTTAGTCTTTCCACCACTTCTTTCTCCTCCTTCACCAGTCCCTTCCTGTATCCATCATCCAGCGGTCCCACCTCCTCCCTAGCCGGCTGCTTCCCTTTAACATATCTGAAGAAATTTGAAATTTCGTGCTTCCTTGGCTAGCTTTTCTTCATATTCTCTTTTAGCTTTTCTAACCACACGGTGACATTCTTTTTGATACTTCCTGTGGTCGTTCCAGTTCTCCTCAGTTTTTCCCTTTTTCCATTTCCTGAATGAATTCTTCTTATCACCTATTGGTTATCCATGCCAGGTCTTTTGTTCGATTCTTTTTGCACCCTTTTCTGAATCTTGGGATATGCAGATTTTACGCCTCGGTCACCGTGTCCTTGAATAAAGACCACGCTTGCTCTACAGTCTGCCATTTCTTTGAGGTGTTCCTAAGTTTCTTCCTTATCATTACTCTCATCGCTTCGTAGTTTCCTTTCTTGAAGTTAAAAGTTGTCGCTATGGTTCTCTTTCTCTTCAGTATTCCTACCTCAACTTTGAACTTGATCATATTGTGATTGCTGTTTCCCAATGGTCCCACTACTTCCACTTCCTTCACAGGTCCTCTTAGCCCATTTAGAATTAGGTCCAGAGTGGCATTCCCTCTCGTCGGTTCTCTGACAAGTTGATCTATGAAGCAATCCTGTATAGCTTCCAGGAATCCGGTCTCTCTAGCGCATTTTGAGATTCCAAGACTCCAGTCTATTCCGGGATTGTTGAAGTCTCCCATAATAATCGTGTTAACCATTTTTGCATTCTCGCTTCATCTCAGCTTCCATTTCTTCATCGATAGCTTCGGTTTGCCCAGGTTGACGAGAGTACAGTCACATCTTTATCTCGTGCCCTTTCCTTCCCGGTATTTTAACCCATAGTGAGTTCAAATTGTTGGTTATAGCTGCTGTGTCCACTCTGGTTGAGTGTATGCTTTCTTTTATGTGTAGGGCTATTCCTCCTCCTTTCTGACCTGACCTGTCCTGGCGATAGAGTTTGTACCCCGGCAGTGCTGTATCCCACTTGTTTTCTTCATTCCACCATGTTTCAGAGACCCCAATGATGTCTATGTTCTCAGTTATGGCCATGACTTCTAATTCCCCCATTTTGTTCCTTAGGCTCCTTGCATTAGTATATATGCAATTTAGGCCCTGGTATTTTTTTGTCTTCATTTCCTGTCCCTGTGCTACAAATTTTATTTTCTTCTTTTGTGCTGCAATCCTTTTATCCTCCTCTTCTGGGTTAGTCAACTCCTGTGTTTTGCCCATTGTTTCTTCCCAGCATTTTTCTCCCTTTTTATCTTCGCGGGATACCTTCTTCCAAATCATCGACACTTGGTCGACTGTCGGCTTTCCCCTTCTTCTTAGTTTAAAGCCTGTTCTATTCCTCTCCTGGCGTTGCTTGCTAGAAGTCTAGTTCCCGCCGTGCTCAGGTGCAGTCCATCTCTTCTGAAGAGCTTGCTCTTACTCCAAAACAATGTCCAGTTCCTCACGAAGTGGAACCCCTCTTCCTCACACCATCTCCTCATCCAAGCATTTATTGATTGTAGTTCTGTCTGCCTCTTCACATCTGCCCTCGGTACTGGTAGGATATCTGAGAATGCTATTTTCTGGGTCCTCATCTTCAGCTTCCTGCCCAGAATCTTGAACTGTTCTATCAGTGCACTTCTTCTGTAGTCTCTCCTGCTGGCATCATTTGTCCCGATGTGGATCATTACTGCAGTCTCTTCCGTCTCTGCTCCTTCCAGGATCTCTCCAATTTTGTCCACGATGTCCTTTGTTCTCGATCCTCTCTCCCACCTGCTATGAGGCTGTGTACATTCCTTAGGATTGAGTCTCCCACTAGAATCGTCGACTTTCCCTTCTTCAATTTTTGCTTCGGTCGCAGGTCAATATCCTCGATGTGCTTCACTGTTTCTTCTTCTGGGCGTCAACTTGCCCTTTCCTCCCCTTCCTGTGGTTTTCCTCTGTGGGCTTCTACTTCAGTGTCATCCTTCCCTTGTTCTCCCTTCCATGTTGGTGTAACTTCATCTGTCCTCTGAAGTTTGTTCTCTTCCACCCTCCTCCTAAAGGTTTCCTCAATGAATTACTCGAGTTCCCTGACTTCTTTCTCGATGTGTCTCTCTCTCATGAAGTCCTCAGTTGTCCTGATTGGGTCCTCTGTGATGTGAAGTCCTTCCAGTTCCTGTATCTTGTCCTTCAGTTGCTTGACTTCTTTCTTCAAGCTTTTCAGCTTCTGACACCGACCACATACATACGACTGTCTCCCCGAGGGGAGGTAGTCGTACATATGACAGACCGTGCAGAAGACTGAAAAGCTCATCTTCTGGATTCCCTCTGCTTCCATTGCTGCCTGCCTTTTTGGAGTACTCTTTTTTATTTCACTGGTTCCTTTGTGCTTGTGTGAGTGTGTATATTCTTCCGTGCCTGCTGCTTGCTACTTCTTTATTCCCTTGTTATATGTTTCGCTCTGTTTCTACTCCTAATTGTGTTGCATTTGTCTAGTATTGAGTAGTATGATGTTCTGTGTTGGCTGGAGTTCCTACTATAAGTTAGTAGTTTACTTGTGTCCTGCTGTTGTTACGTATGTAAGTGCCCTCTGTTTCTGCTTGGTTTGCTTTGTTTTGGCTTTTATGTTCTTATTGGTTATTTAACTGTATTTATTGCTGGCTTCCTTACCTTGTTGCCCTTCATTGGTGTACTGACTCGAGGCCCTTCGCAAAGGCACTCTTGCTAAGGTGAGCGCCTTTGCCGCTCGCCTTCACCGCGCGCCGTTGGCTCCTCCCCTTTTATGAGGGAGTTTGGCTGCGGTGAGCTGCTAATGTCGGAGTGGTGGGCAGAATTATCTCTCGCCTCTGCCCCTCTCTATGTCCTGCCTGTCTCTCTCTCTTCTATCTCTCTTCACTCCGCTCGCTCACCATGTGCTCCTGACTGCCCAGCCACCTCCCGACTCTCTTTGGCTGCCTCTGAAGCTACTCTCCACTCTTCCACGCTATTGGCTCCTCCCCTTTAATGGGGGAGTTCAGCTGCGGTGAGCTGCTGATGTCAGAGGGGTGGGCGGAATTATCTCTCGCCTCTGCCCCAGTTATCTCTGGCCTTGGTCATATGTGCAGAACACAGATAAACCCTATTCAAATACTTGACCACAAACTACATTTCTCCCTCCGAATCTGCGGTTTCAGTATCCGTGGATTCGGTTATTCATGATTTTTTGGCAAAAAAATTATTTTCATTTTTGGCAATGTTAAGTCGTCCAAGCCTTCCCCGGAACCTCACCTGGTGGTCTAGTGGTGAAGCGGGGCAGGAGCGATCTTCCTTTGCTCCTGCGCCATGCAGTGCTGTCATCAGAATGGCTGCCGTGAGTTCCCGTTGTACTTCTGGTGAGATGTATATCTGGCATCATTTTTGTGAAATTCACAGCAGTGCCTTGTAAGGTGTCCCACTGTTCTGTTGCCATGTCTGGGTGGCCAGTCCATTACAAGATTGGCCCCTCCCACAAACAAATGTTCTTGTTCTGGGCATTTTGGGACTTGGATGAAATTTTGGTAAAAAATGTGGTATAAATCTAGACATCCTGGTGATCTGGATGAATAATAGCCTGGACATCCAGATAGATGATTTTCGGAAAAAAAAAATATTCTAGATGTATTTTTTGAAAATGGACATTTTCCCACTGCCGATTTTGGGCGTCTAGCGTCATATGCCCAAATCGAACTTAGACATATGTTTTGATTATGCTCCTACACATATATATTTAGAGAGGTTCCTGAGGGTAGTGTAACAGCTGTAGAGACTGTTTGTGAGCTGTTGTGAAGCGTAAGACTTTGGTTTTTGTTGTGTTTAGTTTGAGTTTATTGATTGTAGTCCAGATATGTATTTTGTCTATGCCGTCATGTTTCTATGTTTATTCTGCCTCTTGATAGTGGCTATGCCCTTTTTTGTGTGTAGGACTTGAGTGTCGGGAGGTTGAGTGACTCTCCCACGCCGGCCCGACTCACTCCTCTCTTTTGCCGATGATGGATCAAGGTGGGACAGCTCCTGATGGCAAAAGAGCTGCCCTGTATTTAAGTGTGATGCCTTTGGGCTCCAATTAATGGCAGCATATAGCAAGAGCATCAGGGGGTGATGCAACTCACCTACGCTGGCCCGACTCACTCCCCTCCTCTGCCAGCACTGGATCCTGGTTGGGCAGCTCCTGTCTGTGTGGGTGAGGGGATGCTCAGATATCCTGCCTGTTTCCCAGCGGGAAGTGGATGGTGGAAAGGGCAGCTCACAGACTCTCCCTCCAGATGTACTTGGAAGAAGGTTAAAATACTTTTGTTTTTAACTTCTCTGAGCTAAGGCAGGGAGAGCTGGTGAAAGACCCTCTGGAATGTGATCAGAAGAGAATGCTTTCCACGGGTTTTCAAATGTTGGTTTTTCAAAGTTTCACAAACTTGGTAAACATTTTGAAATAATCTCTTGAAACAAGATAAAATAGTTTTTAAAGTACAGCATCTAGTATCTAACAAGGTATTTCTGTTCACTGGAGATTAAATCAAATCAAATGACTGTATAATCACTCCTGCAAAATTCTTTGGAAGTTTTAATGCAGAGGGATATTTGGTAGAATATCAGAAATGTATAGATAATTTAAATTAAAGCTAGGAACTTCAACTCACAGATTGTAGCTATGGTTTCCTCATTTTGGCAGTTTCTGATCCCAGTGTCCTTTGATGATCCAATTTATGCAGATCACTGGAGGCTTTTTTTTGTTGTTGTAAAATAGAAACAGCTCAGAACAAAAGCAGAGCGAAACGCTGCTTGCATGAAAAGTGCAGGCAAGCAAAAGATTGCTTTTATCCAAACAAAACAGATGAAAATAATTAACCCCCTCCTTTACAAAGCCGCGCTAGCATTTTTAGCGCCGGCCGCAACTGGAACAGCTTGGACGCTCATAGGAATTCTGTGAGCGTCGGAGTTGTTACCACGGCAACCGGTGCTAAAACCACTACCTTAAAAGTAATGGAGGGGGTAACTGAAGGAAAGAAAACTCAAAATAAAACTCAGAACTGGTATTCCAACATAGACTGAGCAGAAGTATGTAAAAACCTGACCTGTATTATTTAACCTGAATTGTAGGAGCCTTATGTGAACACAGCCCCAGAGACGTTCAGCGGAACTGGCAATGGCCTGCATTTTACATCTGATCACTGCAATAACAATTTAAGTGCAATGTTCCCTTTTCATTAAGAACATTATCTCCTTGAACTAAAGACATTTTCTTTTCATGTTTTTATAGTGATCAAAAATGTACATACCTTTGCTCCTGTAATCATGATTGATACCTTCTAACATCTCAGTTAATTGCAAATCTATATTATTTGAAAACCCTTAATTTAAACTTATGAGTTTGATCTGTGTACTTGACTGCAACAAGATTTATGTATATTGCATGATGTTCCAAATTATTTGGTGTGACTATTATTAGTTGTGCCACATTTGGTTCTACACAGTTTCCCTCTGCTATTGCTTGATAGTTTGCTTATGCATTCAGTTCACTTGCTTCTTTTACCACCATGTGCAGGGCCTGATTTAATTAGTTTTTGTTCCCCATAGAGAGCATGGGAAACATACAGGTCTTTCTGAACAAAATAAGGCTTCACATCTGATCCACGAGTATAGTAAAAAGGTGAGCTTTTACTGCACCTTGATTTACAAAGGGAGCTACCAATCTGCAGTATCCCTGCTTATTGTATGGAAGACTATTTTTTCTTCTTTGACTCTCCATATCTGGAGTTATGTGTACTGTTGTATCTTTGCTTGTTGTTCAAGGTTGTTTGTTGTTTAAGGTATACGAGTAACAGGATCTAGATTACTTAGATCTCAGACACCATTTTTCATATAGGAATGCCATGTTTCCTTTTCCTATGCTTTGACTTATGATGCCTTTTAATATCATTTAATTGAATGTTAAAGGTTTTAGTAATTCAATAAAGTATAAGAAAGTCAAACCACATAAATCAATTTTCTCCAGATATTGTTTTATTTCAGAGACACACCTAAATGAATTAGAGTCGCTTAAAATGACCTCTATGAACTTCCTCCCGTTTATTCTCCTTCTGTCCATAAAAAAAGTGGCGTTATAATTTTGTTATAAAATAGGTTGGGCATTTCACTATTGTCTCATATGACAGATCTACCTGATAGATGGATTAACACTTCTAAAATGTCCTCCTCTATGAAACTGTGCTAGCAGTTTCTAACGTGGGGAGCCACGCTGAATGGCCCACACTGCTCCTGACGCTCAAAGGAACTCTGAGCGTCAGGAGTAGCGTGGGCCATTCAGCGCGGCTCCCCACGGTAGAAACTGCTAGCGCAGTTTCGTAGAAGAAAGGGTTTGTGTTGGTCTTGTAAAATGGTCAAAGTACTTTTGAACATCAATATTTTCCCTGCACTATGCTCTCTACCTTTTGGAGTAAGATTTGGCAAACAATATCGCAAATTTTGGTGATTTCTATTCTACTTTAAACTAATTAATAGATCTACTTTATTATCCTCAGCATTGACTTTAGACTATAGCAGGTTATTTTGTCGAGACTTGATTACTGCAATGCACTGTAACTTGAAATAACAGAAGCAAGAGGTAGAGCATTGCAGGTTATACAAAACACAGCAGCAAGATTGATAATGGGATTGTCTAAAATATTATCACATTTCGCCACATCTCCAAAAATTGCATTGGCTACTAGTCGCCTTCAGAGCACAGTATAAAGAAGTAATGATTTGTCATCAATTCTTGTATGGAAACATTCCAGAATTGTTGAAAAAATAATATACTTAGCTATACACCTAAAAGATCATTGCACTTCGAATCTAGCTTTACTGAGGATGACTGTGAATCTAAGGCTTGTTGAGACTGGTAAAATGACTTTTTGTTGTGCAGGAGCTGATATGGAACTCCTTGGTGGGTCTGATATGAAATTGCCGTGAAAAGGGCATGTTTAGAAAATGACTTAAGACACAGTTATTTGAAGATGCCTTTCGCTAGCCAATCATTTTCCTCTCTGTCAGTGTTGATGACTTATTCATGATCTTTACTATGCAAGCTATGGTATTATTTTCTAGACATGATTTCTGAGGATTGTATGCATGTTTATTTTATCATGTTTTTGTTTTAAAATTATGTATATAAACCGTTTAGTTTTCAACGGTATAGAAAATTTTAAAATAAATATTTAATACACTTAAGGCTCCTCTTACTAAGCTGCAATAGCATTTATAGTGCGCACAGAATTGCTACGTGCGCTATACCCACGCTATGCAGCTAGAACTAACGCCAACTCAATGTTGGCATTAGCATCTAGCGCACGACAATTTAGCACACGCTAAAACCACTATCGCAGCTTATTATAAGGAGCCCTTAGAACCCCATTTACAAAGCCGTGGTAGCGATGCTGCCACAGTAAATACACCAAAGTCCAAATGAATATAATGGGCTTTAGTTCATTTCTAGCGGCTGCATTGCTTCTGTGGCTCTCTAAAAGGGGTCCTTATTATGCTAGCTTTACAGCTTATACCAGGGCCGCCATCAGGGCAGTACTACCAGTCCTGCATTCAGGGACCCGGAGCTGACAGGGGGCCCGGGCTCCCCCAGGATCCTAGGCCACAGTTCTTCAACCGCCGGTCCGCAGGAAATTTTTGCCGGTCTGCACAGGGCTGGCAAAATTGACTCCTTTCAATTTCTTGCCAGTCCGCGCAGGGCCAGCAAGATCAACAGCTGAAGTCTGCACTGGGCCGGAGAGATCTTGGGGAGCCTCCGACAGTGGCTTTCTCCCCTCTTTGCAGCTCTCCTTTACTTCCCAGCGCAGCGATTCACGAAGGCAGCCTCGGGGCTTTTGCTGAGTCGCGGCTGCCTCTGATGATGCAACTTCCTCTTTCCTCAGAGGTGGCGCGACCCAACAAAGGACCCGAGACTGCCTTCCTGAATCGCTGCGCTGGGAAGTAAGGAGAGCTGCTGGGAGGGGAGAAAGCCACTATTGGAGTCTGGGAAGCTGCTGGGTAAGGGGAAACAGGGACAGCTGCTACTGGAGAGGGAGAAGGAAAGATGCTGCTAGGTGGGGAGGAGGGAAAGGAATCTGTGAAGCTGCCGGGCAAGGGAAAAAAAGGGACAGCTGCTACTAGATCTGGAGGGAAGGAGAAGGAGAGATGCTGCTGGGAGGGGAGGAGGGAAAGGAATCTGGGAAGCTGCTGGGCAAGGGAAAAAAAAAGGGACAGCTGCTACTGGACCTGGAGGGAAGGAGAAGGAGAGATGCTGCTGGGAGGGGAGGAGGGAAAGGAGTCTGGGAAACTGCTGGGCAAGGGAAAAAAAGGGACAGCTGCTACTGGACCTGGAGGGAAGCTTGTGGGCAAGGGAAAAAAAAGGGACAGCTGCTACTGGAGAGGGAGAAGGAGAGATGCTGCTGGGAGGTGAGGAAGGGAAGAGAGTTACTGCTGGACAAGAGGAGGAGGGAAGGGAGAAGGAAAAAAGGAAGGAAACAGCTAGAAGAGAGATTAGAGGAGGGGAAGGGGAGACACAGGCATGAGAAAATAGAGAGATTGATGATAGGAAGGGGTCAGCAGAAAAATAAGCAGAGAGTGACAACGATGATAGATCTGGTGTAGGAGAGATAAAAATGAAGAGAGCAGTGAAGCTGGAATGAATCATGTAAAAAGGAGAGAGGGGGCACAAGCTGGATGGAAAGGGGAGAGGGGCATAGAAAGAAGACAGATACCATATGGAAGGGGGAGAGGACAGACAGTGGATGGAAGGGGCAGATGCTGGATTGAAGAGACAGAGAGGGCAGACGCTGGAAGGAAGAGAGTGAAAAGAAGATTGAAAGCAGAAACCAGAGACGACAAAAGGTAGAAAAAATAATTTTATTTCTATTTTGTGATTAGAATATATCAGATTTGAAATATATATCCTGCTAGAGCTGGTGTTAGACATAACTGGGGACTGCAAAACCCAGGCAGTGCTTCTTTAGCTTCCAGCAGGCTTAGGGCGCTCTCTGACCAGGGGGCAGTTGCCCTAGTTGCACTCCCCTAAAACTATCCCTGTCATGTGTGACTGCAGTATTCTGTTAGCATGATATTTCTGTGTAGCATTCTGTAATAATTTGGCTTGTTCAGTTTTCTTGATAGTAGAGGGGATATATGTGAAGGGGAGGGGAGACAGGGATTTTGTTGATCCTTGCTCTGAATTATTTGTATTTATAAAATGACAATTGTACAGAATATTGTTTCTTTTTATACTTTAATAAAATACATTCAATATAAAATCATAACTGAGGCTTGTGTGGATGGGATCAGATGATTTGTGGGGACCGAGCTCGCAGAGATGGGGCGGAAACGGGGTTTTTAAATTTTAGTCCTAGTAATTTGCCGGTCCACAAAATAATTATTTTTTTTCTGCCGGTCCACGGGTGTAAAAAGGTTGAAGAACACTGTCCTAGGCCACCATAGCACAAATTCCTGTATTATGCTTCTGCTGTGCACAACAATAAACAATAAACACTGCTGTCATACTTTTTTTTGTCTCCTGCCAATTTCCTGACTTTCCTCTCCCCCCCCCATTATTTTTGTATTAATCTATTGTCTGTATAAATATGGTTTCCCTCTATTTTGGACTTTTTCATATGTATCTTAATGTATGTTGGTGCCCAATTCTACCTCTGAGGTCCTCTCAAGGAGCATCACTATCTGCACCCTCATTAAAAAAAAAAAAAAGTACAATGTGATACCCACCAGTGAGCCTTCTCAGGCGTGGCCCCCAGGCTCTGGAATTTATTTCCAGAGGGGCTATGTCTAACTCCAGACTACCTCTACTTCAGGAAGCAGATGAAAGCCTGGATCTTCACCCAAGCCTTTAATTTATTGGGTGATTGACTATATACTCATTTTGCACCAGGACTAGCTTGCCACACATACCAACTAACCCCCCCCCCCTTTTTTATGAGACTGCGTTAGTATTTTATCGCAGGCTACAGTGGTAAAACTCCAACTTTCATAGAATTCCTATGAGCATTGGAACTTTTACCATCACGGTCTGCAATAAAAAGCTTAATGTGGCTTCATAAAATGGGGGTAAATCAGGCCCCCTTTTATCAAGCTGCATAAGGTTTTTTTTTAATCATAGACTGCTGTGGTAAAATCTCCGACCCTCATAGGAATTCTATGAGTGTAAGAACTTTTACCGTAGCAGTCTGTGATAAAAATCATTTAAGCAGCGCGATAAAAGGAGGCCTTAGTTCCTTATACCTTGTTTAACTGTATAAACAACTTGCCTTCAATTTAACCTCCCATCTGTTTATCCCAACGCATACTGTACCACCCATCTTGTCCCCATCTAATATCTGCATTTGACCCCTCAGTTAAGGATAAACAGTATTATAGAAAAGCATTAGCATCATATCTATGTTATTTGAATGTTCTGATTTGTTCTTATTAGATGCTTCATAAGTATTAGGGCTCCTTTTAATAAGCTGTGCTAGCGGTTTTAGCGCACGCTAGACGCTAACACCAGCATTGAGCTGGCATTAGTTCTAGCCATGTAGCATGGGTTTAGCGTGCGCTAAGCTATCACAGCTTAGTAAAAGGAGCCCTATGTCTCTCTTTTAGCATATATTATATCTCTTATTTAAATTTCAGTGCTCTTAATAAGTACAGAATCTTTTTGAAACAGTTTTATGGTAGTCCTATTATTAAGTTTCAATTTACTGATTTTAACTCTACCTCATTCATTGCATTTATGTTTATATTTTATATTTTTACTACTATTATGCTGTAAACAAAATTGTAAGTTTATATTGAATACCTGCTGTACACTACTGCATTGAGGGGTCATAAAGATGGTTGCTAAATCCAAATAATTAAATAAATATGTGCATGGTTTGTATAACTTGTTGGTTGTTTTTATTTCTTGTTAAAACATCCAATACATCTTATTGAACATAAAAGAAAAAAATTTGAAAAATTATTCTCTCCATATTTTATCATTTTCTGTTGCATGCCATAGCAATTAATGTATTTTGTCTCTTACTTTCTGCTTAGGTTTCCCTCCCGGTTTCAGCCCTCAGAAGCTTCATCACTACCATCACCTTAGTGCAGTTGAAGGAGGAGAGTCTCCTTTTCTATGTTCTTATTCTCCCTTTTTTCCATTCTGTCGCTGTGCCGATGGCAACAAGATCTTGCTACTTTTTCACTCTCAGTAGGCTCTGTCAGAAAGTTTGATTTAAGTTCCACTGTTGTCAGGTTTATGATAAGTGACCACTCGGGCTTCTGGAGAGCAGGATTTGCTTCCTGAGGCAGGTGGTAGTAGTGTACTGGGGAAACTAGGATTTTATTTTCCATCATGGATGCAGGTTTTAAAAAAAAGACCTTGACATTGCATTAATGTTTAAATAGTTCTGCCAAAGACAATGCACCTATCTTACTCATGGGAGATTTTGATATAGGCCAACAGGGGCATATTTCTTGCCTGTGTCAGACTGAGATTTTTTTTTTTTTTGTTAATTTTGATGGCAGTCTCCAGAACAGAAAAGATCTCTGAGTCACTGAGACCATGAATATTCCAGATTCACTTGTTGCACTTATTCTTTGCTTGTTTGCCTTAGTAGCTATGCTGAAAAAGATCTTCGTTAGTAGACTCATTCCAACTATCTCTTCACCCCCTCAAAAGAAAAAGCTGTCAGTGTGTTAGTTCTGCTATGCCGAGTACGAAGGGTCACTGAAAAGTTCTCAGCCCAATCAATAAGCGAATGATGTGGAGCCATGAAACTTAGAAGTTATTCCATACTTTCCTTGACACTTCGTTTCAATGCTATGAAATGAAATGAAAAGTGCCAAGAAAAATGTGGAATAACTTTTAAGTTTCGCGGCTCCACATTATTCTCTTCTTGATTGGGCTGAGAACTTTTCAGCGACCCCTCGTATTGTGATGTCATAATGCCCCATTCCACCAATACCTAAGAGCCATCCTCATTGATGTTGCCACAATGGCTTGGTTTCCCTATACTTGTGCCCATTTGCTAGATGCATTTGCCTCATTGAAATGAAAAGTGTCAAGAAAAGTGTGGAATAACTGTTAAGTTTCGTGGCTCCACATCATTCTCTTCTTAGTTGGGCAGGAAAACCTTTCAGCGGCCCTTTGTCTCATCTACCTGAGGAAGATCATCAAACAATGCACAAAAATAACTATTTGCAAAGTCTTTAGCATATTAGATAATATGCAGTATCTGAAAATGGGCTTCCCTTGCCCAGCTAAAATTATGTGCCAACTTGTACAGTATGTAGATGTGTAGCCAGTATGAAAAGATGCATACCAGGGGAGGAGTGAGGGACGTGGAATGTATTAGATTAGGAGAATACAATAGTGAATGTACTTGTAATGTGCAAAAGGATATTTGATGTATCATGCTCTGTTCTGCCTGCACAAGAACAGGTAGAATACAGGCTGACTAAAACAGTTTGGGGATTTTTTTTTTCAGACAAAACCAAAACTGCTACCAAAGCAGTCTTACCATTTTTGGCAGAAACCAAACTTATTGCCTGTTTTTACCCAAACCAAAAACTAAAGTTTGGTTGTATGAATGTGAACTAATGAGGCCCAAATTCACAGGAGACTATTACCCTCCACTTCTAGAGAGGCTGACAATTGGGAAAGGCCTTTCAATAAGAACTTCTCAACAAGTCTGGCACATTTGGGTTTCTCAACAAGTCTGGCACATTTGAGTTTCCAAGTCAATGCAGGTGTGGTTAAATATCCTGTGAGACAGAATCTTTGTGAGACTGTAAAAAACAACTTTTTATGCTTCTCCACACTGTGCACAAATAATAAGAGAAAGTAGCATTGAGATTTTTTCCATTTTATATTTACTTATTAAACTAAGGTCAAACATGATATAGATTCTTACTAAAATAAGGTATCCAGTGGTCTAAATTGCAGCATTATACCAGCCTAATACATAATCCAGAATAAGAAAGCACATTCATGTTACTGAATGCAAAGACCATGGGTCGGATTCTTTAAATAGCGCCTAACTTCATAGACGCCTAGAAAAGCAGCCCTTACCGCATGTCAATCAAAGTTAGGCACTGTTTGTAGAATCCTGCCTAGCAGCGTCTATATTGACTTAGGCGCTGGTACATACATAGGGTTACCAGATGTCTGGATTTCCCCAGATATGTCCTCCTTTTGAGGACCCCTGGGTCCAGGCGGCTTTTCAAAACCTGGCACTTTGTCCAGGTTTTGAAAAGTTTACAACAAATCACTGTCGGGCAGGAGGGCATTCGACGAGAGCAGGCAGCAGGGGCAGGGCTAGGGCGGGATTGGGGCAGCACTGGGGTGTAACGGGGTGGGGTGGGTGGAACTGGGCGAGCCTGGGGGGGCGGGTCTAGGGCTTCGGATTTTACATTTGGAAAATATGGTAACCCTACGAATACACCATAGGTGCTGGTATATTAAGCCAGGGTTTTCTTGGCCTAAAATACTGGTGCCTAACTCAATCCCCACGCAAACTCTACTCCTAACCATGCCTACTTTCTGTGTAGGTGCCGGTAGGCACCTCGGTGTGGATGCTTACCGGCTAATTGTTTTTAATTGTTTTTAATGGTGCTTTCAATTAACAGTGCCAATTTAAAAAAGTAAGTTAGATACCAAGATTGGCAAGGAACTCCAGTCTAGGCACTTAACTTCAGGTGCCATGCTCAGAAAAATTACAATTAAGTGTAATACACTTCTCAAGCTTTATTTAATTGTATATCATTTTCTTACTAACGCTATAAGCTGACCAGTACTTATACTTGAAAACAATTACTGCCAGTTCTTTTCTCATAGAATCTGGCTTGCGTGCCATACGTTTGATTAAAATGCTGCATCATCATCATATCCAACATAGCCTGGAAATTCTTTAGAATTACCCAAATAGAATCCAAGCCAGAATATATGAATACAATAAATAATGAAAGACTATGGGGTCCTTTTATCAAGCTGCAGTAGGGGTTTAACGCGCGTAATACCGTGCATTAAACCGCCTGCTGTGCTAGCTGCTAACGCCTGCATTGAGCAGGCGTTAGCTTTTTAGTCGGCCATGGGGGTTAGCGCGTGATGAAATGTCCGACGCGCTAACCCCGCTAGCGCGGCTTGATAAAAGGACCCCTATGTCTTACCTCCAAGCAAAATAGCCTCTGCTCACACAGATCTCAACTAATGAAAACTGAAATTAAAAGCCACAGTGTTTTTACAATGGTTGACTTTGTGCCACATTTGAAGTAACACCTAATGTCATATGACCACAGAGAGGCTAATCCTTAAGGAATTTATCATCCCAAATTTATAGACTTAAATTCCTGCTAAACATTTTTATCAAAAGCATTTTTTTGGAGCAGTTTATTTACCATACTGTGCAAGATCATAACTGAGATCACATTATAAAAAAAAGAAAAAAAATTGTAGAGTATCTCCCCTCCCCCCTTCTTAGACAACCTTACATTTCCTTGTGGAGTAGTCAGGGCAGGAGTAATCCCCAGTCACTCTTTTTTTTTTTAATTTATTTGAAAATCATAACAAGCAATACACTTGTGCAGGTACTTCGAACAAAGAAAATTTGCAAGCATGCAAATAAACTGAAGTAATAATAAAGTTCTTCTTAGACCCCAATATACAGTCAAAAAGAGAATGAGGAGTCTTTTAAGGGACTTATAACATCAAAAAGTACTAGTAATCAAAGAAATAGCTTAAACGTGAAGCAATTCTTCTCATATACAATAATATCCACTATTCCCTGATGATCTTCTTCATGTCTAGAAAGCTCCTTAAATGTTCTGGAACAAAGAAGGTATATTTTGTCCCTAGATATGCCAGTTGAAAAATAGCCCCCAAATCTTTCACTTCTTGCCTCATAAGCAAAAATAGTTTCCTCCTTTCTTGTGTCTCTTTGTTAACATCAGGGTAAACCTAAATACGATGAAAGGAGCATGAGCTTTCTGGAAATATAATCTCAGTACAGCATTGAGATCCTGCTGAAATACAAATTAGCTCTTTCCTCAATTCTCGTAGTAGTTGTTTCTAAAATCTCAGATAAATTTCCCAAATCAAGAGGTGGATCCATAACTCCTTGTATTATTCCTTGTATTTCGCTCCACATCTGCTTTTTAGTTCTAGGCAGGTAATATATTTTGTTTAAAGGCGGAATAACTTCATGAGTGAAGCCCAATATTTGCTGTATGTAATTCCTAAACATTTCAACAGAGGAAATCTCTAACACTTTTGGGAAATTTAAGAATCTCAAGTTTAAGCATCTATTATGATTCTCTAGTTGCTCTATTTTCCTATAAATTAGCAATTTGTCCTTAATTAAACTATCATTAATAGCTTTTACAGCAGTCATTTCTTGATTAAGAGACACAAATCTTCATTCATTTTCAGTTTTACTCTCCTCTAATGATTTTGTTAAAGAGTCTACATTTTTCACCAAAGTCGAAGTCTCTTCAAAAGTCTTCAAAACAGTTCCCTCCAACCTCTGGAGCATTTTCCAAACATCGAGTAGGGTTATCTCCATGGGGGTCAGTAAAGTGTCTTCTGGCTCTGGGTGATTTTCAAAACCCGCAGCCCTATACTCCGTCTCGCTTCCCTCGTTGGAGATGACTCCAGCAACCACTTCGGTATCAGGGCAGCTCTGAAGCACAGACGCATCAGCCACGGGGCATGGAGGGGCTGTAGGATCTGGAGGCGAGAGAGAAACTTCTGGCTCAAGGATAGCGCCTAAGTCCTGAGACACTAACTCCAGCAAGCCTTGCGGTCCAGTAGGGAGAGAAATTCTAGTGGCGAAATCCAGGACAGTCTGGCGCAAAGGTGTCGAAGTTCCAGTCAGTGAGGGTCCCGACCGAAAGGAGTTCCGCTTAGTATGAGGCATAACTTCAAGAAGAAAAATCAAGCGGAGACTCGCCTGCAGCACACCAGTCACGCTGCCATCTTGGCCACTCCCACTCCCCCTTTCCCCAGTCACTCTTGCCTATGTCAACTGTACTCTCAAAATGGCTGGCAGGATCTCCTGTGGCAATCTCAGAAAGTTACCACTACAGGTCATGGCAGCCATTTTGAGAGCAGAGACAGCATAGTTAGGAGTAACTGGGGATCATTCCTACCCTAATTACACCCCTAGAATACCAGGGATTGCAAGACAGGGCTCCTAGAGGTAAGCAAGTGCGAAAAACAACTCCTGTTCATAGGGGAAGAGGGAGGAAGATAAAAATGACAATATACAAATTTTCAGTTTCCACTGAAAAACACATGGCCATTTTCGACCAAAACCAAAACCATAGCCTTTTAGCTGAAACTGAAACTAGACAGAACAAGGATTTTGGGGCAGTTTCAGAACCATATTCAAAATTGAAAACCAAATTTAGTTGGCATCTAAAGTACAATGCATGTTGGTGATTTTTATATGCATATTTTCTGTTACCTAATTTGAAAGAGAATCTACCTGGGCTAGTTAGCATAAAGTATTTATGTCAAAAGTGCTAATAAACTTACATTTGAATCCCAGTGTGAAACATTCAGAGAAATCTTTCCAGAAGCAAGGCATATACTCAGAATTTGTGAACTCAAGATTTCCAACATGAAAAGAACTTAGAGAAGGGTGATTAAATGGACCAAGCTTTCATGATTAAAGGGGCCAAGTTTAAATCTTTAGAATGAAACAAGGCAGGCAGTGGGTCTTTCTAAATGTCGGAATTCATGTTCAGCTTTACATAAAGAAATAAGTGATTCGCTTTCATATTAATAAGAGTTAAACTATAAAGTTATAAGTATTATAAACAGATACCAAATTGTAACAGAGGAAGTTATTGAAAGTTACTACTTTTAGAACAAACTCAGTCTATAATGACAGGCTTCAAACCCCCAACACCCTCTCTTTCTTTCTTCTCTCTTCCTTCCTCAGTTTTTCACATCTCTGCAATAGAGTAGACACCCAGGATGGTGTGAATAACATGAAGAAAGATCTAATGAAGGTTGAAGAATGGTCTGAAATTTGGCAGCAATATTTAATGCTAAGAAATGCAAGGTCATGCATTTGGGCTGCAAAAATCCGAAGGAACGGTATAGTTTAGTGGAGCAGGACTTGAGTGCGATAGTATATGATGATCTTAAGTTGACCAAACAGGTTGAAAAGGTGATAGCAAAAGCTAGAATAATGCTAGGGTGCATAGGGAGAGGTATGGCCAGTAGGAAAAAGGAGGTATTGATGGCCCTCTATAAGACTTTGGTGAGACCTCATTTAGAATATTGTGTACAATTATGGATACTGCACCTTCTAAAAGATATAGCAAGGATGGAGTCGGTCCAGAGGAAGGCTATTAAAATAGTGTATGGTTCTCATCAAAAGGTGTATGGGAACAGACTTAAAGATCTCAATCTGTATACTTTGGAGGAAAGGCAGGAGAGGGGAAATATGATAGAGATGTTTAAATACCTATGTGATGTAAATGAACATGAATCAAATTGCTTTCATTTGAAAGGAAGCTATGGAATGAGAGGGATGAAGTTAAGAGGTGATAGGCTCAGGAGTAATATAAGGAAATACTTTTTTACAGAAAGGGTGGTAGATGCGTGAAACAGTCTCCTGGTAGATGTGGTGGAGACAGAGACTGTTTCTAAATTCAAGAAAGTCTGGTATAGTCACGTGGGATCTCTTAGAGAGAGGAAGAGATAATGGTTACTGCAGATGGGCAGACTGGATGGGCCGTTTGGCCTTTATCTGCCATCATATTTCTATGTTTCTACTGCTACTGTTCAGAAGCATAGGGCATTCGTTCTTACATACATTCTCTGCTCTGCTCTCATTCATTCAAGCAGGACATAGGCATGCACACACTGAAGTTACTTTGCAACTAATATATGCTCTATATTTGTAATAAGCCTATTCTTATATTATGTGCCTTTTCCAAACTATCCCTGGCTGCTGCTCAGTGCCGTTTTTAGCATCTGGCCCTTTATGCTACATCTGAGGCTTTTTCTTCCCTTCCTGCTTCGTTTCTCCTCTTTGTGTTTCTATCCATCCAGAAGAGAGAATAGGACAGTAAGAGGCTGATTCTATAGCAATGCACCTATATTTAGGCCCCTAGAGGGTGCCAATTAGGAGTCTATTTTATAAAGGAAAGGTTCAAGCATTTATGCCAACCATAGAGCTTGATCTCTCCTGGAGATTTTTTTCCCTTCAGCCTACATATATGATAAAATAGGGTCTATATTTAAACCTCATTGACAGTATTTATTTAAAATTTGAGCAATGGAATGGCATTTAAATTGTCTATATATATTAAGTGCTGTTATCCATAGGAACTTCAATACTGATGCTGTACAGAGTGCTATGCAGAGGTGTTATTCATATGGCTGAGCAGTTCAAGCTCTGACAGTTTTTTCTTGCTATCTCTAAGCACTATTCCCTCTAAGCTGAGCAGGAGTCCTCCAACTGCATTGCTGCTAGTTGGAGGTGTTGCTTCAATACTATGATTTCAATTGCTAAGAACAGACAGGTTCCCTGGAGACTTACAGATCTTGCCTGTCTGTAACTAATGAACATAGGATAGTGAAACAGCACCCTCCACTGGCAGGACTGTAGATGGAGGATTCCTGCTTAGCTTAGAGGGAATAGTGTCTGTACGTAAGGAAGAAGACCATCACTCTAACTTTGCTATACCCTGTCACTATAATAATACTCCCCTCCTGATATAAAGCCAGCAACATTCAGCATTTAAAAAAATACTTACTGTTGCATGCTGAATTAGCCCACAATGTCCAATGCTGGACCATGTCTGAGCACTGGCACTGAATATT
Source organism: Geotrypetes seraphini (assembly GCF_902459505.1). Lineage (NCBI taxonomy): Eukaryota > Metazoa > Chordata > Amphibia > Gymnophiona > Dermophiidae > Geotrypetes > Geotrypetes seraphini. Next base: position 532,038,844 of record NC_047084.1, on the reverse strand, counting down.
GAGGGATAAATGTGGGTGGGCTGGTCATTGGAGCTTATGTTGTCTCGGCCGATATTCATCTGGGGCTGCATAAGAGAGATAAGCAGGTCTCGGTTGAATATCAGGCATAATTATTTTTAGTTGGTAAAACTCTCTCAATCCCCTCCCAGACTCTCTAATTGCCCTACATCCTCCCAGGCTATGATGCTCATACTCACGCTGAATGAGCCCCCAACCTCCCTATCCCTGATGTCTATGTAGGCCTCCTTGGGCATACCTATCTCCTTGGCCCAGCGGGAGTTGTTGGGGACAAAAGCACAACACCCTCACTCCTGCCCCTTGCAGCTACATTTCAAAATGACTCCCATGACCTCTCATGGCAGCTTGTAAAGGGATAGATCTACCTAGACATTGGGGGGGGGGGAGGTGAGGGTTTCATTTAGAGGGAAATAGGTCAGGAGGGGGATCAGAAGGCTTTAGCCAACTACAATTATGTGAGTGCCATCCCGATATTCAAAGGTTCCCGCCCACTTAAATTAGAGATAGAGCAATCTACAATGAGGCAGTTCACGTTTACAAGTCAGCAATTTGCAAAGAAAAAAAGAAAAATTACTAACACTCTGACTTCAGCAGCATTTTATAAAATAAAAAAACGACTTACTTCTTACAAAGAAATCTCAACCAACCAATCAACTAACCCTACAGCTCAGGAGTTAGCACATTTCATTGAGAAGATCTCAAACTACCATCAGCAGTATCAAAGTTCAGCCACTCTATTACCTTCTCTTTTTCAAAGCTTTGAAAATTTACCATCAATTAAAATGAGGTCATTTAATATTCCATCATCACAAGAAAAATGTGTGATTATTAAATCGATAAATCAAAAAACATCACAAGATGCAATTCCAACATTAATTCTAATGAAGTCAATTAAAAAATGTATTCCTTTTCTATCTTCTATGATCTCAGAAAGTCTAACTCTCAGGGAAGTGCCATCATCATGGAAATCGGCCACCATTCGTCCTAAAATCAAAGACACTTCAAATTCATCAAACACATGTTCAAATTATTGGCCAATTGAGAACATCTCTTTTGTTGCAAAAACTGTGGAAAATATTGTTCATTCACAATTACAAGATTTTTTGAACAAAACTAATATCCTACACCCTAATCAATCAGGATTCCAGAAAAATAACAGTACTGAGACCACCCTATTAGGTATCACAACATATGTACATTATCATCTAGCCCAGGGTAAATCAGTTCTTCATTTGTCTCTCGATCTTTCTGCAACATTCTATCTAGTAGACCAGTGGTTCCCAACCCTGTCCTGTAGGACCACTAGGCCAATCGGGTTTTCAGGCTAGCCCTAATGAAAATGCATGGAGCAGATTTGCATGCCTATCACTTCCATTATATGCAAATCTCTCTCATGCATATTCATTAGGGCTAGCCTGAAAATCCGATTGGCATGGTGGTCCTCCAGGACAGGGTTGGGAACCACTGTAGTAGACTATTCCATTTGCTATCTAGATTAGAGAGCATAGAGATCACTGACACTGTTCTACAATGGTTTAAATAATTTCTTGAAGACCGTATTTACAATGTCACATTCAGTGAAAGTACATCACAAAATTTTGCTCTTCTGTTTCAAGTCCCTTTCATCAACTTATTTAATATTTTTCTTACTCCACTGCTAACCATTCTTCAATCTTTAGATTTTACTACTTTTATTTATGTAGACAACATTCAGATTTTATCAACAGTGGATCCTCAAGATAATTCCACTATTAATAACATCAATAGTAAACTAAAGCATTTAACAGACTGGCTTGCCCAATATAAACTAATTATCAATCCATCCAAATCAAAAACTCTTCTATTCGGGAAAAGTATGAATTCTGCACTATCCTATCCAATACTACTAAATGACATTCCTGTCCCTCAAGTTACTACAATGAGAGTCTTAGGAGTAATATTGGACTCTGCATTATCATTTAAAACATAGATATCCTCAGTTGCTCAGAATTGTTTTTACAATCTAAGATGTATCCGCTCCGTTCAATCTTTGCTTCAACCCTCAGCATTAAATGTTCTAGTCCAGTGTTCTTCAACCGCTGATCTGTGGACCGATGTCGGTCCACAGAAATTTTCTGCCGGTCCACAGGGCCAGCACGTCCATCGGACCCATGACAGCGTTCTTCAGCTGCCGGTCCATGGTGTGATCAATGCGGCATCTTCAGGCCAGCTCTCTGAGTGCTGCAGTGCATAAAGCCATGGGAAAAGGCTGCTATGCGCGGCCTGCGCCTGAACCGGAAGCCTTCTCTCTGACGTTGCAACGTCAGAGGGAAGGCTTCCAGATGAGGCGCGGGACGCGCGCGAGGAGCCACTGCCCACAACTTTGTGCAATGCAGCACTCAAGGAGCCAGCCCGAAGACGCTGCATTGATCGCACAGTGGACCGGCCCAAAGATAACACCAGGGGGCAGGCCAGAAGGCAAGGCACATGGAGGGAGAGAGACAACAATGGTAGGGGAAATGCTTTTATTTTTTTTTTATTTAGTGATTGATTTGTTTGGGTTTTTTTTTTGTTTAGTGATTGATTTGTCTGTTCAGGAAGAAATGCATTTGTTTCTTTTCCTCTGGGGTTGTACTGCTTGCATAATCTTGCATCTTAGGGTTTGTTTGTAATATTAGTACTTTTAGTTTTTGGTCTTGCATTTGCATGGGGTTATCTGCTTTCTGGTAGGAATGAATGTTAAAAAGCATACAGTGTGCTTTGTGTATTTTAATTTTGTGGTTAACCATTATGTGTTGTTAATACAATTATATTGTGTTTATATATGAAAAAAAATAGTACAATTAGTACTATTATGGGGTCGGGGTCGGGGTCTGGGGCGGAGATTGGGTGGAGATGGGCATGACTTAGCCCAGTATTCTTCAACTGCCGGTCCGCAGACCGGTGCCGGTCCACAAAATAATTTATTTCTGCCAGTCCATAGGTGTCAAAAGGTTGAAGAACACTGTTCTAGTCCATGCATTTGTCATCAGTCACCTAGATTGCTGTAACTTATTGTACAAAAGAATACAAGTAAAAGATTTGAAAAAATTTCAACTGATTCAAAACATCGCTATAAAACTTATAACAGGACATTAAAAAAATACAATCATGTTACACCACTACTTAAATCGGCACATTGATTACCTGTATCTTATTGTATCACTTACAAAATTCTCATACTCGTATTCAAAATCCGCGCTACGGATACCCCTTTATTTCTTTGTAAGTATGTGACTTCTTACACTCCTCCTCGAACACTTAGGGCTCCTTTTACTAAGCTGTGCTTGCGGTTTTAGCTTGCGCTTATCGCACGCTGCATTGCTGCGCACGCTAGATGCTAACGCCACCATTGAGCTGCCGATAGTTCTTGGCGCGTAGCGTGGTGTTAGCGCACACATCAATGTAGTGCACGCTAAAAACGCTAGCGCTACTTAGTAAAAGGAGCCTTTAGGGATCTCAGTTAGAATCGGTTAGCACAGGAGTAGGGAACTCCGGTCCTCAAGAGCCGTATTCCAGTCGGGTTTTCAGGATTTCCCTAATGAATATGCATTGAAAGCAGTGCATGCAAATAGATCTCATGCATATTCATTGAGGAAATCCTGAAAACCCAACAGGAATACAGCTCTCGAGGACTGGAGTTCCCTACCCCTGGGTTAGCAGTTTCATCATTCAGAGAAATATTTTTAGACCATTCACATAATTTCACTTTTTCAGTTCAGGGCCCCGAGCTATGAAATCTACTTCCTAGCAATCTGAGGCTCCAGACCTCACTTAATACTTTTAAGAAAGATCTGAAGACTTGAAGATCTTGTAGCAGTCCCTATTTGTTTTCTTTCTCACTAGGTATATAGACATAAAATACTGAGTAGAGTGGAAAGGGTAGATGTGAATCGCTTGTCTACTCTTTCCAAAAATAGTAGGACTAGGGGGCATGCAATGAAACTACTAAGTAGTAAATTTTAAACAAACTGGAGAAAATATTTCTTCACACAATGTGTAAACGCTGGAATTCATTGCTGGAAAATGTGGTGAAATCAGTTAGCTTAGCAGGGTTTTAAAAAGTTTTGGATAAATTCACTATGTGGTGTAATAGTGTTTTAGGACCTGGTGTAATATTTACAGTGCTATGTTTTCCATGAATAAGGTTGTTGCTCTTTGAGCTCTGGGAGTTATGTTTAGTAAGAATCCAGCTCTTGTATGGGCTGGGGAATGGCAAGGGAGGGAAAGAGAGAGGCCCTCCCACTTTAGGCTCAGCTATGGTACTGTTATACCTGCTTAGGAAAAGGTCTAAATATTAGTTTGTGATGCATTTTATAAAACCTACATGTGAATCATGATTCCATTCAAGTTTCACCTAGGGCCACATTCAGTAAATTTTGCCCAAAGTTAAGCACTAGGAGTTATTCAATAAAGAGTGCGTACCCTTCATTAAATAGTGCTTATTGTTGATTCCCACGCCTACCTTTGGGTGTCAGACTTAAACCAGCTGAAATCTGGTATAATTCTGGCACCCAACTGAGGATTGGAGATGGCAGTATTCTGTAACATTTCACCTAACTGTTGTGAATGACCCTGAGCTACCTATGACCCTCTCATCGCCATATCCCCTTTTCTGTTGTATTTGAGTAGATGTAGGTGTGGTTTTTTATAGAATTCTACATAGGCAGTTCCATGTGCAACTTCAAATTAAGGCTAATATTGACCATTAACTAATTTAGTTAACAATTAGATGCATTTTCGGGTGCCCTTTATAGAATTCAGGGGCTAATGTGCGAGTATGCCCCTGCTCGCAATTTGCCTACTTTAGGTGTGATAAGATTGGGGGCCCTTTTAGTAAGCCATGTTAGAATATGGGTTTGGTGTAATAAAACAAGACTTTCCAATGCACCAATCCCATTTCTAATGCAGCAGTAGTAGTCATTTAACATTTTTACCTTAATGTTTGTATTAGTGCTCTTGGGAAATGGAATGGGACTTGATATACTGCCTTTCAAAGTGGCTTACATATTATATACAGGAACTTATTTTGTACCTGGGGTTAAGTGACTTGTCCAGAGTCACAATGAGCTGCAGTTGGAACTGAAACCAATTTGCCAGGTTCTTAGGCTTCTGCAGTGGCGTAGTAAAGGGGGGAGGGGTGGGTGATCCGCCCAGGGCACCATGTTGGTGAGGGCGCTGGCACCTCTTCTCCTCTCTGCCCTGCCTCTTCCCACTCCTCCCCTTGCCCTGCGCGCACCCCCCTTCCCTTCCCCGTACCTAGTTGTTCACCGACCACTTTATCTCTCCCGCTGATGTCACTTTCGGGTGCAGCACATAGGAAGTGACGTCAGTGGGAGAGATGCAATGCCTAGGGTAGGCGCCACTAGGCACCTTAATTGCGGACACCTAGTGATGCTTAACCTCATTCGGCACTTAGCTTTTTTTTTTTTAATTGGTTAAATGGCATGGTAACTAACCACACCATTAAAAACTGATTTTAATTGATAATTACAGTTATACATGGATATCCATGCGGCACCTAACGACACCTAAGATGAGATGCTCTCCGATGTCTAACATAAGAACATAAGAATAACCTTACTGGATCAGACCAATGGTCCATCTAGCCCAGTATCCCATCTTCACAGAGGCCAATCCAAGTCACAAGTACCTGGCAAACACCTAAATAGTAGCAGCATTCCATGCCACCAATCCAGGGCAAGCAGTGGCTTCCCCATGTCCGTCTTAACAGCAATTTATAGATTTTTCCTCCAGGAACTTGTCCAAACCTTTCTTAAAACCAGCTACATTAACCTCTCTTACCACAGCCTCTGGCAATGCATTCCAGAGCTTAACTATTTTTTGCGTGAAAAAATATTTTCTCCTTTTGGTTTTACAAGTATTACACTGTAACTTCATCAAGTGACCCCCAAGTCTTTGTAACAATGCCTACCTGAAAAGTAAGCATGGTTAGGAGAGGTACAACCTGGCCTAATACACAGGTACTTACCTCTAGGATGCCTAGTGATGTCTAAGTCTCCTTAGGAGCCACTAGGTGTGATTCTATAAAGCAGTGGTAGACAACCCAGTCCTCAGGGACCACCTGGCCAGTCCGGGTTTTCAGGATATCCTCATTCATATTCATTGTGGATATCCTGAAAACCTGACATCAGGTGGTCCCCGAGGACTAGGTTGAATACCACTGCTATAAAGGACGTCTAGCAGTTGGTAGACAACCACGTGGAAATGCGCCTAAAAGTTAAGTGCAGTTAGGCGCCATTTATAGAATCTTGCCCTTACTGTATAAATGCTCCTGCATTAACTCTGCATTAACCAGTTAGTGCATGTTAATGCAAATATACTAGCTGGTTAATGATTCCATATCCATTCTCTGTCCATGACATATCCCCAGCAAAAAATATTTTTTTAAAAAAATAACTAAGCCTGAATTAGCACATGCTGATGAGCAAACTACTGTAAAATACTTTAATACATTTTCCCCATGTTAAGCACATCTTAGGAGGTGAGGAGTGGCCTAGTGGTAGAGCTACTGCCTTAGCACTCTGAAGTTGTGGGATCAATCCCAGCACTGCTCCTTGTGACCTAGGCAAGTCACCTAATCCTCCCTTGCCCAAGGTGCAAAATATTTACCTGTACATATGTAAATTACTTTGAATGTGTAACCACAAAATGAATACTATACAAGTCCTATCCCCTAACATGGTTTAGTAAAAGGGCCCCTTTATGAGGCTTTTAAAAAAAACATCTATGTTTACAAAATTTCTCTCTTCATGTTTATTTTGCTTGTTGTTTAGATTACAATGGGATAAAACAAAAACATAAGAGCCCAAGAATAGCCATAGTGGGTCAAACCAATGGTCCATCTAGCCCAGTATCCTGCGTCCAACAGTGGCCAATCCATGTCAAAAGCACCTAGCAGGAACCCAAATAGTATAAACATTTCATTCTACTGATTCCAGGGCAAGCAGTGGCTTCCCCCATGTCTGTGTCAATAGCAGCCTATGGACTTTTCCTCCAGGCCCTTGTCCAAACCTTTTTTAAACCCATCTATGTTAACTGCAACAAGTTCCAGAGCTTAACTATCCTTTGAGTGAAAAAAAATATTCCCTCTTATTAGTTTTAAAAGTATTTCTCTGTAACTTCATTGAGGGGTCCTTTTACTAACCGATTTACTGCACGTTAATTGATTTAGCGCGTTCTAGTCGATTATATTCTATGAGCACCTTAGCATTTAGCGTGCACTAATCTTTAGCGCGCGCTAAATCAGTTAGCGCGCCTTAGTAAAAGGACCCCTTAGCATCCCCTAGTCTTTGTAATTTTTGATGGCGTAAAATATTAAGTTACAAATAGTTTAGGAATTGACTTTTTGGTCAGATCCCCAGAATTTGGAATACGTCTCCAAAGCAAACATACATAATGTGCTGCTTGTTTATTCATTATTTCATAACAAGATTACCACCAGCTCCTTCTCAGATATTTTGGGTTATGTATATGCAAACTCTGAGAAGTTCGTGCCACTCATAGAGAAAACCGTTGAAATCTAAACACATGCCAAGTCTAACTATAACAGAAGTTGGACTCTTGTTATATAATTCACATTTTTATATTTATGCTGCAGCAAGAACATTTCTTAGTGACATGTTGGAGTAGAATCTTTATGAACTGTCAATTAGTTTTCCCGTTTTCTTGATTGATTTTGATATATTGACTTAATCAGCTCTTTGCTGGACATTCAGGCATTTATTTGATCTGATGTGACTGCACATTGAAATTGCAGAGCAAGCTCTAAAAAGAAAAGTCAAAATTTAAACTGCTTTTACTGGCTCTTCCAGATATTAAACTAGGACATGTGCAGATAAAGGACCTTATTTATTAACCCACAGCAAAATAGTAAGGTTTATTAGATATTTTGCCACAGGAAAATTTTCCATCGGGATTCATTAACCCATGATATCACAGTACTTTAGGTTAGTGAATCCCATGGAAAATTCACTTTATTTGTGGCTGTAGCTGGGAATATCGTGGATCACATATTCCCAGTTATTCAAAGTCATTTTCTAAAGGGCTGAATTGACAAAAGAACAAAAATACCCTTAAACCCTAGATCCCCATTCACTTGTAACAATTCCAAGTGCCCCTTCTACCCAAGCTGCCGCCCCATTCCCAATCCCTTGAAAATATAAGGTCATAAGAATAGCCTTACGGGGTCAGACCAAAGGTCCATCGAGCCCAGTAGCCCGTTTTCACGGTGGCCAATCCAGGTCACTAGTACCTGGCCAAAACAGAAAGATGCCATGCAGTGACTTGCCCCATGTCTTTCTCAATAACAGACTATGCACTTCTCCACCAGGAAATTGTTCAACCCCTTCTTAAAACCAGCTGCACTATCTGCTCTTACCACATTCTCTGGCAACGCATACCAGAGCTTTACTATTCTCTGAGTGAAAAAATATTTCCTCCTATTGGTTTTAAAAGTACATTGTAAGCTACTGCTACTACTTCTAATAATAATAATAATAATAACTTTATTCTTATATACCGCCATACCCATCGAGTTCTAGGCGGTTTACAACAATTAACAAATGATCTGCATTGACAAGCTTATTTACAACATGTTACAAGCAGATTTACAAACAAATTACCTGCAGATTTACAGTAGATTACAACAATTTTCAATTTACAACAGTCAGCAATGAAGTTACCACAATTTACAGTAGTCTGCAATGAAAGGAAGATGTACAACAGTTTAACTGAAAATTGTGGATTAGATCGAACTAGACAAGGGAAGTGGAGAGAGGATCAAGGGGGAATCAGGTGTGGGAGGAAGGGGTTGGGGGTGGGGCCGGGGTTATGTGAGGTGAAGGGATTAAATAGGAGTCGTGTTTGTTGAATAGGTAAGTTTTTAGTAGTTTTCTGAAGGCAAGGTAAGTGGGGGCCTCGAGTATCATCTGGGCCAGCCATGGGTTCAACTTGGTTGCTTGGAAGGCGAAAGTTCTTTCGAGGGATCTTCTGAGAAGGCAGTGTTTTGGCGAGGGGAAGGCAAACAGTTGAATTCTGCGTGCTGTCCTGTTGTTGCAGTAAAGGTTGAAGTGGGTATTTATGTAACTTGGGGAAGAACCGTTAACCGATTTGTAACAAAAGCATGCAAATTTAAAGAGAACTCTAGATTCTACTGGCAGCTGGTGATAGAATGGAGTGACATGTTCCCATTTCTTTAGGCCAAAAATGAGGCGCACTGCGGTATTTTGAATTATTTTTAATCTCCTGGTAGTTTCTACTATCCATTCAGTCATGTCCAACCCTTGGATACTCTGTAGGCCAGTCCTCGGCATGCATCCCTGTTTTCCACGGCTTCTTTCATTTGCTTGATGTTCATTCCCGTGTCATTCTTGATGGTATCCAGCCAACGGGCCTTTGATCTCCCCTGCTTCTTTTTACCATTGACCATTCCGAGTAGCACATTCTTTTCTAGTGAATTTGCCCTCATCAAATGTCCAAAATAGGTCAGTTTCTGTCTGGCAATATTGCCTTCCAGGGCCATTTCTGGGTTTATTTGATCAAGAACATCTTTGTTGGTGATCCAAGCTGTCCATGGGGTTAATAGAAGTCTTCTCTAGCACCACAGCGTGAAGGTGTTGATTTTTCGTGAGTGTCCATGTCTTGCAGCCATATGTTGCGATTTGGAACACAGTAGCAGTAATTAGTCTTTGTTTGATGGTGACTGAGATGTCCTTGCACTTCCCTATTTGGTCCATGTTCACTAAGCTGCACCCCCCAGTAATCGATGCTTGATCTCTACTGCCAAACCGCCACTATGATCAATGAGGGACCCAAGGAAAATGAAGCTGTTAACCCCCCAAAACCATCTATTTCCAATCATTTCCAGTCACTGGCCCCTGTTGTCAGTGTGGCAATACCAATCTAAATTTGAGGTGGCTAATTAATGGACCAGTCCTTTATTTGACATGTCAATTCCCAGTAGCAGTACCATGAAACTGCCACTAGGGATCAATAGCAACTATTTCTACAGAGACAGCTGATGGGCTAGAAGTGATCTGGGACTGCTTGTGCCCCCCTCACAACTCACACTGGAGACTCCATTAAGTTCAAGTTCAATTTATTTATTTAATATACCACAACTATAAAACCAGAAGGCAAATCTAAGCGGTTTACAATAAAAAAAATTTTTTTTCAAAGAAAGTACATAACTGTTATTAAGGTAGACCTGGGGAAATCCACTGCTTATTATTCCTGGTGGCAGGTAATGGAACTGCACCACTAGAAGCAGAAGGAAATCCCCACGGAAGTAATCATATAAACATAACATAATGGGAAGGTTGAGATGTTCCAGTAGTGGTGTTTATTGCTAGTCACATAAAAACATTCAAGGGTACATGTGTTTCAGTACTCAGGGTATCTTCCTCAGGAGTCTTGAAATTTGTTGTTTATGAACCAAACAGTTGTATTTTAAAGGTACATATTTTTTTTGAGGGGGGGGGGGGGGAACCCAACAATGTTGCCTCTCTTATTAAGAAGATTTAGACTGGCTCAATAAAACAGTGCAATGAAATTTTACTGGCTCACTGTTGCAGAGAGCTTTACTGAGTTTGATCCTTGCCACAGAGAGCCAGTAAAATGTCATTGCACTTTTATTGGTAATACTATATAAACATTAAAGGGCCTTTTACTAAGGTTGTCTAAAGGATTTAGCATGCGCTACCAAATTAGCATCTGTTAAGTACCATGCAGTCCATAGGTATACAGGACATCTGGTTAGATTATACTGTATGATCCAACAAACAGAGACTATCTATTATGTTGATTTAAAAAGCACTGTGCACACCTGGTCGTACCAAATAAAATCCAAAAATAAGCCTAATAATAACAACAATCTCTTGAAAATATCCGCTTGTTACAAATCAGGAAAGGGAATACCATTTGGAGGGGTTCTCTTTTTTTTTCGTAGTTTGGTTTTAACTATTTGAATAACCGTAGCTGCTTGTGTGTATTTTTGTTGAATACCAGTATATAATACCACATACCCAGTCATCTCAGGATAATTAAAGGCTTCCAATGGGAGTCACCGCTCTAGCTAAGGATGAAGTCAAGTTCACTGCCGCTTCAAAGGTTCTCTATCTGTATGCCAAAAGTGAGCTCAGTGATACGGTTAATCTCAGTTCACCTTGAAGCTCCAACACCCTCACCGTCATGTCTCTCCGCAGATAATTTATAGCAGCTCTTCCACTGGCACTGTCTTGAAATCCCCTTAGACCCTGAACTACAAACGCTGACCTGCATCTGATCAAAGGTGACCTGCAAATTTTGGGCAACCTTTATTTATCATTTAGACATCTAATGTAAATTCAGTAGGATCATTTGCCAGGACAAATGTTAGCCTTCACCTTTTAGCTCTGGGTAACTAACTGCTAGTGAATAAAAAAACAAAACATGAAAGGTGTCTGCTTATAACAGCAAATTACCACACAATGTCCTTCAGGGGTTAATAATTCAAAATAGGGCTTGCTCTTTTGATATTGTTGCATTAAAGTACTGAAACACGATAATTAAAAGCACTTTTACTTTATAGCATATTAGCATGAAATAAAGGATCACAAAGTCACTATATCTCCTCTTGTTCTGGGAAATGTTCAATTGGAGAATAGTATTTCTTTGGGCCTGGTCTGCTCTACCCATTTCTCATAAACACAGGAGAGAAGCCTTAATAAATAAAGCCTATATCTCCTTTCTAACAGTTTTGGCCTGTTTTGCATCCCTTCTTTGTAAACATAAAATATATGTTTTTAACCATATGCCTAGCAAGCGTATTTGTTATTTTCATTTTGCATCAGCTATCCAGAGACTCTGGATGATATATACAAGGGGCAAGAGTAGCTAAATAAAATGCTAGAACAATGTGTTCAGTTGCTTCTTTTAAAAATTCAGTCCTCTGAAAACAAAGCTTAATGCCATAAAAAAAAAAAAAAGAGAGAGACTTGTAAAAAGTAACAGGAACAGGGCATCCCTTAAGAACAAAAACAATGTTGTGAAAACAGCTAATCATCAGCAATGTTTACTCTGAATCACTTAAATTTCCAGAGGGACTGCATTCTGTACCATCCAGTAACAACAGATAATGTTTTAACTTGTGGACTATTATCTCCTATATCTTTATTTTGCTTCATTTAACTGTTATTTCGGAGATGAACAATTTTCACCCAGCAGATACGGCAAATTTATTCATCGTTGTACTTATGATCCTTTCTAGATGCCTACATTTCTCCTTGCCACTCATAAATAAAACTAAAGCAAAGGTTTAATAAGGCTAAAGGGAGTAGTATTGACGAAGTACTGTCTGGTAAGGTTTGCCTGTTTGTGAATGATACCAAACTCTGTAATTGGGCAGACATCCCAGAGGGCATGGATAGCATAAGAAGGGATCTAGTGAAGCTTGAAGAATGATCCAGAAATTGGTAACTAAGATTTAATGCTAAAAAATGCAGGGTCGTGCACGTGGACTGCAAAAATACAAGAGAATGGTATAGTATAGGAGGTGAGCTACACTTTTCCCTCCAAATCCGTGGTTTCAGTATCTGCGGATTCGGTTATTTGTGATTTTTTTTATTTTAAAAAAACTAATTCCGGACCTTCCCTGCCTCCCTCCCGGCATCCCAGACCTTACCTGGTGGTCTAGCGGATTTTCAGGACAGAAGAACATGGCTGTGAGGAGTTACCGTCGTAGTCTCGAGAGACTACGGGAACTCATGGCGGCCATTTGCTATGAGTGATCTGCACGGGGTAGAAGCGTAGGAAGATCACTCCTGCCCCGAAAGCCTGCTAGACCACCAGATAAGGTCTGGGATGCCGGGAGGGAGACGGGAAGGTCCGGAATGAGGCAGGGTGGGTCAGAGCAGGTCAAAAACGTATTCGCAATTTTTCACACTTTGCATAAAGTTCGTCCTGGTTGGAGGTAGTGCAGTGGAGGGGGGCTGAGTGTGGGTGGGGGGGGCTACAAAATTGGTCAGTGGTCTTTGTCATAAAGCATAGACCTCAATATGTATACTCTGGTGGAGAGATAGGAGAGAGGGGACATGATAGAGACATTTAAATATCTCCATGGTATTAATACACAGGAAGTGAGCCTTTCTCAAATGATGGAAAACTCCAGAATGAGAGAGCATAGGTTGAAGTTAAGAGGTTATAGGCTCAGGGGTAATCTAACGAAACACTTTTTTTATGGAAAGGCGATAGATATGCAGAATAGCTGCCTGGTGAAGTGGTGGGTACAAAGCCGTATCTGAATTCAAGATGGCTTATGGGATCTCTTAGAGGGATGAACAGATAGTAGATGCTGCAGATGGGCTGAAGCAGGCAGAAAACAGGTTTCTTATGTGTATGGAGAGCACTGTGGTGTATACTAGAGATAGTATGGATGCAATTGTCACCTCATGAAGAGGAGGTAGTAAGTGCAAGCCATAGCTATTTCTGGGGGCTCCCAGTATCTAGTGGGAGCAGAAACGATCCCTGGATGTTCCTGTTCTGTCGGTGGTCCAGAAACAAAGGGACACCTCTGACCCCTTGCGTTAGTCTCCCTATACTATTAGGGGTCAAACTTCCAAACAAAATACATGTATCCCTATTTGGCAGCTTGATCCCCCAAGCCCTAGTAGAGCAAAATTACTGCTAGAAGTCAGAGGTGCCATTTTGATCCCAGGCTGTTGGCAAAGCAGGCACATTTGAGGATCACGCCTGTCCTCAGCTATGGGTATGCTGGGTACACGTATGGATGTCAGGAGGCTGAGTAGGTTATTATTTAATTTCTTATTTACTGCCTACAAGCCTGAAAGCTGCATTAGCAGTGTACAGCCAGGCATAGTAGGCACTGTTCTGTCGCAGGAGGGCTCACAATCTAAGGTGCCCTTTTACTAAACTGCGGTAAGTACTAACATGCGCTCACCACACGTTACAAAGGCACTACCATGGGACACACTCAAGTATCCCGCAGTAGCTTTGGAATTAGCACGCAATACTTATACACTAAAAAAATAGATTTTATTTTTTATCATGGGGGCATGTTAAGAGGTGGAGAGTGGGCATGCCCTGCGCTAGTTGGTTAGGGCAGCTACATCACTGCATGCTAATCGATTAGCATTTGGTTAGTGTTTGAGCCGTTACCAGATATCCAGATTTACCCGGACATGTCTTATTTTTAAAGGGTATGTCCAGGCGTCCGGACAACTTTTCAAAACCCGGCACTTAGTCCGGGTTTTGAAAAGCTTCCAGCTCAGGATCCGCGTTGGGAGGGCATCTGCACATGTGAAGGTGTGATGTAGTGATGTCATGCGCAAATGACCTTCTGACGTGGCTCCTGAGCAAGAGGCCAGGTTGAGGGGGTGGAGCTAAGTGCAGGGCTAGGGCATGACCTGGGCAGAAGAGAGTGGGGTCAGGTGGACCTGGGCAGGCCTGAGGCGTGGCCATGGGTCCGGATTTTATGAAGGTAAAATCTGGTAACCCTAGGTAAGGGCTCATGAAGTAATGACCATGCACTAATTGAGAAATCAGTACAGGGTCATTAGTGGGGACAATAGAAAATGTGCCATTTTATAGCCGGGCTAAATGTTATCAGAAATTAAGCTAACAAACTGGGTAACAGAATAATAATGGGTGATTAGCTGCTCCTGCCCTGAGATTGAGAGGACTTATAAAGAGTGTCCCCCTTGGAACCCTTGAAAAAGCCTTTTTGAGAAGAAACGGGTCCCGTCGGGCTTTTATGTTGGGGCAAGCACTATCCATATATAATAAAGAAACAGATTAAGAATTATCTAAGTTGCCTGTCTGGATTTCTGAAAAAGAAGAAACTTTCCAGTGGAAGTTCTGGAAGATTTATCCCTGATGAGTGAGGATTTGTTTTTGCTGTGATTTTAACTATCACATAAGAAAGAGATGAATGAATTGATACTCAAACTTCACCAATCTTATGCAATTACACTAATTTCCACTTTTTTTGTTCCATATTTTTCCGACAGAATGAAAAAAAATTGGAAAATCACTGGTCTAAGTGTATAGCCTTTAATGGAGACTGACCCAACTTTGTTGGTTGGGCTGAGAACTTTTCAGTGGTCCCTTGTATATTAGAGTTTAATGTATCTACTGCTTAAAATGATGATTCATTACCAAGTTTCTAAGTATATTCAATGCTTGCTATTGAACAAGAGGGTTGGGAGAGGTGATGACTCATCCGATGCATCCGGTAGGCTTGTACCAAAAACAAATCTCATGCATTTAAACATCTTCAAATAGGAAAGTTTTCAAATCAGATTTGAATTTTCCTAGGGAAGTCTGCATAAGTAGATGGGGAGATAAGGCTTTTCAAAGAGCAGGACCTGTGACAGAGAAAATAGAATGTTGGAAGGTGTCATATTTTATTTCTCTGAATGATGGGACAACTAAGAGGTGCTGTTGAGATCGAAGAGAGTGTGATGGAGAGCATGGTATCAGCAGATAGACAAAGATGGAAGCCAGTGGGCCAAATCTTGAAAACTAAGACTAAGATCTTGTAAGGGAGGGTGCTGAAAAATTTTCAGCCCAACCAAGAAGAGTATGACATGGATATCGTTCAGTCAATGATCTGAAACAATGTCAAAAACATAGAATTTTATTTCTGCAAATTGGCACTTATCAAAATAAGAGAACACTCTTTTCAGCTACAATGGCAAAATAATGCTCAGAATTTAGGAAGTTGGTTGTTTTGGCTGAGAACTTTTCAGAACGCCCTCATAGGTGAACCTGTGTGAAAGTGGCAATCAATGTGTGGTTTTAAGAAGAGAGTGGCAACTTTTTAGTAATCCACTTTAAATCCAATGTGATATAAATAGGAGCGCCATTTGTAAGAATGAATCTATATGTGCAGCCATGGAGAAAGGTTATTGAAACCCAGCTCTGACGCAGATTGCAAAACATGCATGTCGGCATGGGGTTTGGCATTTAAGATAAGTAAAAGCATTTTGAGCACTTTATATATTTATTGAGAAATTTTACAAGTTATTATGCCACTACGCTATTGGTGAGCCTGTGAGGAAGCTTGCGGCCTTTGAAAAGTCTATCGGGTGATTATTCCCGGGAAACAAGCCACTTTTGAGGCTCCTTTGAATTTAAACTGTATGTGCAGAGATATTTATGACTAACCAAAGAAAAAATAACTTGATGCATATAATCATAATTTAGTCTTTTGAGATAGTGACTGGCGATTTTGATATATGTGAGATGTTTGGCCAGCCCTACTAATTTGTTTGGCTCCCGGTAGAAGTGATTTATAAATAGGATATAAACATTTGAAGAGAATAGAACAGAGGACAGTCTGTATCTCATAATACTTCTTCTAGAATTGGAAGTTTTCTTTGCAAGCTACCCTCTTGGCATTCTTTTTTCTGAAAATGTGAAATTGCTTATTTTGAAAACTTATTTTAGAAAAAAAACCCACAACCCTTTTCTATTATAGACAAAAAGACAAATTTTCCAGATGTAGCTTCAGATACTCAGCTAAGAAGGAAAGTGTTTTGTGGCCTTAAAGGCTGGGGTTTTGGCATCGGAAAGGACCTTTTATTTGAGGTTTGTTTGTTTTTTTATTGCAAATCTCAATTGGTTATGGCTATCAAAGTAACACTTATACTTTTCTTGGTCCTGATCACTTGGAAAGATTTTTGCTAGAGAACAATTCATGATTTCTCCAGATTTGTGGTGAGGTTGCAGAAAAAAAAAATGCAGGATTTATTTTCAAGTACAACTATATGGGTTGTTTTTTGCTTCCTAATTATTTATTTTATTTTCTCTTTTTTCCATTACTATCTCTTTTTCACCTGTGATTTTTGGACTTCACATGGGCTAAGTGGATTTATTGATTTCTTTTGTTCTTTATGCAAAAACATTAAGCTCCCCTTTTATCAAACTATGGTAGAGCTTTATACCGTGGGCCAGCAAGGTTAAAGTTCTGCCTTTCATAGGAACTGAATGAGCTTCGGAGCATGTACCTCGCTGACCTACAGTAAATAAGCGCTACCATGGTTTGATAAAAGGGGGCTTTAATCCATGTTTTCTATGGCTTTATTATCAACTATATTTCAACATCTTAATAAAAATAACAAAAAAAAACCCCAAAATGCATGATTGGAGTCCAGTCTCCAGATTTATTCATTTGCATATTGGCAAATAGCCCATTTACTTTATTTTCAGGGAACATGAGGGGGGTCCCTTTTACTAATGTTTACCTGGAGCTAAGAGAATGAGCATGTTCTGAATGCAGTGGTGTAGCGAGGGTGGGAGGCACCCAGGGCAATGGCATCTCCTCACCCTTTTCTCTGCCCCTGCTCCTTACCACCTGCCGACCCCTGCTACACACATGCACCCCTTCCCCTGTATCTCTTTAACTTCCCCAGCACGAGCAGCATCTCCAACTTGTTGCCTGCGCCGGCCTCAGCCCTTCCTCTGATGTCACTTCCTGGTCCTGCAGCCAGGAAGTGGCATCATAGGGAGCTAGAGGTAAGGGGGGAAAGGAAGACGTGCACATGGCGGAGAAGGGCTGTAGAGAGGAGGAGAGGTACCAGTGCCCCCCACCAAGACAGCGCTTAAGACGGTCTACCCCCTAGCTATGCCACTATCTAAATGGACCCTAAATTTTGGGCATAGATGCATAAGAACATAAGAATAGCCTTACTGGGTGAGACAATGGTCCATCAAGCCCAGTAGGCTGTTCTCACGGTGGCCAATCCAGGTCACTAGTACCTGTACAAAACCCGAGGAGTAGCAACATTCCATTCTACCGATCCAGAGCAAGCAGTGGCTTCCCCCATGTCTTTCTCAATAACAATGGACTTTTCCTCCAGGAACTTGTCCAAACCTTTCTTAAAACCAGCTACGCTATCAGCTCTTACCACATCTTAATATAAAAGAATTAGGAAACCACCCAGAGACAGAAATAATAGAAAAGCTATGACCCTCACTCCTTACCATGAACACCTAGCAGAGGGATAACAGGGGTAGAGTTCCTAAAGAATTGGGTAGGTAGAAATTCCAAACACATGGTGATACAAAAGATTGTAGTATTTCTCAGAATGCAGGGAAGAAAACCCTTTGAAAAGCATTGTCTCATGGAAGCTGCCTCTTCTACCCGGGAAATACCATGACAGACAGAAATATTGAGTAATACAAGTAAGCAGCACACAAAGAAATTCTTGTAGAGATTTTGTGCTTTAAAAGCAAGTCAGTTTCCTATATGTAGCTTCTGAGCAGTCTATAGAAAGCCCTCATTCAGAGACCCAGTAGAGTGATGACTCTGCCATGGAGATATAAGAAGGGAGTTAGCAGTCAGGCCAACGGGTGGTATCATTGTCACCAAATAGCACTGGCACATCACTGAATGATAGAGGCTAGAAAGATATCCCTTGCAGCACTGAAGACTAAGGGCTCCTTTTACGAAGGCGTGTTAGGGCCTTAATGCGCAGAATAGCGTGCGCTAAAATTCCGCGTGCGCTAGCCACTACCGCCTCCTCTTGAGCAGGTGGTAGTTTTTTGGATAGCGCGCAATATAGCGCGTGCTAATCCGGTGCATGCGCTAAAAACGCTAGGGCACCTTCGTAAAAGGAGCCCTATATTTGTTTCCAGCACTTATTAGACATGTCCAATTTTATATATTAAAACCGTGAAAGGAATTAGGAAACGTGGTTGCAATATCCATTGTTAGTAAGCAACGGTCATAGAATATGGTGATGCTTATGGAACAAGTAGGTCACTTCCTGCAGTCAATAACACCAGCAACATTAGAGAAGTGAGCTACTTTAAAGAAGCCCCTTTGATCTAACTGCCATTCACTATCTAGTACAGAAAAATTAGATTAGCATCATAAAAGCTATCACGGCAACCCAAAAGAAAGTTTGAAAGAATTTCAAAATTAGTATGGGACCTTGAAAACTGTCAGACAAGAGATGCCCCCATATGATATGGAAGAATTTAAGTTGGAATATCATAAATACTGTATTTTTCGCTCCATAAGACACACTTTTTCCACCCCCAAAAAGGGGGTGGAAATAAGGGTGCATCTTATGAAGTGAATACCCAAACCCCTTCTGTTACCTTTTTAAAATTCGAAGGCCTTCCCTCGCTGGACGCAGCTTCCTCCGAGTCTTCTTCCCTTACGGCAGAGCGACGCACAAGGCTACCGGCCTGGTCCCGTGCCGCTTCCTGTGAGAGTTCTTAATAGGAGAGTTATCACGGGAAGTGGCGCGGGACCAAACTGGCAGCCATGTGCGCCGTTCTGCCACAAGGGAAGAAAACTCTGAGGAAGCTGCATCAGCTATTAGTGCTCCAGGCAACCGCATCCAGCGAGGGAGGGCCTCGTAATTTTAAAAAGGTAATGGGGGGGGGAGGGAGGCCAGGAGCTGCCCTGCCTAATTAAAAATAGGTTCCAGGGGGGTGGGGGCCTGCCTCATCAGCCGCATCATCTGTCAGTGCTCCAGGCACTTGCGTCCAGCGAGGTGGGGGAGGCTGGGCGCTGCCCTACCTAATTAAAAATAGGTACGGGGGCGGGGACTTGCCTGCCGGTCTGTCTCCTGGCAAAATTAAAAATAATGAGGGCGAGGTTGGGCCTGCCTGCCTGTGGGGAGGCCTGGAGGGGGGAGGCCTGCCTGCCTGCCTGCCTGGGGTTTACCTGGGGGGGGGAGCTTGCCTGCCTGCCTGGGGGAGATACTTGGGAGGGGGTAGGCCTGCCTGCCTGTCTGGGGAGGGCTACCAGGGAGGGGGGAGGCCTGCCTACCCTGTCCCTACCTGCCTGCCAGCCACTAGGCCTGCCTGCCCTGTCCCCTGTCCCAGCTTACCATTAGACCACCAGAGGGGGGACAGGGTACAGAGCCTGGCAGTGAGAGGGGACAGGATGCAGAGCTTGGCAAGGAGTGTGGGGTTGGGTGAAGAGCCTGGCAGGGAGAATTTGGTTCAGAATGTTTTTTTTCTTGTTTTTCTCCTATAAATCTATGGTGTTTCTTATGGTCAGGTCCATCTTATGGAGCGAAAAATATGGTAATTGGTCCACTTTCCTTGCAGAATTCATTAACCCCTCTCCCCCCCCCTTTTACAAAACCATAGCCTGATTTTTTAGCACCTGCCACAGCAGTAAGAGCTCCGATGCTCATAGAATTCCTATGAGCGTCATAGCTGTTACCACTGCAGCCAGCGTGAAAAACTGTGCTAAGGCTTTGTGAAAGGGGAGGGGAGAATAAATGCTTTCACAAAAACAAAGAACAGCAGTATAAAGCAAATATAAAAATGAACAAATATTTTTATTATATTTAGTTGACTGGTAATACAAGATGAATTACATTCAGCTACAGTTCTATTTCCCTGGCCCTAAAGTGCTTTTTTTTTTTTTTTTTCAGTTCAAAAAGTTTTTTATTGAAAATTTTTTACAAAACACAAAAATGAAATATTCTGTACAAATTTGTTGCGCAGTGATACAACAATCAAAAGGTCAGTGGGATAAAGAAATATAGTTTAAAGGCTAGATTTACTAAAGGCTGCTATTTAATGAGCATGAATTTGCATTTAAAACACATTAATGTAACTAATGCACACTATTAGTACTTTAAATAAACCTGGAATCAAATCTTGGAGCTTGCATTAAATAACATATTAAATTGCATAAATCTGTTAACATGCAATAATGCACAATAATATTTAAATGCATGTTTGTAAATCTAGCCCTTAATTTGTACCTAGGGCCTAGGCAATATAGGGCGATATGACTTGCATTAGCAAGACCTGAATGCTTGATTCCTGGGCAGGTCCTTGCACAATAACACTGGTCTTTCAGGTGTGTAAATCATCCTCTGAGGAAACGCTCTATCCAGGCAGTCAGTCCCTGGGCACTCCTCCTCAGAGTCCTAAAAATCTGTCTCCTGCTTTTCCAGCACAAAACCCCTTTTGGATCTTTCCATTAAGCAGCAACTTTTGGCTAAATCTAGCCAGCTTAGGGATGTAGTGCTTCTGAGCTGGTAACATAGGGGTCCTTTTACTAAGCTGTGTTGGGCCCTAATACCTGCCTAATTTAATGTACAGCACTGCACGCTTCTGGGGCCTGATTCTCTTTTGGATGCCAACATCTACGTGGTCTGGAGCGCTAAATACTCCGACGCTGCTCTAATGCTCATAGGAATTCTAAGAGCATTGGAACAGCGTTGGAGCATTTAGTGCTCTGGGCCGCGATAGAAACCTCTACCGCTGCTTCGTAAAAGGGAAGGAGGCTGGGCAAGGTAACAAAACAATTATTTTTTTGTTTCCTATAACTTTTATTTTTTTATGGAGACACGGTAGTGTTGTAGCCATAAAAAGAGCAGTGCCCTTTTTACTGGACACTCAACAGATTTTTTTTTGACTAGCTTTTCAAAGTTAAAATTCCCTTCCTCAGGTCTAGACAGAAAGAGCAGGTCGGTGAAAGCTATTTCATGCCTGTGCAGAGTGACCATGACATTTGAATTTGAAGACTACGATGAAATTACTTCATTTTGTACCATCTCCTGGTTTTACTGCCATACCTCTCGTGAAAATAAATTACTTTGCCCCTATTTGTATTTGCTAAAAAAAGAAAAGGCTTGTCACCGAGATGTCAAGTTATGGATGTATCCTACAATTTTATTGCTTGATCTACTGCTGTAAGTTATAGCACTTTCCCATCGGCTCTGGTTAATAGCAGAACATATTCTGTCCATTGAGAAGCCTGTCTTTAAATTCCCAGAATGCTAGATAATAAATATTACAGACTGCAGAATTTCCATCAGGAACCTAAATCATTTCTTTCTTTCTGAGTTGCTGATTATCATATGCATTTCATCTTTATAAAAGAATTACTTCTTGCTACGTACTTCAGAAAAAACAAACACTTCCTTCCTTAGAATCCTTCCTATTCCGTCAAACCAATCAAAACAAAATAGTTAGACCAAAGAGGAATGCTAACAAAACTTGTGATAATTTAAGACAAACTGTACTATAATTAATAGGAATGAGCAGCAAGAAAATTTTGGTATAATTTCCTGTGCCATTCCCAGGAATGTTTGTTTCATTCATTTTTTGTTTGGCCATTTTTTGAATCACAGGAGCAAAGTCGCTTAGGGCCAGATTCTATAAATGGTGCTCAAAAATAGGTGCTAGAAAAGTTCGACTCTAAGGCCCGAATTCTCTAAACAGCGGCAATTTTTAAGGTGCCAATAGGCGCCCAAGCTCAATAAAAAACACAGTTGAAATGATGTTTTGAACAGTTTCAAAGTGCCTACTGGTGCCTAAAAAAATTGATGCTTGAATCGCACCTCCATAGGCACTGTAGGCTGCCTAATGCCACTGTGGGCGAGGCTAATGCCGGAAGTGATTTTAGGCAGCCAATCTTTAGGTGCCTATCTTTGCGAGAGGCGTGATTCTGTACCTGTCGGTGTCCCATGATTGACGTGATTGGCAGCCACTTTTAAGGCAGCCACCAGCAAGGGCGCTGGTTACTGAATCTGGGCCTAAGTGCAATTCTATAAAGATCACATGCCCTGTGCCATAAATTTGGGTGCCAGACTTATAGCTGCTGAAACCTGGTTTTAAAGCTGATGCCTAAGATGGGCGCACTGACCCATTATTCAATAATAATGCAGGTGCATTTTTGGAATGCCCCCAACATGCCCGTACCCCTCCCATGCCACACCAGTTTTTGAGTAGCACAATGGGATTTGAGCACCCAATATTATAGAATAGTGCACAGCCAGATGTGTGCGTAAATCCCAATTGTCAATTAAGGTCAATGCTTGGTTGTCAGCATCCAATTATTGCTCACTCATGGCTCAGTAGCCAATTAAGATGTGTGCACATCTTGACAGCATAGTTAAATCTAGACACCATATATATATAGAATACAGGGGTTAATGTGCACTTGCATGAAAAAAAGCACATTTTGGGCAAAGTGCACTCTAAGAGTACACACTAAGAGGGCCATTTTCGATAGTGTGTCTAAATCCGATTTGGACATCTTGAAAACTGTGTCCAAAAATAGGGTGGAGAAAATGTTCATTTTCAAAACTGCTAGACGTCTTTCTTTCTTTTTTTTAAATCACTTTTCTAGATGTTTTGGCTGTTAGGCATCTAATTTTTTTGGCCATTTTCGAAAAATAAACATCCAAGCTAGAAATGTCCAAAACCAAATTATTTGGATGTAGTTGGGCCACCATTTATACTACACTGAAAATCAATTTAAAAATCACTTAGCTTGGTCCAATGAAATAATTCAAAATTACCAGTCACTTAAATGTCTGAACCGTGAAGAGTTAGGGCCTTAGGCCAAAAGGGGACTTAGACTTTTTTTTTAAAATTATTACATTACATTACATTACATTTGTGATTTCTATTCCGCCTGTGCCTTGCGGTTCTAAGCGGATTACAGTTAAAAGAGATCAGGACATTACCGAGAGAATTACATAACAACGATTCAAGTAAATTACATGTTGTGGTATAGAAATACAAGTATAAGATATCTGGATTTATCGATAGAATAACTTGACGGGGTTCAAGTAGTTACAAGGTTCAGTGGGGAAAACAATATAGGCAACTGAAGAAAGATACCTGACTTTGAAGGAATCGGTTAAGTGGATACCTAAGGGAGATGCTTATTTAGGAATGGTTAAATGGATACCTATGAGAGATGCTTATTTAGGAGTATAGATATTTTTGGTGTATGAGGTTCGAGGGGTTGACTAGTGTGTTGTTTACTGGGGAGAGTGCATGTGCGATTGGGGAGGTGAATAGTAAGTAAGGACGTGTTTTTTGAAAAGAAATGTTTTGATTTCTTTCCGAAACATTTTGATGTCAGTAAAAAAGGGTTTTGGGGGTGTATAGGGCAGTGCACATGTTTCAGTATCAATGCAGTGATTACAGGGGCTTATGGGCATGGGTCCTCCTCTCTATGGGTCCCTAACCCACCCCCAAGATGACTTAAGCTGCCTCTGGGCTGGACGACTAGGCTTTCCTATGCCAGGCGGCCAGGTGATGATGGTCTGGAAGCTGAAATTTAAAGTTGTGAATAAAATTTTTATGGGATGGGGAGGGGGGTTGGTGATCACTTGAGTAGTGTGTGGGGGTCTGTGTTATGTGTTTGCAGTGCTTATCTGGTGAGTTTAGGTGGGTTTATGTGACTTAGACCAAGTTCCGTCTAGGCTCTGTTGTTAAACTTTCGGTTATACATGCTGTACGACTAAGTCTAAGCTGGCCCACATCTCGCCCAACTCCTGCCCTCGACACGCCTCCCGAAATTCCCCGTTTAGCTTTGGATGTTGAGTGGCACTATGAAGGCCTAGGTCATTTTTAAATACGTCCAAAACCCGGTTTTATTATCGGCGCTTGGACGTTTTTGAGAAATGTTCATCCAAGTGCCGACTTAGGCTGGTTTTTGGACGTTTTTCTCTTTCGATTATGAGCCGCATAGTCTAGTGGCCAGAACTCTGCAAGTTCTGCAGCGGGTGGTACACTGCTGGTGGCTGCAGAGCTTGAAGATTTCTGGCTGCCAGAACAGAGGAGGAGGTGGTCTTCAGCTGGCAGGGTTTTGGGATTCCTACCAGCCACAGCCAAGGGAAGGCGTTAATTTTGGAGGCCTGGACCCAGGACCCCTATGACTACACCATTGATTGTGCTCAATACAAAAAGAAGTGCATTTGTGTTTTTCTTTCTCAAGTGATTAAATACTTTCCAAATTTAATTTCAAGGGGTTTTCAGTTCAAATTTGGTCTTCATATTTCTATTTGCAATCTCTTCTTCTGTATTTGGTGAAGGTCTGTCTTTGTTTTGTGTGTGAAGAAGTTATTTAAAGTTATTTAATATGTGGGAGTGTTAGGGGATAGTATTAGGGAAGTTCTGGTGCTCTGCTGGTTTACCTATTTAATGCTTCTCTAGAGTCAGGAGTGGTACTGGACAACTCGAAAAAGGTGAATGTGGTCGCTTTCCACAAAAGTTAAAGTAAGGAAGAAGTAGGAAACTACAGGCTGGTAAGTCTGACTTCTGTGGTAAGTAAATTAATGGAAACTCTTTTAAAACATAGTGAATAGTGAAGTTTCTGTCATCCAGTGGACTACAGGGCCCATGGATTCACTAGATGCAGGTTTTGTCAGACAAATCTGATCAATTTCTTTGACTGGATGATCAGAGAATTGGATAGAGGGAATGCACTGGATGTGGTGTACTTAGACTTTAGCAAAGCCTTTGACAGTGTTCTACACAGGCATCTAATAAATAAACTGACAGACTTGGTCGGGAAATGGTTGAGTAAAAGGCAACAGAAGGTAGTGGTTAATGGAGATCGCACTGAGGAAAAGGATATTACCAGTGGTGTGCCCCAAGGTTCGGTTTTGGATCTGTTCTTTTTAACATTTTGTAAGCGATATTGCTGCAGGGCTGACTGATAAGATTTGCCTCTTTATGGATGATACCAAAATCTGCAATAGAGAAGGCACATCTGATGGTGTGAATAACTTGAAGGAGGACCTAGTGAAGCTTGAGGAATGGTCTGAAGTTTGGCAGCTAAGATTTCATGCAAAGAAATGCAAGGTCGTGCATTTGAGCTGCAAAAACCCAAGGGAATGTTACTTTTTTGGGAGTGAAAGAAACTTGCATAAAAGAGGAACAGGACTTTCTTGTGATAGTATGCAATGATCTTAAGGTGGCCAATCAGGTTGAAAAGGTGATAGCAAAAGCTAGAAGGATACTCGGGTGCACAGGGAGAGGAATCGCCAATAAGAAAAAGGAGGTGTTGATGCCCTTACATTTAGAATACTGTGTACAATTCTGGAGACCACATCTTTAAAAAATATAAACAGAATGGAGTCAGTCCAGAGGAAGGCTGCTAAAATGGTTGTTGGTCTGTGTCATATGGCGTTTGGGGACAGACTCGAAGATCTCAATATATATACTTTTGAGGAAAAATGGGCGAGGAGAGATATGATAGAGATGTTTAAGTACCTGGATGGCACAAAGAGCCAGTTTCTCAGTTGAAAGAAAACTCCAGAGTAAGAGGGCATGGAATAAAGTTAAGAGGTAATAAGCTCAGAAGTAATCTAAGGAAATATTTTTTTACAGAAATGGTTGTAAATGCATGGAATAGTCTCCTGGTAGAGGTGGTAGAGACAAAGACTGTCTGAATTCAAGAAAGCATGGGACAAGCACGTAGAATTTCTTAGGGAGAGGAGGTGATAATGGATGTTGCGGATGGGCAGACTGGATGGGCTATTTGGCCTTTATCTGCCATAATGTTTCTATGTTTCTATGATAAGTCCTTGGCTTTGTAAAGAAAAGAACAAGCTACAGGACTGAAAAAATACATATTTACTATACATATTCACCACTGATCTCCATACAATTAAGACTTAGTTGTTCTAAGTTTAACTCATCAAAAAAAAAATGTCTTTGTTCTGAAAACTAGTCAATAACAGGTAATGTGGCATCCTTAGTGACATCTTTTTTTCCCTTGAGGTTAGGAAAGAGGTAGTATCCGAAGGGATCAAATCAGGTGAATTAGCTTGGTGAAGATCTTCTCATTTCTGCTGTATAACGGTCACCTAGTGAGGAGCAGCATTGTCTTGAAGAAATAAGATTCCGTGCAAAAATCTGCCTTAATGTTTGGAGACCAGTTGCTGCTTAAGTTTGTCAAAAAGTGCAACGTAGTACTTTGCTGTGACAGTTGCATCCTTTTCCAGGTAATTTACAAGCAAAAATTCCATCTGTGTCCCAGAAGACAGATGCTAACATCTTGCTTGATGACTTCTGCGTCTTGAACTTCTTGGGACGTGGGGAACCACTATATCTCCATTCTTTGGATTGTTCTGTTATCTCTGGATCATATATATCCAAGTTACATCCATAGATATGAGACATTTCAAAAAGCCTACAGAATCCTACTGAACTCGTTCCAAATGCTGACCAGAAGCGTGATTGAGTGGTTGCCTCACAATCCATTGTGAGACAATCACTCAATCACACTTCTGGTCAGCATTGAAATATTTAGGAATCCATTTGGCAGAGAGCTTTCTCATGTCTAAAATCTTGTGAATAATATAGCCTATCATTCTTGGGATATCTCCAGGGTCTTTGCTATCTTTTCATCAGATATTCTTCAAATATCCAGGATCATGGAACGAATGGCATCCATGTTTTCTAGAATTGTCACTTGAGTTTGTCTTCCAGAACATTCTTCATCTTCCATGCTCCAAAGTCTTGTTCTAAACACAGCAACCTAGTTCTTAACTGTGGAGTAGGAAGGGCATTTATCCACTAATGTAACTGACATATCATTGTAAATTTGTTTGGCCAAGCTCTCTTTTAGAAAAATATATTTTATCACAGCTTGACACTCTTGCAGTGAAGTCTGTTGTTTTGCACATTTTTACTTCAGATCTGAAAAAAAAATCAAGCCACAATTAATCAAAGGATGCTAAACAATTTAGTGCATGCTAGCTATATTAGTGCACGCTACATGCTAAGATGCCCATAGGAATATAATGGGCATCTTAGCGTTTAGCACTCCATGAATTAACCCCCTTGATATTTAATAAAAATCAACAAATCACCCTCTGTTTTTAAAGTTCTGCTTGAGATACATATCATTAAAAACAGCTACCAGGGTAGTGTCACCTCCACAATATTTTTTCTGATCCATTCTGGTAAGGATCATTAAGTCCTTGTTCTTATAAAAGTTCAGTTAAATGAACTTCCACCACCTTCTCAATTCATTTCCCTTAAAAGAGACATATGATATAAGACAATATCCTTAGAATCCCACTTTTATAAATTGAATGGTAGAAAAAGTGCTGTTTAAACAGTTTCAGGAAAAATTCCCTTAGAAATAGAGGCATTCTTAATAAAGGCAAAGGTGCTCTCTAACTCTTGCCTAGTTGCCTTTATGATGGGGGAAGGCACAAGTCCTGTATATATGCGGACGGTTCTATGGCAGCAAATACATTTCAGTGTTTGACCTCTAGCAAATGAAAATCAATTTACAGATCCCCTTGCTCAGGACACCTTGACCTCTGACCTCCAAACTTTAAGTCAAGCCTATGGTTAATCAATATACAATTCCTGTTGAATTTTTTGCACACTACACAGAAATAGTACATAAAATCATTGCAACAACAAAAAAAAGAGAAGAAACCTGGCCATGAAATGACATTTAAAAAGAAAATCTAATTTTCTTGTTTTAAACCCTGGCTTCCAGAGAATAAAACTCCCTCAGTAACAAAAACTTACCCCCATTTTACAAACTACGGTAGAGGTTTCTACCATGGCTCGGAGCGCTAAATGGATAGTAATAGGAGGGTAATACTGTCCGCCTGACCAGGATGAACACACAGATGTTGAAATGTTATCAGAAATTAGGGAGGCTAATAAACTACCCTAATATTGACTGGCTAAATGTAACATCAGGGCATGCTAGGCAATAAAAATTATTTGATAAAACCAAGGACCACTTTATGGAGCAGCTGGTTCAGGAATTGACAAGAGGCAAAGCAATTGTAGATCTAGTTCTTAGTGGAGCACATGAATTGGTGCGGGAGGTAATGGTGCTGGGGCCGCTTGATAACAGTGATTATAACATGATCAGATTTGATATAATCCCTGGAATAAGTTCACACATGAAGTCCAATACGACAGCGTTTAACTTTAAAAAAGGAGACTACGTATGATAACATGAGAAGAATGGTAGAAAAGAAACTTAAGAGGAGCAGCTGCAAAGGTGGCTATCTGCGGGAGGGTTAGTGGGTTTATTTTACAGCTGAATTATCATTTCCATTACCAGCATCATCTGATTATGTACTTTATTTACATACTGCTTAAATCTAGTATGATTGCATAATTATTTTATGTCTTCTGAACATGTGCCTTTCATTAAAAGTACTAATGGAGCTGGACTGTTTACGTCGTTTTTTAATCAGTTCCTCATTCCTTCCAGGGAGCCAAAACCAGGCTACTCTATTTAAACAACGGCTGGAATTGCAGTCGATTGATGTCCGAGGAACAAGACTTCTTTATGATGGATACTTTTTAACTTATCCCCTGAAGCCATTTTTGACAATGAAACATGCGGAGTTGGGCGTCTGTATTACATAGAAACATAGAAATAGACGGCAGATAAGGGCCACGGCCCATCTAGTCTGCCCACCCCAATGACCCTCCCCCTACCTTTCTCTGTGAATAGATCCCATGTGTCTATCCCATTTGGCCTTAAAATCAGGCACGCTGCTGGCCTCAATAACCTGAAGTGGAAGACTATTCCAGCGATCAACCACCCTTTCAGTGAAAAATAATTTCCTGGTGTCCCCTTGCAGTTTCCCGCCCCTGATTTTCCACGGATGCCCCCTTGTTGCCGCGGGACCTTTGAAAAAGAAGATATCTTCTTCCATCTCGATGTGGCCCGTGAGATACTTGAATGTCTCGATCATGTCACCCCTCTCTCTGCGTTCCTCGAGTGAGTACAGCTTCAACTTATTCAGCCGTTCCTCATACGGGAGATCCTTGAGTCCCGAGACCATCCGGGTGGCCATTCTCTGGACCGACTCCAGTCTCAGCACATCCTTACGGTAATGCGGCCTCCAGAATTGCCGGGGAGAATTCTTTTGTTCTTCTAATGGACTTAGCTATTTTCTGAAAACAACGGTTTGTGGATTGTTGGTCCAGCATGCCTTTCAGCAGCACATTACATTTAGGGCCAAATTCTATAAATGGTGTCCTGATTGTGGGTGGAGGTAGGCATCCTACCACTGTCTAACTAGCCAATCGGGACACATGTTTTCTTAAAAAAAAAAAAAAAACCCAAGGCAGGCCGCCTAAACTGTAGGTGTCAGTCATGGTGCAGGAAGGTGCCTAGGGATGCTTAAGCTCATTCAAGGCTGGGTGTGGGCATGATTTTGCGCAGAAGTGGCCTTAGGCAAGCTTAAGCAGCCTAGGCATCTCCCTATGGCCACAATGGGCACCTGAAATGTAGGCCTTTGAAATGCTGACCTACATTTCAAATAAAGCAACTAGAATTAATGTACTTTCAATGTATTTTCCACTACATATATATAAATTTCATTGAAACAAAACTGATATACTATATCATCTACCCCCTATCTTTTCCTATAGCTCTCTACATTTCAAATAGACATAGAGGCTAAACTGATTACAGCAAGGAAATCTCCCTGCCACAATCAACCCCTAAACCTCACCACAAGCCGGCCGGCAGGAGGAATGCTCACATCCGCCGCCACCCCTTAACCCCCCTACACTATCTTCAGCAGGAGGGATACCCACTCCCTCTTTCTGGAACACCCTAAGCAATCCCCGGTAGGAGGGATATTGTGCTGGGTGACAGTAGGAGGGAGTATGCATGCCTCCTGCCAGGGATTGTTTCGTGGTTTGCAGCAAAAGGGATTAGGCATTCCTTCAGAGTGTGTGTGTGTGTGTGTGTTTGGTGGTGGTGGTGGTGGGGGGGGGGGGTTCAGAGGTGGTGGTGGGAGACAGTGGATATCCCTCCTGATGAACGACTTGTGGTGGGGTTCGGGGGTTCCCTGCCACTACCTCTCAGCTGATCACAGCAAGGAGATTCCCTTGCTATGATCTGCTCAGCAGCAACGCGATTCTCTAAACGGCACCTGTAACATGCACACTGGTTAGAGAATCTGGGTGGTTAGGTGTCTAACTGTTGGGACCGAAGCGATTCTGTACAGGATGCCCATAAACGATTCTCAAAAGCCACTTAGGCAGCTGCTGAGACCGGGCATCCTTTGCAGAATCAGGCCCTTAGAACCTACACACGGCTCAGATAAGTACTGACTTTGCTAAATTTTTCACAGCTTTGAAACTTTCCTGTGTTTGTTGCACATTTAGGGACGCAAGTCTCAGAGGCCACATAAGAAGCAGCTGCGAATCACGTACCAACGTCCTATTTAGAAATGTGTCTGCCCTAATGAACAGATGCCTGACACCCTGATTCTCTAACCAGTGCCCAGTGCCAGTTAGAGAGCTTTCAAATCTTAAAAGTAGACATGGCTGGCTGAGATGATCGTAGTATGGGAATTCCCAATCAGCTCAGCCAGCAGGGGGGTTTGGGGTGTCAGTGATTAGGGGGTATTGGGGATTTTGGGGGATGACAGCAGGAGGGAGGGAGTGAGCATCCCTCCTGCCAATTTCCAAGGAGGGGTATTAGGGGTTCAGAGGGGTCTTATGCATGAGGGAGTGGGCATCCTTCCTGCCAATCACCGATTGGGGGGGGGGGGGGTTCGTGAGGTCAGAGGGTCTTAGACGGGAGGAAGTGGGCATCCTTCCTGTCATTTACCAATGGGGAGGTCAGAGAATTTAGGGTCTTCAGCAGGAGGGAGTGGGCATCTCTCCTACCAATCGCCAATGGAGGGGTATCAGTTAGTGTTAGGTAGGAGGAAGTAGATATCCCTCCTGCCAATTTCAGGGGTGTGTGTTAGGGGTAGTCCTCTGCCACCTCATACAATTGGGACACTTGTTTGTGGAATCAGCCCCTTAGAGTTTATTTGATTCAATTGTATTTTGTTATATTGGGAAAGACTATTTCTTGTTCCTGGTGAATTTTTGTTTTCTAACACCAAATAAAAATGTCACAAACGACAGTGAAATCAGCCCTATGAATGAAAAAAACTCATTTCACCTTCTAAAGCAGCACTATAGGGCTGCATTCTTAGGTGAGCTTTTATCTGAGGGCATCTCATTAACAACAAAAAAATATTTATTTATATATATATATAAAAATGTTTATTGCCTTTGTAACTATTTGTTTCTGGTCACTTTGGTGATTTTTCCTGGATCAGTAGCATGGTATTTGGGTTTTTACCAGGTACTTATGACCTGGAGTGGCCACCGTGAAGACAGGATACTGGGCTAGATTAACCATTGGACTGACCCAGTAAGGCTATTCATATGTTCTTATGTAGTCATGTCTTATACTGATTTCACATTTCTCTGTGTCTTGGGGTAATAATACTACTGGCCCTTCTCTGTTCTCCCCTTTTTATGTGCACAACACTGCCTTTGCTACTGAAGCTCGCCTGCAGTTTTCATACAATCTGGATGGAAAGTCATGATTTTAAAGTAAAAACTAAGATGCATAGATTACCTCATTGACTTTAGGAGGGAGGAGAAGGCACCTTGACTGGTAAGTTAAACACTCAGCAATACTTGGAGTTTTGGTTAAAACCACGTATCATTCCCACCATATTTGGCTGCCTCTATGCTTGGCATAGTGGTAACTTCACAACTGGCACTTGAATATGGGTTAACGGGGCCCACACAGAGAGGTGGTCCTAGCTCTGTCCACCTGGCTGGGCAGATTGGATGGACTATGAGGGTCTTTTTCTGCCATCATTGATTGTGTTACATTAAAATACAATCAAGGTCTAAACATGACTTCTAAGATTAAATTAATAAAATGACAACTACTACATAACAAAATGATATAACCCAAAAAGATATTTTTTGCATGCCAAACACGCTACTGATAAAGATGTGAAAATCCATTCATTTGGAAATTATTTCCAGGGTTTGCAATATACCATTTAAAAGCAATGGAATCTAATATATGTTGTCTATATTTATTAGATGAGAAATTCCTCATTAGTATTGCTGAAATTTTCACTGACATACAATCATAATTCCTAATGCAGCTGGGAAATGGAAAACAAAACAGCCTGAAACAGATATACAATGTTTTATTTTTCTAACAAATTACAGACTGTTGTATTACTCTGAGCTTTCATCGCTTTGAAGTTATGATCTGTTCTAAATTTTGTTATTTTATGACTATAACATGTGAAAGTGTTGATCTTTTTCTTCTGGGCCAGTGATTGAATCTTAAATTTCCACCTGAAGATTTATAAAAACATAATATATTTGTAAAAACATCTTATGGAAAGAATATGTCATAAAACTGGTAAGATCTGTAAAGTCAAAGTCAATTCCATGTGCGTGAAGAAAAGACACTGCTGTCTTGACAGAGCATGTCAATTACAAGACAGAATAGAAGGCAAAAAATACAGTAATCTTCAAACCAGACCCCCATACCTACCCCCAAAGACATGGCAAAAAAAATCCACACTCCCACCCTTGGCATTGAACACGCTGTAGGACTAAAAGATGAAGAGAGACAGAGGAAAAATATATTTTTTGCTTCATAAGACACACTTTTTCCACCCCCTTTTTGGGGGTGGAAAATGGGGTGTGTCTTATGAAGTGAATACACCTCCGCCACCCCGGCATTCTGCTGCTGCTCGTTGCCCCCCCCCCCCCGCCTCTGCCCCTGTCCATGCTGCTCTCCGCCCTCTTACCCGCTCGCCACCACAGGAAAGGAAGAGAAGTGCCAGTGGCATGCAATCAGGCCTACAAGTCGTGGAAAAGCTTGTAGGCCCGATTGCACGCCGCTGGCCCTTCTCTTCATGAAGTTGTGGCAGCAGTGGGCAAGCGGCGAACCAGGGAGGAGAAATCGGCACGGCAATGAGAGATTGAACTAAAAATAATGGGATGAAAAGGCATTATTAAACTGAGAGGAATATTATAATTCAGAGACAGGTCTTTAGGGCCAGTGTTAAGGTTGTGTAAACAGGACCGTTGCCTTGGTTTCCTTGCTACAGGGGATTTAAGCCTGTCCAATCTGAGGTGAAAAAGGCCCAGTATGCTGGGAGGCTTTGGAGTTCCTTTCAAAAATTTCTGCCCTGGGCCCCAGGATATCTAACACTGGTCCTGCCTGTTTGATGAAGCTTTAGAGGCTGGAAAGGCTCAACATGAATTGAGCAACTTCAGATTTCCAAAGTGTCGTATCAAGAGTCTCAATTTCCAGTGACAGGTCAGGGCAGGGTGTCTTTTGTACCAAGGGTTGAAAAATTGCAAAGCAGGGTTAATCAGGTGATATTTGGCACTCAGTGCTGATCTTCTCTCCTCCCTACCCCCCAGGGCTGTGCGCTCATCCCTAGTGATGCCCTCAGTAAAAGATGGTTTCTCAGTCTATCTTTCTATTCTGCCCAGTGGTGCAGCTTGGGACGGAGCAAGAGAGGAAGAGGAGGGGAAGTGCTGATTACAGTACTCTTCCGATATTCGTGGTCACTTAGCGAATGTAACCCCCGCGAATTTCGGGGGAGTACTGTAGCTAGTACAACCATAAATCACCAGACAACAAAGGTAGGATTTCAATTTAGTGATCAAAATCTGTCTGCTGCAGTATATTTGTCTATTTTTCTAGGGTGCTGGGTTCAGAGGCAAAATTTGGTTCAGAATATTTTTTTTCTTGGTTTTTCCTCCTCTAAATCTAGTGTGCGTCTTATGGTCAGGTGTGTCTTATGGAGCAAAAAATACAGTAGATTGTGGCGAGCCTGAAGTGCAAAAGAAGGACACAGCATAGACCATCTTTGTTTCCTCAAAACCAACAATGCCACTCAGCTCACTGCAATACCTGAAACCCCAGACACAGCTAAACTGAGGTGTGAAAAAACTCTGTCCTTCCAGCTCAAGCTCAGCAAAAAGGAATGGTCCACAACAACTCTCCTGCTCAGAGTTCTTATTTTTTCAGAACTGATTGCCCATTCAGAGCACCTATCACCAATCAGTTCTGAATGCATACTGTAGTATAGCTGTTAAGCAATCACCAAGGCACTGAACTCTCATTCAAACTCTATGCCTCCACCTAGTCACTATTAGATGGGGGAGGGAAAATACAGCTGGCCCAGTCATGTTAATGCGTTCCCTGTAACTCTGGGATGCTATTCCAAAAGCTAACATGGCCATGTTTTGGTTAAAAACCTGTATCAGGGGTATAAAACTTCAAAAAAGTCATAAATTAATATTATTATTTCTATAACAACTTAACCAGATTAATTACATATTTGAATTAATTAAAATGCATGCCTCATGAATCACACAGATGGATTTGACAATGACCCATATAGCCAAGGTCCCTATAAGGTAATTCCATAAATAAGGCACTGATATTCACATATCAAATATCACACATATAAAAGATTAGAAAATTGGCATATACAGTACACCCATATGTATACAATACTCACATAAATGCCAAAATTCGGATTTTTGAAAGGACGTCTAATTCATGAGATGTCAAGCTCAAAACATCCAAAACAGATGTCCATTTCACATGTGTTTTCTATCAGGAAATATGTCAGGATTTCCTGTTTGAAAATATGCGAGATGGCCATTTTACAAACTGGAATGTCCAATAAATGAATGACAAAATATACCAAACCAAAAACCAGGGACAAGGATATCTGGTAGCATTCATCGAAGAATGGCCATAGAGATATCCCTGTAGGTTAATGCAGTGATCTTTAAGCTAAGGTAATCTTATACATGAATACAGGATGTCCGGTGCAGTACTTGGAGAGACCACCCAGAAAAGAGTCTTGGAAGTACTGGTTGACAAGTCAATGAAGCCGTCCGCGCAATGTGCGGTGGCAGCGAAAAGGGTGATCACAATGCTAGGAATGATTAAGAAGGAGATCACAAACAGATCGGAGAAGGTTATCATGCTGCTGTACCAGGCCATGGTATGCCCTCATCTAGAATACTGCATCCAGTACTGGTTGCTGTTCATGAAGAAGGACACGGTACTACTCAAAAGGGTCCACAGAAGAGCGACTAAAATGGTTAAGGGGCTGGAGGAGTTGCTGTACAGTGAAAGATTAGAGAAACTGGGCCTCTTTACTCCTTGAAAAGAGGAGACTGAGAGGGGACATGATCAAAACATTCAAGATAATGAAGGGAATAGACTTAGTAGATAAAGACAGGTTGTTCACCCTCTCCAAGGTAGAGAGAATGAGAGGGCACTCTCTAAAGTTAAAAGGGGATAGATTCCGTACAAACGTAAGGAAGTTCTTCTTCACCCAGAGAGTGGTAGAAAACTGGAACGCTCTTACGGAGGCTGTTATAGGATTCAAGACAAAGTTAGACAAGTTCCTGCTGAACCAGAACGTATGCAGGTAAGGCTAGACTCAGTTAGGGCACTGGTCTTTGACCTAAGGGCTACCGCGTGAGCAGACTGCTGGGCACGATGGACCACTGGTCTGACCCAGCAGCGGCAATTCTTATGTTCTTAATGAAAAAGAGTCTTCCTTTAAAAAGAGATGCTGTTTTGGACACCACTGCTGTTCATGTAAAAGAGCGTCATCACAATTTAGTCAAATGAGAATTAGTCCTAAACCTTGTCCAATCAATATGGGGCTCATTTTCGAAAAAGAAAAAAAACAAATGTAAAAAAGTGTCATAAAGGGTCAGATGGATGTTTTCCTTGCTAAACCCTTCCAATTCGCAAATTTTTAAAATCCATCTTCTAGATGGATTTTTTATAGTGGTTGTCTGCAGTGCTTCTAAATCTGAAGTGGGGCATGATGGAGGCATAATTTGTTTGGGACTAGGGCGGGCTTATGATTTGGATGTTTTTGTGCAGTAACTGAAAACATTTTAGAAAACGTCCAGGGCACAATTTTTAACAATGAATAAGTGCACCACAACAAAAAATAAGAAGAAGGCGCAATGTTCCACAGTGAAAACAATCCAAACGATAAAAACAAAAAATTGTGAATGATGATGTTCTGAAAGATGATTTATTTGTTACTCTTCACAATAAAAACAAATAAACACAAGAACAAATCCAAGTTAATAGTCCACATAGCTAAGAAGAAAAATTTTTTACAAAAATAAAAATTAAATTGAATCAGGTTGGGCAGACTGGATGGACCATTCGGGTCTTTATCTGCCTTCATCTACTATGTTACTATATATATTTGTCCTATCGATCCCTACAGGTGTTTTGGCAAACACGCCTTCCTTAGGGGGTCTGGTTGATATAAAAATCTCAGATAAAAAATGTAGACTGAAAACAGTATGTGTGTCTTTGAGCAGGTCACCAAAATAGCTGAGATTGCAGACGGAGTGGCGCAAAAAATCACCATAAAGGTGCCCAAACTAACCAGATGACCACTGGAGGGATGAAGGCATGACCCCCAACTCTCCCCCAGTGATCACTGACACCCCCACTCCTCCAAAAATGTGAATGAAACAGTATGATAGCTTCAGATGTTATGGCCAGTCCTAGTAAAGCAGCAAGCAAGTTCCTGGAGCAGGAGCCTAGTGGTCGTTGCAGTGGTCTTTAGAGATGGGAACCCAGGCCCATATCCTATACTAACTGCTATACTTACTCTATGGTGGATTATGTGAGCCTTCCAAAATCTACCCAAATTCCACTGTACCTACACACACATGACACCTGCAGGCATAAGGGCTATTGGGGTGGTGAACAGTTGAGTCCAGTAGGTTTTGGGTTGGTTTTGGAGTGCTCAACAAATACCATAAGGGGGTTATGGTGAGATGTGAAACTGATTGTTTTTAGATGAAGTTCACTGCACTGCCGTTAAGTTGCCCCACTCCTCTGCCAGGGCATATGTGTGGCCAGTCTACTAGAAATGCTGGCCCCTTCTACATCCCAATGGCTGGTTTTGCATGTTTTTCTTTTGGACATTTTTTTTTCAAAAAGATAGAGAAGCACATCTAAGAAATGGCCATTTTCAAAACAAAATAAAAATACATTTTTTGGTTTCAAAATTGGTCAGATTCGGTGCTGGATTTTTCTGCATGTTCCACATAATGTTCAAACTCGGATTTGGACATAATATTGAAAATAGTCTTCCACGTCTATCATTCTTTTTAAAAGTTAAAAAAACGGCAATATTAAGAAAAGCAATTATTTAAAAAAAATCCAAAAAACAACTATTTGGAACTCCACTACTGTTTTTATAAATCAGACAGAATCTAAATCAGACTCTCTTTAAAGGAAGAATCTTTCTGTCTCTCCTTGGCCCTGTTGAGTTTTTGTAGCCATTTGTAAGAATGATATATATGATGATTGGGAAAGGTTATTTTTAATGTAAAATAAAACTGCTGCCTGAATTTGAGGAAGAAAATTATGGAACCTTTAGGATTTATGGTGTTTACTAATGTAAATGGTTGGTTATAAAATTGATACCATATGTGACTTTAGCAATACAGAGATTTATGTCCATTTAAAAGCAGCTTTTGGATTCCTTCTAAACTTTTATGTACATTTGTAAGGCTAAATATTTGACATTTGAACAATTTTTAGAGCGGAGTTTATTTATATCTTTATTTACATGCTTATATATGGTGACCCTGCTGTGAGGGTTAATGTCAAACCCACTGGATTGACATTAACCACTCATATGATAGGAATCGTTTTAGATCAACGTCTCACTATGAAAACTCAGATAGATGCAGTCGTATGTAAAAGTTATTGTACTTTATGGAGATTATAAACAATTAGACCTTATTTTGAATTTTCTGCCTTCAAATTACTGGTTCAATCATTATTATTGAGTCTTCTTGACTATTGTAACATTGTCTATTTGTCAATCACCAAGAAAGAACTGTTGAGATTATTACTGATACAAAACACAGCAGTTAGACTGATCTACGGATTGAAGAAATCTGTTACGTCATGTTACGTTATTTTACTGTGAGCTGCATTGGCTGCCTGTGGAGGCCCGGGTACTGTTTAAGTTGGGCTGTTTCTGTTATGAGGCTCTATCTACCTGGTTAACAGACATACATAGCAGAAAAACTCATGCCCTGTTTATTTTTCCTTCTGTACAGGTCTGCAAAAGCCAGACATTTCTTCGCCACACTTTAGCATTTCAGGCAGCTTCCCATGAAAAAGAATTCCGATCATTGTTGCTCACAGCTTATTCTTATAAACACTTTAGAAAACAGTTGAAGATCTATCTTTTCTCTACATACTTGATTATTTAATTCATTCTATTCCATGGATCATGTTTACTGTTAATAATCTTTTGTAAACAATGTAGAACTTATGGTAACGGGGTTAATAAGTACAATGTTATGTTATGTATGTTAAGTATTTTGATTTACCGAGGGGCCCTTTTCTAAGATGCATGTAGCTCACCTTTACCATGCACTAAGTTCATTCCCAGAACTGTCATCAAAATAGCTTTTTTCAAATTGTTTTATTTCTGGCCTTGTGCTAATGTTAGCATCAGCACACGGTCACTTCAAAAAATTACCACAGAAACACTTGTTGCCTCCTATTTAGGAGGCCCTAAAGATTCCTGCGTAATGGACATGCTATCTGGTTAGCAAGCCAGTAATAGCATACTAGCTTGTTAGCACATCGGTGCCCTTTATCCGCCCCTGACACATCTGATACCCTTAAGAATATGAAAAAATAAATAATATACATCGGGTACGTAGTCAGGATTCAATTTTTTTGTGGGGGGGGGGGGGTGAGGTGGGAGGGACAGAGCTGGATGGGAGAGGGTAATGCAATTTCTCTCTACTTCCCCCTCCCCCCTGCCCACTGTATTAATAATTCTACCTTTGCTGGTGGGCATGCCCAGTGCCTGCCAACTGAAGAGATCCACTACCCGGAACTGGCTCAGTGCTGCTTCAGCAATGAATAAATTGGCAGCCTCCTTTCCATCTACCAACACCAGCATTCCTGAGCATGTATGAGAAGGTCACCAATTTCTTCACTGTTGAGGTAGCAGGAGGCAGCCCTGGGCAGTGAATCTCTTCAGCTGGCGTGGATTGGGCATTCCTGTCAGCCCTTCAGCAGGTTTTTTGGCTGTGGAAGGTGCCTGAGCCCAAACTGGATATGCTACTAACAATCCACAACTATCCACTCAGTTGGTGATAGTGGGATTCTTCATAATTCCTCACTGTTAAATTATATACTTTTTAAATTTTATTATAATTTATTTTATTATAATTTGTTAAATAGATTTAAAAGTTAAATCACTTATCTTTAAATCCTTATCGGTTCCCCTTCCCGACGCGTTTCGTGTCACTTTTTCAAGGTCGGGGGAACAAGAGATAAGGGTAAACCTAATCCATTTTCTACTGCCGCTGGCTGTCAAAAAAGACCTTGAAAAAGTGACACGAAACGCGTCGGGAAGGGGAACCGATAAGTATTTAAAGATAAGTAATTTAACTTTTAAATCTATTTAACAAATTATAATAAAATAAATTATAATAAAATTTTAAAAGTATATAATTTAACAGTGAGGAATTATGAAGAATCCCACTATCACCAACTCTGCTTGAGTAGGTGGAATCTGAATTCCCATTTGATAAGAACAGCTTGCACTGAGTGGATAGTTGTGATTGGTATCTCTGGTGAATTGAGTTGTGAGTCACAATTATTTGGTAGATATACTACTAACACACACGTACCATGTAGAGAAGGCAAAACTAGCGCAAGTATTTTAAATACATCTCAAATTATGCCATTTTTGCTGCTTTAGACACACATTAGCAACTAAAACATCTTAGAAAAAGGGCCCCTCAATTAATTTATCCATTTGGTTATGTATTTATACGAGCAATTTTAATTTATGTATTTTTGCCTATTTCTACAAAAAAAATATGGCCATATTGGTTTCTAACCTGTTTTATGAGGTGGGCTATATCAAATTTATACATATTGTAATAAATACAATTGATCGGGTTTTTTTTTACTTCTGTTGTGGTTCTGATGTTATATCTATGTTATCTTTTGTATAATTCTATATCTTGGTGTTTTGTCGTAGTGGGATGAATATCAATGCTATACGGATGGTCTCAGCACTGACCATCCTCTCCAGATATTCAGCACCAGTTACAAACCAGACACTGGCACAAAATATCTAGATTTATGTGGCCATAGAGGCCACTGTTTAAAAATAAACATTGACCCCAGCTGAATAATGACTTGATAATTATTTATGGAATAAGACCTGCATGTTATATAATTCAACCTGGTATAGGAATGCTTGTAATCAGCTATGCTTTATTGAGATAATAAAGAACACAGTGTTCTTCTCAGTATAGTTAATTATACAAACCAGACAGATATCCAATATGAGCCAAGTATTATACAGTAAAGAACGATGACATAAACAATATGGGGCTCATAATCAAAAATAAAAACATTCAAAAACCATTATAAATCGGCACTTGGACAACCTAATTGCTGGGAAGTCTAGGTACCTATTTTCGAAACCGTCTTTCTAAACATCTTGTGAAGCGTCCCAGCTGCTATGCATCCAAAGTTCAAGGGTGTGTGTTGGGAGATATGTTATGGGTCGTTTTAGACATAGACATCTTATGGTGATAAATGAACCTTTTCCAGGATGTCAAGGATGGAACTTGGATGTCCGGAGCTAGACCTGTTTTAGAAGTGTCTAAGCGCCACAAAGGTACTCAAACTGACCAAATGACCACTGGAAGGATTAAGTAATGCCCCCCCTACTTCCACAGTGGTCATTGAACCCCCTCGCACCCCAAAAATATCAGAGTGAAATAGTACATACCTGTCTCTAGAACAGCAGCATCTGGTATGGGAAATCCTAGTAGAGAATCACTCAGGTGTCTTAAATAGACTGATGAGTGGGCCATAGAGAAGAGGACCCAGGCCCATAAGCCACTCTAACCACTATATTTATGGTGAAAGTGTGAGCCCAAAATCTTACTATATTGCTATATAGGTAACACCTGCCACCATAAGGGCTATTGGGGTGGTAGATAGGTGGATAAAGTAAGTTTGGGGGAAGTTTTGGAGGGCTCATCGTACATTAGAAGAGAGTTATGGTGAGATATACTTCTGGTGTCCTTTATGTGAAGTTCACAGCAGTGCCCTCTGAGGTTCCCCTATGCTCCATTGGCATGTCTATTTGGCCAGTCTATTAAAATGTTGGCCCCTTCCATACCTAAATGGTTTGGATTTGGACATTTTCAACTTGGATGCTTTTGTGGTTGAAAATAGCGAACAAAGTTAGGTGTTCTAAGCAGGGCCGGATTAAAGGATAGACCCAGTAGGCACGTACCTAGGGGCCGGAAATATCAGGGTGGCCCAGGGCCGGCATTAGTGGGGAAAGCAAACAGGGCAGGGGGGCACCGATTGCCTGCAGGTCAGCTTCTTCCTACTCCCTCTCTTGCAACGCAAGGAAACTTAACTCAAGTCGCGGGGCTCTAATTGCGCTTGGCAGCTTCCCTTCTTCAAAACAGAAAGTTAAGTCCTGTTTCAGAAGTAAAGAGAAGGCGGCGCATGAAATGTTAGCTCCTCCCGTTCACTCTAACACTGCACGCGCCACCTTCCCTTCACCTCCAAAACAGGACGTAACTTTCTGTTTCAAAGAAGGGAAGCTGCCACGCGCAGTTAGAGCCCCGCGATTTGAGTTAAGTTTCCTAGCATTGCGGGAGAGAGAGAAGAGAGGGAATAGGAGGGAAAAGCTGAGCTTCAGGCAGTCGGGGCCCTCCTGCCCTGTTTGCTTCTCCCCTAACGCCGGCCCTGGGCCCCCCTGAACCCGGGGAGACTCTTAACACTGCACGCGCAGTTTAGAGCCCCGCAGCCTGGGTTCAGTTTCTTACTGGTGAGAGGGCAGCAAGGGAAGCTGACCTTACCAGGCAGGCAGTCAGGGGGGAGGGGAGGGGGGAATGCTGAGGCAACAAATGGTGGGGGAATGGGGAGAAAAATGCTGATGTTGTCGGGGGGATGCTGATGCACCCAATGGGGGGAGGGGGAGAGAGAAATGCTTATGTATCCAATGGGGTGGGAGGAGGGTTGAAATGCCGATGCACCCAATTGGGGAGAGCGAAGGAAGGAGGGAGAAGGAAGACCTGGAAAAGGAGAGGACAACAAAGAGAGATGCCAAGACCATGGGCAGGAGGGGAAGGAAAGGAGATACTAGGCCATGGAGGGAGAAGGAAGAGAAGGAGACAGATGCCAGACCAGAGGCAAGGAAGGAGGGAGGAAGAGAAAGGAAAGAGAGAAAATGCCAGATAATGGAGGGGGAGGGGGAGGGAGAGATAGAAGGGAAGGAGAGCAGAAAGATGTGAGGGCATGGAGGTAGGGAAGGGAAACTAAGGAGACAGATGCCAGACCAGAGGGAAAGGAAGGTGAGGAGATGCCAGAGCATGAAGGGGGAGGGAGAGATAGATGAGAAGAAAAGGAGAGTGATGTCAGGCCATGGGGTTGAGTGAGAAGGAAGGAAAGGAGAATAGAGAGATGCCAGAGCATAGGGGAAGAGGTGGAGACAGAAAAATGGAGAGGGGTGAAGCTGAAATGAATCATGTACAAAGGAGAGAAGAGGCACAGAACAGACAGTTTATTGAAGGGACATAGAAAGAAGAAAGATGCCATATGGAAGAGAGAGAGGGTGGACACAGGATGGAAAGGGCAGAGAGGGCAGTGGATGGAAGAGGCAAGATAGGGTGAACAGTTTATGGAAGGTGTAGAGAGAGTGGGACAGATGCTGAATGTAAGTGTGGGGGAGAGGGGTAGACATTGAATGGAAGGCGGGTGAGGGGAACAGATACTGGAAGAAAGTGGAGAGGAGAAAGAAAAAAGGGCACATGCTGGATTGGGGGGAAGAGGATGGAATTATATATTGGAAGGGGTGAGGGAAAGGTGGCAAGGTAGACACAATGAAAGAGGGAAATTAAGGATTGAATAGTAAGAAAGAATTTAGACAGATGCAGAAAATAAATTGAGAAGGAAGACCAGGGAAGAACAGGAGGAAGGGAGTGGAGAGAGAGATGCCAGAGCAGTGGTGAAGGGGAGGATACAGATACCAGACCTGCGAGGAGGAGGAAAGGAGGAAGGAGACAGATACTAAATCTGAGAGGAGGAGAGAGAGAGAGCTGCTAAAATCTGCTGGGAGGGAAGGAGGGAGAGATGGAAGGGAAGAAGCCAGATGCCACCATGGGGGGAGCCGAGAGAAGTAGATGAATGCCACACCAATGGGGGGAGGGCGAGATGGAAGGGAGAGGCAGACAGTTTCTGGAAAAGGCATAGAAAGAAATCAGATGCCATATGGA
The DNA here is from genome assembly GCF_902459505.1 of Geotrypetes seraphini. Classification (NCBI taxonomy): domain Eukaryota; kingdom Metazoa; phylum Chordata; class Amphibia; order Gymnophiona; family Dermophiidae; genus Geotrypetes; species Geotrypetes seraphini. Next base: position 531,994,867 of record NC_047084.1, on the reverse strand, counting down.
AGAGAAAGAGAGTGATGAGAAGATGAGAAAAGCAGAAACCAGACAACAAAGGTAAAAAAAAAAAATTATATTTTATTTATTTATGCTGTAGGATAAAGTATTATTGTAGTTGCGTTGATAATTATTTATTAATAGAAAATGGAAATAAGGTGAACCTGTTTATTGGACTAATTTTAATACATTTTTTTACTAATTCAGAGACCATAATTCCTTTCCTCAGGTCAGGACGGGATATTGTAACAGCAGTATAGTTTACTGATCTGAAGAAAGAGGTTTTAACCTCTGAAAGCTAAGAAAGAAATGTATTAGTCCAATAAAATGATGGGCACTAAATTTTCTTCCCGTTATGCACCATGCGTCCTACCCAAATGCAAAATATAAATTGGTGGGCTTCCCAAAGCTCTGCCAGCTGAAGATCTCTTCCTCTAGGAAGGAAAGGGAGTTTTGTTTAGAGATGTTTGAAGGTTGCATAACATAGTAAGATAGTAGATGACGGCAGATAAATACCCGAATGGTCCATCCAGTCTGCCCAACCTGATTCAATTTAAAATTTTTTAATTTTTTCTTCTTAGCTATTTCTGGGCAAGAATCCAAAGCTCTACCCGGTACTGTGCTTGGGTTCCTACTGCCGAAATCTCCGTTAAAACCTACTCCAGTCCATCTACACCCTCCCAGCCATTGAAGCCCTCCCCAGCCTATCCTCTATCAAATGGCCATATAAAGACACAGACCGTGCAAGTCTGCCCAGTACTGGCCTTAGTTCAATTTTTAATATTATTTTCTGAATCTAGATCTTCTGTGTTCATCCCACGCTTCTTTGAACTCAGTCACAGTTTTACTCTCCACCACCTCTCTCGGGAGCGCATTCTAGGCATCTACCACCCTCTCCGTAAAATAGAATTTCCTAACATTGCCTTTGAATCTACCACCCCTCAACCTCAAATTATGTCCTCTGGTTTTACCATTTTCCTTTCTCTGGAAAAGATTATGTTCTACGTTAATACCCTTCAAGTATTTGAACGTCTAAATCATATATCCCCTGTCTCTCCTTTCCTCTAGGGTATACATATTCAGGGCTTCCAGTCTCTCCTCATACGTCTTCTGGCGCAATCCTCCTATCATTTTCATCGCCCTCCTCTGGACCGTTTCAAATCTTCTTACGTCCTTCGCCAGATACGGTCTCCAAAACTGAACACAATACTCCAAGTGGGGCCTTACCAATGACCTGTACAGGGGCATCAACACCTTCTTCCTTCTACTGGCTACGCCTCTCTTTATACAGCCCAGCATCCTTCTGGCAGAAGCCACTGCCTTGTCACACTGGCACTGGCACTGGTATGGTAATCTTTGTTTGTTTTGAATTTTAAAATTAAAGAAATAAAATGGAAATAAAGAAGTAAATATATGGGGGCGGGGCAGGGGGCTGAGCATGGTATGGTGGGGCGGGGCAGGGGGCCCAGTGTACTTGTGTGCTTAGGGGCCCTTGATGAATTAATCCTGCCCTGGTTCTAAGGTTGGACATCTTGACGGCCAAGAAGATGATTTTTGAACAAAAAACATTTGGACATCCAGTGGTTTTGATAATGGATGTCTATCTGCTACTTGCTTTGGATCTCTTGTGGGAAATGTACAAAGTTGGATTTGGACATGCCTCAAATGTAGAACAATACCTAAAATGCCCATAGGATGGGCCTTAGGCGTCTGAGCCAAAAAGAACCTAGGCTCCTGTGGGTTGGGCAGGAGGCTGGTCTGCCAGCCGGCTGGTGCGAGGACCCATCTGTCCGTCCAACTTCCTGGTGAGCCCAGGGGGGGTGTTACTGGGTTGTGGGTATCATTGGGGGAGGGTCAGGGGAGGGAGGTTGGGGCATTTCATTGGGGGGGGGTTCATTGAGGGGGACCGGCAGGAGGGGTTGGGCACCCTACAGCTGTGATCATTGGGAAAGGGTGGGGGCCTACCAGCATGAGGGGCTCCTGCCTCATTCACTTAGAGGGAGGAAGAGGGAGGGGAGACTGGTGGCCATAGCCGCAGCCGCTATAATAATTGCGGCAGGGAGATCCCTTGCCGCAATTAAGTATAGCAACCGCATCTACTTACAATGTGGGCCAGCATTTTGCTGGCCTTTATTGTAAGCATCTCCCGCTCTACTAGAGAGATGCGTAGGACCACCCAGGTTCGCCTAAGGCTACCGCCTAGCCTTAGGCAAGCTTAGATGGGCTTGTGGGCTTCCCTAGTAAAGCAGGAGATGCTTACAATGTAGACCAGGGGTGTCAAAGTCCCTCCTCGAGGGCCGCAATCCAGTTGGGTTTTCAGGATTTCCCAAAAGAATATGCATGAGATCTATTAGTATACAATGAAAGCAGTGCATGCAAATAGATCTCATTGGGGAAATCCTGAAAACCCGACTGGATTGTGGCCCTCGAAGAGGGACTTTGACACCCCTGATGTAGACCAGCAAAATGCTGGCCTACATTGTAAGTAGATGCGGCCACTATACTTAATTGCAGCAAGGGATCTCCCTGCTGCAATTAGTATAGCGGCCATGGGTATGGCCACCAGTCTCCCCTCCCTCCCCCTCTCTCTAATTGAATGAGGCAGAAGGGTGCCCAACCCCTCATGCTAGAAGGCCCCCCACCCTTTCTCTATGATCATGGCAGGAGGGTGCCCAACCTGGCCTATATTGTAAGTAGACGCGGCCGCTATACTTAATTGCGGGCCTCCCTAGGCTCCCGGAGGTGCCTTCAATATAGGCGGCCTGCCTGGGGAGCATTTTTTTAGAAAACATGCATCCTGATTGACTGATTAGACAGCTGTAGGATGCCTACAGCTGCCTACAATCGGGACGCAGTTTACAGTGGGCCTCAGTATATATACTGAAAAATATTGAACTTTGAGCCTCTATCCAATAGCCAGTACCACTCAAAAATACTCCCACTTTTTCATATAATCCGTCAAGAACAAATGAAATAAAAAAGGTGAAGAAAAAACAAAAAGAAAGATAAATGGAGTAAAAGACCTCAATTAGGCTTCATGGGTCTGAAAACCCCCCACTCCGCAAAGTAAACACAAAAATGTGTATGACTGACATTGGGGAGAAAGCTCAAAAAGTCCAATCAACATTAAATAGACTGAAAGCATTGACAAACACAAAAAAGTATTCAGCTTTGTCAGTAGCGAATTTCCATTCAAAAAACCACATTCACTACTTCAAATCTACGCTACAGGTACCCAAAACCTGATCCCACAGTAAAGTTTTATTTTTCCCTTACCCAACCCTGAGATTGCAAGTTCTAGGCTGAGGAATTAGAGCAAGACTGTAGCCACAATGCAAACAGGTCTTCTGACTCAACTCTCATGGCCTTGGGTTCAGAGGAGGACAGAAGAAGATGCAGGTTTCTGTTGACTTTTGAGAATCAAATTGATGCTTTGGTTAAAAAAAGTTTCTTTGTTTTGTGGAAATTACAAACTATAATATCTTATTTCAATTTTTTGTCTTTCAGATTATCGGTACAATCTCCGATTCTAAGCATACTGGACTATTGTAATATTGATTGTTTGGGCTCCTATAAGAAAGGATGAAAGTTATACAAAACACAGCTGTGCGCTTGATTTTTGGCTTGAAAAAAAAATTGAATCATGTAACACTTTACTATCAAAAGTTACATTGGCTTTCAGTAGAAGTGAGGATACTTTTCAAATTTGCTTGTCTATGCTATAAAATAATATTTGGTCTTGCTCCAAGTTATCTCTTGAAACATTTTGTGTTAACTGAAATTAATTGCAGAACCCATAATATCATATTGTTTAATTTTCCATCTTTAAAAAGTTGTACCTGTAAAAGATTTCTCTAAAGGACTTTAATCTTCCAGGAAGGTAAATGGAATAAGAATTTAAGTGGTCTGATTATGTCTTCTCATTGAAAATTTGTTTGTTTTGTAAATTTGTACGATGATCTGCTAATTTTTATATTAGTGATTGTTAATGTTAATTTGCTGTATTATCACTGTATTTGTTATAATTTCCCTCTTGTTGTTAACTGCATTGAACTGCGAGGTATTGCAGTCTACAAATAAAGTTTTTATTATTATTATTGGTGGTGGGTCAGCATGGAGTAGAGCTCCAGCGATGTCTGGCAAAGGAACAAGGCTGCAGCCATGATAAAATGGGACCTCCTACAGCCCCAGGGCTCAGAGGAGACAGGAGAAGGGGCAGCTTTCCAGTAGTGGAGGGTCAGAATCAGATTACTGCACAGATGCTATAAAGGCAGGCTTAGGGTTGTCCAGTCACTCTAGACCAGGGATCTCAAAGTCCCTCCTTGAGGGCCGCAATCCAGTCGGGTTTTCAGGAATTCCCCAGTGAATATGCATTGAAAGCAGTGCATGCACATAGATCTCATGCATATTCATTGCGGAAATCCTGAAAACCCGACTGGATTGTGGCCCTCAAGGAGGGGCTTTGAGACCCCTGCCCTAGACCCATCCCTAGGCCCACCAAACTCTGCCCCAGTCCCGCCCTAGCTCCGCCCCCTGCTGCCTGCTTTGGTCAGGCAGGAGGCAGTCCGCGCATTCGCAGATTGCCTCCTGCCCAACGCGAGTGAGAGGAGTCTTTTCAAAATCCGGACAAAAGTGCTGGGTTTTGAAAAGCTGTCCGGATCCCCGGACATGTCCTCAAAAGGAGGACAGGGAAATCTGGTAACTCTAGGCATGCTGCATATCATACCAATAGAGCTCTGCATGTGCCCACTGTAGCTTCTGCACATGGGCCAAATTCAAGCGTTGCAATTGAAGAACTGTGCAAAAGGGGGAGGGAGCAAAAGGGATCAGTCTCCTTCCTGCCGCATACTCCCTGAGGAAGTTTCACTACAGACAGCTCCTCTGCATTTGCCCCCAAGTAGCTTGTGTACCTTGTCTGAACTGAACTGCCATCTTTGAAGGATGTACAAAGAAGGGAATAAAAAGGATCGAGTTTTTTTGTCAGTTGCTGGTATCCCCTGTGGGTGTCTTGTATACCTCTTGAGGTACAGATACCATGTACTGGGAAGCATTGCTCTAGAGTTAAAAGGAAGAATCAGCAAGGCACACTTCTTAACAGCTGTTTCCTCTCTGCCAGTTTTTTTCTACAATCAAAAACACACGGTCTCCTCTTTGGGAGTTTTAACATACATTTATAATAATTTTAATGACAATGGGGGTGGGAAAGAGAATACTTCTTTTGCCCACCAAAGGGTTAATCCTGCCCTGGATAAACTAACTTTAAAAAATCACATATAATTAGAGGAGAAAGAGAGACTTTTGTCCTACGTGTAAAATAAAGCTGGTTTTTAGGTCCAATAACAGAGTAAACACACTTTTGATGATGGCAGCTTTATTCTACACGTGGGACTGAAATCTAAAATCCTTCTGACACTTTGTGGTATATGAGCTGATCTTTCTTCATACCAACAGGCAGAAAAACTGAAAGGGGAAGTGTGGAAGATGAAAGGATATATTTTCATCTGTCAGAAAGTCAAAAACTGCATTAAAACTAAAGTGGTCTTTATATATAAAGACATTCAACCATGAATATCTATAAAGGTTATATAGAACAGAAGAAGATTCAGAGTTTCATGGATCCCACAGCAATTTTAAGTTTTGTGTGGTCAGAGTTCAAGGACCAGTTCACCATCACATTTACATAGTGGGATACCAGTTTGCATCTTTAAATTAAAACAGTGCTCGTGGTCAATTATTAAATGATTTTAAACTATCATTAATAGTAATTATATATCTAAAACAATTTTTTCCTAACTTGCTGGTCTGATTAGATTAGATTCATTTGTTTTGCTTTTTAATTAATTCAATTATTCAATCAGTCAATCATAGCATTTGGGGGGGGGGGGGGGCTCTGTTTTATTTACAACTAATTTCTCCTAGTTTCTTTTCCGGGTCCTCCTTTCTGTTTTTACATTTTCTATCTATGAATAATTAGTGGTTTGTGTAATTCCTGATACATAGGGCTCCTTTTACAAAGGCGCATTAGGGCCTTAACGCACGGAATAACATGTGCCAAAATGCCACACGCGCTAGCCGCTACAGCCTCCTCTTGAGCAGGCGGTAGTTTTTCGGCTAGCGCATGCTATAGCATACGCTAATCCGGTGCGTGCGCTAAAAACGCTAGTGCACCTTCGTAAAAGGAGCCCATAGACTTTTGATGATTATATATGTTTTTACATTTGGATATCTCATTTGAATAAACCTTTTTATTTGCCAACGGTTCCTGTTAACATCCAGAGACTTTTGTTCCATTCTTTTTGTTTTGGATTATTCTTTTATTTCCACATCTTTATCTTGTTTCTTTATATTTCTCTCATTTATTACTTCATCGCTTATTTATAGCTCGTGTGCTTCCTCATAGCTTATTCTTCCATTCCCTCTACCTTAAAATTTACTGCCAGTATCACTTCTTATCACTTCTTTGCCCTTCTTTTCCTCCTATTCTTTCTTCTCCGTCCTTTTCTTGTTCTGCCTCCTCTACTTTCTGATCTTCCCAGCTCTCTAATTCTTAGCATCTTTCATACTAACATAGTAAATGATTGCAGAAAAGGCCACGTCCACTTGAGATTCTTCAATTTAGACAAACATACAAATTCCCACATGTAACTCAATACCAATTCCCCTTCCATATTGACCTCCACCTGAGCTCCATACTCTCCTACCGCTACCATCCACATCTGTCTCAAGCATGCCCTGAATCTGCTATACTACTGGTAAGACACTTCAGGCCTTATATTCTTCAATGCATTTTATAAGACTAATGCTAAATGCAGCACCGGCATTAGGGGAAGGCAAACAGGCTCAGACTCGGAAGCACTGTGCGTGTCTGCTTCCCTTTTCCTCTGAAACAGGAAGTTACATCATGATGGGGAGGGAGGAGAAGGGAAGCAGACATGCACAATATTAGAGCAGCCCCATGGCATGGGTTTAATTTGCTTACAGGCTGTGGCAGCGGTGGGAGAGAGGGCAGCGAGAGAGTCGAAGGGAGGGAAGCTTACATCACCTCACCATGCATTCGAGGGCCCCCTGCCCTGTTTGCTGTCCCCTAAAGCCCACCCTGGAAGGGGAAGGGAAAGAGATGTCCAGACAGCCTGTTTGCCTTCACCTAATGTTGGTGGGCCCCCCTGATGTTTTTGGGCAGGCAGTCGGGGCCCAGGAGGAAGAAAATAATTTGTGTGCTGCCGATGGGTGTGTGATACAGAGAAAGAGAGAGAGAGGAAAGGGAAGGGGAGGGGGAGAAAAATGCTGCTGCACCCAATTGGGGAGAGAGAGGGAAGGAGGGAGCAGGAAGACCAAGGAAGGGAGATGAAGGGAAGAGAGATGCCAAGAGCATGGGAGGGAAAGGAAGGAAGGAAAGGAGATACCAGACCATGGAGGGGTAGGGGGAGATGCCAGACCAGAGGAAAGGAAGAAGGGTGGGAGATAAAGAAAGGAGAGGAGAAGCCAGATAATGGAGGGAGAGATGGAAGAGGAGGAGAGCAAAGAGATGCCAGGGCATGGGGGGAGGGAAGGGAAACTAAGGAGGCAGATGCCAGACCAGAGGGAAAAGGAGAAGAGATGCCAGAACCTGGAAAGGGAGGGAGAGATAGAAGAGAAGGAGAGGAGAGAGATGCTAGGGCAGACCAGAAAAATGGAGAGGGGGTGAAACTGAGATGAATCATGTACAAAGGAGAGAAGAGGTACATGATAGACAGTTTATTGAAGGGAAATAGAAAGAGGGAAGATGCCATATGGAAAAGAGAGAGAGAGGGTGGACACTAGATGGAGAGGGCAGGCAATGGATGGAAGTAAGAGAATGATGAGAAGATGAGGAAAGCAGAAACCAGACAACAAAGGTAGAAAAAAAAATTATATTTGTTTTAGTTATTTATTTATTTTTGCTTTAGTAATGGTGGGTGAGACTGTGAACAAGCAATGATGGTCTCTTTACAAGCTTCTCTGTGATATTTCACTGGGATATAGTTGTGGGTCTGAGCGTTCACTATTAAGCACGTATCATATTTTGTGTGTTCATTTTTATATATACAAAGATTTATAGATTGCTATGGGTGACTAATCTGCTATACTATTGGTAAGACACTTCAGGCCTTATATTCTTCAATGCATTTTATAAGACTAATGCTAAATGCAGCACCGGCGTTAGGGGAAGGCAAACAGACTCGGACTCGGAGGCACTGTGCGTGTCTGCTTCCCTTTTCCTCTGAAACAGAAAGTTACATCATGAGGGGGAGGGAGGAGAAGGGAAGCAGACATGCACAATATTAGAGCAGCCCCATGGCATGGGTTCAATTTGCTTACAGGCTGTGGCAGCGGTGGGAGAGAGGGCAGCGAGAAAGTCGAAGGGAGGGAAGCTTACATCACCTCACCATGCAGTCGAGGGCCCCCTGCCCTGTTTGCTGTCCCCTAATGCCCACCCTGGAAGGGGAAGGGAGAGAGATGTCCAGACAGCCTGTTTGCCTTCACCTAATTATATTCTATGAACATGGGGGGGGGGAATATAAGTTAATTACCTGAACAGAAAACAAAAAGAGATTCCACAAGGAAAACAGCAGCGCAAACACAAAAGAAACTGTGGAATTGATGATCCTGTCAGAAGTAATTGCTGCTTTTTATGGGGATGGGCGGGGATTCCTCACGGGGACGGGTGGGGACGGAAAGGATTCTGGCGAGGACGGGCGGGATTTCTGTCCCCGCACAACTCTCTATTTTGAACATGTCTTTCAATGGTTTAGACATTTTCATTTTGTCTAAGATTCTCTAACTAGAAAAATTAGAGGGATATATTTATTTATTTATTTTATTTAGGTCTCTATATACCGCCTATCAAAGTTATCTAAGTAGTTTACAATCAGGTATTCAAGCATTTTCCCTATCCGTCCCGATATGCTCACAATTTATCTAACATACCTGGGGCAACGGAGGATTGAGTGACTTGCCCAGGGTCACAAGGAGCAGTGTGGAATTTGAACCCACAACCTCAGGGTGCTGAGGCTGTCACTCTAACCACTATGCTACTCCTTCCTCCTGTGAAACTTATAGGAGTCAAAGTCCCCCTTCCCCCATGGATGTATAGGATGGGAATAATTTATTCTTGTGTGCTACTCTAATAAAATTTTGTCGCTATCAAACATTTGCAATGATTGGGTGGTGAGGCGATGTTCTTGGGTAAATACCCCTTGCTTTTGCCTCTATGGGCTCCTTTTACTAAGCTGCGCTAGCATTTTTATTGTACGCTGCACATTAGCACGCGCTAACCCCAGCGCTATGCGTAAAAACTAACACCAGCTCAATGGTGGCGTTAGCGTCTAGTGTGCGTCTAGTGTGCTAAGCGTGTGCTAAAACCGCTAGCCTAGCTTAGTAAAAGGAGCCCTATGTCTCTGAGCATATTCAGCCTTTGAATTAATTATATGAGAAGTCCAATGCTTATGTGCACAAGATTGTTAATCTTTTTCAAGGAGAGACCTTTATTCTTGATTTTCAACCAGTTTGGTACACCCTCAGTCACAAATAGTGATTAATTTTTTCCCCATTGATATTTTGACTGACTCTAATAAAATTAGGCAGAGAAGTATGTTCTTGTGTAAGGCAGCTCGATTAAGGTGAAAGTTCATCAATGTGAGCTAACCAATTTAGCGCTTGCTAACTGCATTAGCATGTGCCAAACATTGAGAAAGATTCTGTAATTGAGTGCCTAAAAGGATAGGCACCTATAGTTAGGCACCTATTTGATGGCAATTGTACTTAGGTGCCCATTACAGAATCATACCTATTAGGTGTTTACAATGTATACCAGGGTTTTAAAAACATAAATTATAGGTGCCTAAGCATTTTAGCGAATGACGCCTAAGCGCGGATAGCGTAGCTGGTTTTAAGAAAGGTTTGGACAATTTCCTGGAGGAAAAAGCCCATAGTCAATTATTGAGAAAGACATGGAGGAAGTCACTGCTTACCCTGGATTGGTAGCATGGAATGTTGCTAGTCCTTGGGCTTTGGCCAGGTACTAGAAACCTGGATTGGCCACCGTGAGAATGGGTTACTGGGCTTGATGGACCATATATTCTTCTCTGCCCCTAAATACACCAATTTTAAAATAGGCATCCCTCCGGCCAGCCATCGTAACAAGGTAAGGGGGAGAGGGCAGGGACAGGGGTTTTCAGAGGTACAGGAGTGGCATGGGGTTGTGTTGTGTGGGAGGGAGGGAGGGAGTGGGTATCTCTCCCTCTGCTGGGGGGTGTCATGGGGGCATTGCTTCGCGACTGGAAGGAGTGAGCATCTCTCCTGCTGCCAGGTGGGGTGTTAGGGGGCATTGTTTGGTGACAGGAAGGAGTGGGTATCTCTCGTGTTTCCTGGGGGTGTCAGGGGGAAGGGGGTTGTTTGATGATGGCAAAATTTTCTGACAGGTCTGATCTGTCAAGCCTTACTTTCCTGTCAGTGCCTGAGCTAATCAGTGCTCAGGCACTGATGAGGAAGCAAGGCAACAACAGCTCAGACCTGTCAGCAAGTTTGGCTGCAAATGTGGCACAACAAGGTTAGATAATCACTCAGCGATTATAGAGAACCGCTCAAAGTGCTCATTTTAATGCTAATGACCTTGTTGTACTACATTTACTTGGCAGTATCAGAGACTGCTAGAAAACTCGTAGAAAGACCTCGGTAAGCCGTTTTAATAATCCACCGCTAAAATACATGCATGATAAATCAGCTGGACCACAGTTTAACGAGCACGTTAAAGGCAGATTTTAGTTTTGAGATTCTGCTCTTGAGAGAGGAAAAGGGTTAAAACTTAGAAGCCTATCCTTTTGTTTGATGCACTTGAAAAGGGGATCATGGGAGGGATAGAACCAAATAATTAATAGGGAGGTATGTCCTCTGCACTCTGGACAGGTTTCAAAGCAGGTCAGAAGTGCCATAGCTTAGAAAGGGCAAAGTGCTAAGAGGAGTTTTGCCAAGTATATTGGACTGTTCAGTTATAAGTGTAAAAACTATTGTAGGAGCCTAAATGTGATGGGCGGCCCTGTGGCCCATCCAGAAGACTGGGGCTTGGGGGCCAGAGTAGGGGGCATTGCTCAAACTGAAATGAGTAAGGCGGCCTCATCTTAGAACAGTTGCGCCATTCTAACAAGTACTGGAATATTTTTGGATCCAAGAAAGTTTGTTTTCCTTTTGGGAAATGTGGTCCATGTAAAAATTGTCTGGGAACTATTTGAAGCAGTGCCTATAGCAATTTTTCTTTCTTGGAACTGTGAAGTCATGAGCGTGGTGTTTTATCAAGTCTTAAAGGCCGAGCGCTGCTGACACTCTAGAAAGTTACAGGATCAAGCTCCTGTGCCAGGGTCCCAGCGATTAGGACATCCAAGCACTAACCTAGGCAATTTTGGGAATATTTTAGTTTTTTTATTGAGTCCCATAGAATCTGCAATGCAACCTTTTAATTTAATCAATCAGCGGAAGAATAAACTGCCCTGCTTAATTGCAATAGGCTTGAGAAAAAAAAAATGAACCTTCAATTGTTTACTGAAATGTAACATTGAAGTAATATTTCCCAACTCATGTGGTAATGTATTCCAGAGTCAAGCACCCTCTCTCTGAACTATCTTTGAATGATAAATATTGAATTTTATCTGTCTAAAAGTCAGAACATGTAACAGAAACTTATCAGAAGATCTCAGATTATGATTTGACTGATATATTCTGACAGCAGCGGCTAAAGACACTTCATTATTCAAAGCCTTATAAACTAGTGACAGGACCTTAAACTGAACTCAAGAGAATATTGAGATCCAATGCAGCTCTTTCAAAGCTAGAGTAATATGACTGGAATGTGTTAGTCCAGTAAGCGTCTTTACCATTGCATTTTGAGCTATTTGTAAATCTTGCAATGTATTTTTGGGCATCCTAATAATATAAGAACATAAGAAGTTGCCTCCGCTGAGGCAGACCAGAGGTCCATCTCGCCCAGCGGTCCGCTCCCGCGGTGGCCCATCAGGCCCATTGCCTGAGCAGTGGTCCCAGACTATCCCTCTAACCTACCTCTACTCCTATCTGTACCCCTCAATTCCTTTCTCCTCTAGGAACCTATCCAAACCTTCTTTGAAGCCCTGTAACATGCTCCGGCCTAATGTGTTACAATAGTCAAATATTCTACAAGGATCCATAAATAGGCGTAACATGAACCCTCTATTTCAATTCCCTCAGCAATCTAATTCCAGCATTCTGCAAAGTATATAGGTGATAGATAACGATTAATATTCATATGAGCCACATTTTTAAAAATTCTTTATTTATGCATTTAACTTTTTGACAAACACATAGGGCTCCTTTTACTAAGGTGGGCTAGCGTTTTTAGTGCACATACAAAATTACCATGTGCTAAACCGTGCGGATCCGCTTCTAGAATAACACCAGCTCAATGCTGGCGTTAAGGGCTAGCGTGCGCAGCAATTTAGCGTGCGCTATTCCGCGTGTTAAGGCCCTAACACATCTTAGTAAAAGGAGCCCATAATCAAAAAGAAAGAAATAATACAATGCCAGTTTAACAATCATTCTCAAAAAGCAAATCACAATTTTCCAAGAAATACCAACTGTGCTGGCTTGTATAATTAGTCAAACCAGTTCAAATAATGAAACAGATTAACCAAAACTAGTAAGGTCCACACAAGGTTAATCAAAATAGAGATTAAGTCAATTAAATGAAGGAAAAGAATCTCAGAGATGCCGCTCCATGGATCATAATGATATTACCCATATAAGGAATTGTGGCCTGGATGTCTTTCATAGATTCAAAAAACCTTCATATATTAAAAAAGACTTAATTCGTCAAATTTTTATTATATTTTAATTATTACTCAAAAACTTTTTGTTAATTTTTATTTTTTTTCTCTCAAACCTTTATCATAAATACCATAATAATTTAGTTAAATAAAGAATTGTTCATTTATATCTTATTTTATATTTTACTCAACTGATTTGTATTTTTACTTTACTTAGCAGCTCAGAGAATTGCAACTAGCTCTGATAACTAAATTATTATGGTATTTATGATAAAGGTTTGAGAGAAAAAAAATAAAAATTAACAAAAAGTTTTTGAGTAATAATTAAAATATAATAAAAATTTGATGAATTAAGTCTTTTTTAATATATGAAGGTTTTATGAATCTATGAAAGACATCCACGCCACAATTCCTTATATGGGTAATATCATTATGATCCATGGAGCGGCATCTCTGAGATTCTTTTCCTTCATTTAATTGACTTAATCTCTATTTTGATTAACCTTGTGTGGACCTTGTATAATTAGTCCACAATATGAGAGACTAGAACTGCACATTTAATTGAAATATTTCACTGGTAATTATTCAAAAGAAAATAAGGATGTGACTAGGTGGGCCCTGAACTTAACTTCATTGAGCTAATATACAAGTAGCATATCTCATGTAATATCTACTCTTTGCCCTTTGTCAGAAATAAATTTTGACAACTGATGAGGTTCAGCTTAAGCATCCATTCCCTGTCTGAATCAATGGCAAATTGTACAAGTAGTGTAGCAGTAGCAGTAACCGGTATCTCACTATCATATCTCTCCAGGAAATTTGTTAAATCCAACATTTAAGCTTAATAGAATTTGTTATACCATCTAGACAAATATGATCACAGCAGTTTTCAAAATATAAAAATAAAACAAAAATCAGAAAGGAATGCTATAATATCAAAAGGACAGATCTAACCCAAAGCAAAGCAAGAAACATCACATGACGCAGCACAGGTACAGGTGTACAAACAACATCACTCAACATCCTGAATCAAGATTCCTCCATCAACTGACAATCAAATATCCCAAATGCTTCCTTAAAAAAACAAGATTTTAAAAACTTTATTCAATTTGGGTAACGTTTCCATTGATCTAGCCTGCTTTCCACAACCTCAGGCCAACCAAAAGAAGGCACACTTATATGTGGAGACCCAACCTGCAGACCTAGATGGATAAATGGTTAATCTGTCATGAGCTAAGATCTAAGTGACTTAGAAAGGGTATAGAAATTAGTCAATGAACCTAGATAGGGAGGTAAAGTGGAAGTTTCTACGAATACAAGAGGGTATGCAAAACCGCCTTTTCAAAATACAAATGAAAGTCTTGCAGCATTTGCAATATACAAAACCCTGAGCAAACCACCTGAGAGATTTGCTGTTCAAACTGCAAACTAGAATCCAAGATAATCTCCAGATACCAGAATGAATCACAGAATTGTACCTGCCTACCCAACAATTGGAATGTCATTGACAGCTAAGGCAAATGACCAAAAAACCCTAGTCTTGTCAGTATTCAAGTTTAAGCAGCGCTGTTTGAGCCAGCCTGCAACCACCAGGCTGTAGCGGGGTAATATTAGGAGCTTATAGAAAACAATACCATACAATCAAGATCTCATCCATATACATAAAAACCCCCAACATCAAAACATTGAATCATAAAGTCTGATGGGATAAAAAACAGAATAAACAATAAAGGTGACAAAGATGAACCCTGAGGGTCACTCCACAGGACATATGTTGCACTGAAGATTCAGTAATGACACCCTGTACAAAAGGTGTATGACCCATAAGGAAAAAAAAACCCCAACAATACAAGATTCATCCATAAAGACCAATCTGTGCCAGCCTAATTAGCAGTAATTGGTGATCCAAACCATCAAATGCTGAAGCTAAATCCAACAAGATTGCAAGGGCAACATGTCCCCCCATCCAATATGGCTTTGAAAATCATACAAAGCAAGGTCAACAAGGTTTCAGGGGCAGATTCTCAAAATTAAAATCTGCCTTTAACGTGCTCGCTAAACTGGTTCCAGTCAGTGTAGGGTCCAAATATTGTAGTGGCGGATTATTAAAACAGCTTACTTAGGTATTTTTGAGTTTTCTAGCAGTCTTTGATACTGCCAGCAAATGCAGTACAACGAGGGCATTAGTATTAAAATGATCACTCTGAGCGATTCTCTGTAATTGTAGAGTGCAGCAAAAATTTACTGACAGGTCTGAGCTGTCATTGCCTTACTTTCTGATTAGTTCCTGAGTGCTAATTGGCTCAGGCACTGACAGGAAAGTAAGTCTTGACAGCTCAGACCTGTCAGAAAATTTTGCCGCCATCAAACACCCCCCTGAGACCTCTCAGTAGATGCCTAAGGCCCCACCCATAGGAGGGGGTCTTGAACAAACTGGTCCACTCAGAGCCTCAGGCCCCTCCCCGGTGCATCCTAGGATGCACTAGAGAGAGGAAGGCCCGCCATTTTGAAGAGGTGGGCCTGCTGGCCAGAGGTAGTAAGCATCCCTCTAGCCAGCCATCTAAGTAAGGTAAGGGAGAGAGAATGGGGGGCATCGGAGGCATGGTGGTGGTGGTGGTGGAGGGGGTTTGCATGGTGGTGGGAGAGAGTGGGCATCTCTCCTTTTGCTGAGGGGGTGCTGGGGGGTATTTCTTGGTGACGGAAGAGAGTGGGCATCTTTCCCGCTGTGGGTGATTTTTGCCCTTGTGGTAGAAGCTAAGGTAGAAGGAGGTTGTGCTCCTGTAACAAGACCTAGCTCATGAAGGATCTGTCAAGCCTCACTGAGGAAACAAATGCAATGTAATTTCCCTCCTGCCGGAAAACACAATGCAAAAGGAAAGGTCCATCAATATTTAATGTTAGCCTTAATCAGAACATTCAGGGCTGGCTTCAAGGCTCACCACTGTTGACGAGTGTAGGCTGATAGATCCTGGCATCCTGATAGATTAGGTCAGAAGTGGTGTGGGCTTGGCCCAAGACTTGCTCCTTCTCAATAAAGGATGAAAGCATGCAATAATATCTCGAGGTTTGTTATCTGGGGAATGACCCAAAGAACGATGCGCCCTTTCCAAAGCCAGCATGAGGGAGTTTCCCTCTGACCCAAGGAGAGTGCGGCAAATAGAATGCACGATGGTAGAAACATCCTCGGTAGCACCCCCTCAGGGACACCCCAAAACCGCAATATATAATCGTGCGGTGTCCACGATTTTCAAGATCATCTAGTTTGTAGAGTAGATCCTCATACTGCACCATAAGCTTATTAGTAGCTCATCGTGTTCTTCAATTTAGCCTCCACATCCGTCACACGCCTGCCCAATTCTTTCAAATCCGCTCCCAGGGTCTCCATGCGATCCAATATTTCAGCATGAGAGGATTTAATCTCCTCACAAATTTCTTTCAAAAGAGTCATCATAGCCCGAGGTAAGTTTTGGTCAGTGGTACCTGATGTTAAAAGCTCGCTGTTAGAGTGCCGGGAATCTGAGTCTGATTCAGAGTCTTGGGCCTAGTGACCTTTGCAGGACCAACAGCACCTCAACTGAGCTTGGTGCCGTCAAGTATGCACCAAATTTCCAGATCTGCTCAAAGTAGCCAGTATGTGCTAGCCAAACAGACCACTAATGAGAAGAAAAAGAGCTGTTAAGTGAGAGATTAGATGGATTGTGATGAAGGGGAATCAGGAGCTAAGAGTTAAGCAGCCGTTCAGCATGCTGACATCACTTCCCCTTCAGAAACCCACAACCTGTATTTTTTCCACAAATATTACTGCCAATCTACCTCCCCTTCCCCTTGCCCAAGCACTGGACATCAATGCATTTCGTTTGAGCAAACATGTGCCAATGATGCCTCCGCTTCTTGAATCCGTGTTTTTGTAAGAAAATTATATGCAACTGTAAATCATATATCAAATCTAAAAGTAATGCCAATGTCTGCCTCACTGATCTACAATTTTGTGATAGCTCTGTGAGGAATGGTGCTTTCTCGTGAGTTATTGATTAGGAATTGCCTGGGCTGTTTTGCCCTGGTAGGGCACATCTTTCTGATATAGGGATTGATAATTTTTTTTAAAAAATGGTGTGCAGATCTGTCAGAAGCTTGTTTTAGGGGCAGACAAGCGAAGGCGTAGGGTAAAGTGATAATCTTGAGGGTGTCACCACTTTTGACAATGAAGGGATAGCAATACTACAACTTATCACTTATTTAGTGCTGAAAGGCATACGCAGTGCTGTACATTTTGACATTTATAGACAGCCCCTGCTTGGAAGAGCTTACAATCTAACTTGGACAGATAGACATGACATATAGAGTTGGGGATGCAGAAACCAAGGTTAGAGGCATTAGGAGTCAAAAGCACTCTCAAAAAGGTAGACTTTTAACTAGGCCTTGAACACTGCCAGAGATGGAGCCTGCCATAGGGATTCGGGCAGCTTGTTGCAAGCATATGGTGCAGCAAGGCAGAAGGAATGGAGTCTGGAGTTGGCAGTTGACTAGAAGGGCACAGATAGGAAGGATTTACCAGCTGAGTGGAGTTTGAATTACATTCGGAAATGAAGTGACTTTAGGAGAGGGGTGCCGTGAATAAAGCGGCTCTCCCGGAATACTAGGGTGGTTTCATAAACATTGTAGGATATGAGGGTTCCGCGGAAACCTATATTAAATTGTGTGGCTCATGTGCATCACTGTCGCAAGATGAAACATGACCCTCTAGCACTGTGGGACATGAGTGGGTTTAATAGGATGTAAAGCCCTAAGCTGTAGCTTGTTTGGCTTTCAGGCAAATCCAGCCCTGACTGATACTCATCTTGATAATGCAGGCTTGCTGAACTCTAAATGCAAAATGTTAAATGCATTTTGCTGCTTAACATTCAGTTTAAGACAAATGAACAATTTTAAGTAAACATTCAAATGAAATTCCCAGTGCCTCTGGAGCAATTAATCAAGCCAATGTGATTATTTTCTAGATTCACTGAGGTAAATAGGAAGGTCAAGAACAGCTTTATTGTCAATGCACGCCCACTGTTTCTTGGCAAGTCAATCAAAATGGCATTAACATACTTCATGACAATGGGGGTAAGACAGCATATTTACTAATGGAAATCAATAAGACATTTGCCAAAATGAGCACATTGATTTTACTCACACGTGTCGGAATAAGCATCCTCCAACTGCTAAAATCTTCTGAACACCCTGTCTATGATGCAACTGGTGACCGTTCTTTCAAATGATTAATGACACCATAAATTCCATTTAGCCACGGTAAGCACACATATCAATAGCTTATAGCTAAATACATTTCAAATAAGTAAGAAAATGAATGAAAATGAATAATGCTTATTTGATTGTCAAGATTTTAGGTGTGCTGAAGAAGTTTTCATAGTCATACTTCATAGGGTCATAAAATGATATCTCAAGCACAGTATATAGACTGACATCCAGAATGTGTTGTTTTGATTTGTTGGGAGATGAAATTAACAGGTGGGAAGGTTTTAATTGGCAGATTGATTAAATTCAGTCTTTGAAATCTTACATCAGCCCTTGAAATTTTACAAGGTAATAGTTGTTGAAACAGTATTCCTGAGAGAGGTACCATGAGTAGACTACAGATCCAAAAATTTCTATATAAATACTAACAGGCTTTTCAACACAATTTCTTTATAATTTACCCCTCCCCCCTTTTTACAAAAGCATGGAAGAGGCTTTTAGTTCCGGCTGGAACACTGGGGGCTCCTTTTGCTAAGCTGCGATAGCGTTTTTAGCGCACACAGAAAATTAGTGCACGCTAAACCCGCGCTACGTGGCTAAAACTAACACCAGCTCAATGCTGGCGTTAGCGTCTAGCATGCGTGGCAATTCTCTGCACGCTAAAACCACTATCAGAGCTTAGTAAAAGGAGCCCTGAATGTTCTGCACTGCTCCGACGGTCCGAGTTTTTATGAGTATTGGAGCAGCGCAGAGAATTCAATGTGCCACCCGGCGCTAAAAACCTCTACTGAGCTTTTTTTTAGAAAAAGGGGGGTTAATGTACTGTCTTAATCCTGTAAAAGGTAAATTCATGCCAATAATTTCTTTGTTCCACCTTTACCGCCAAAAAAAGCTTGTAGTATATATGGAGGGGAATTTTCAATATGACGTCTAAATCCAAGTTTAGACATTTTGGGGGAAATGTCCAAAAACACAGTAGATAAAATTACATTTTAAAACCATAAAAACATCTAACTTTTTTTCCCCTGAAAATGACTATTTCCTGGATGTGTATGTCATTAGGATGTCTATCATTTTGGAACCATTTAAAAAAAAAAAAAGACCTTATGAAAAATGCACAAAAATCGACCATTGGGACGTAGAAAGGGCCAGCATTTTTAGCAGACTGACCACACAGACATCTCAGCAGAACAGTGGGGAACCCTAGGGGGAACATTACATGAAAGGTCCCAGTTATGCATCACACTATAATCCTCTTCCATTGTATGGTGAGCCTCCAAAACTCAGCAATTGCTTTTATGCCTGCTGGTGTCACCTATATGTTGGTACAGTCAGTTTTTGGTGGGTTTTGATGGGCTCACACGTTCTACCACATATGTACTAGTTAGGGAGATGGACCTGGGTCTCCTCTGTAGTCCACTTCACTGACCTCCAGGCAACTCCAGAGACCTGCTTGTTGCTTTAATCGGACTGGACAAAACATCTGAAACATCTGTCATACAGGCTGGTCTATACTGTTTTGTTCACATCTTTGAGGGGTGGGAGAGAGTCAGTAACCATGGGAGAGATGTAAGGAAGGGCCATACTTCATGCCTCCAGTGGTCACCTGGTCAGTTTGACTATCTTTTTGGCACTTATTTGTTATTGAAACAGATTTAACTTTAAATGTCCAAGTTTTCCCCTGGACGTTTTCGGCAATGTTCCATTATTGCTGAAAAATGGCCAAATCATAAGTCCACCCTAATACCACCCAAAACACTCCCCCAACTCTCCCTCCCCCTAAAGATTTAGATGCACTTCAGACAAACAGCATAGAAAACCGTCTAGAAATGTGTTTTGAAAATGGAAATTTGGACGTTTTAGCAAATAAAACATCCAAATGCCGCTTTATGCCATTTTTCTCTTGTGAAAACGAGTCCCTTGATTTCACAAACAAAATTAGTAATTCAGCTTACTTCAACAGACTAATAAGCCCCATAAACCATGAAATAATTCAGGCTGTATAAAAATTAGATAATTGGCAGAATGGTAATTCTGATTTTTTTTTTTTTACTTTTTGTCCTGATTAAGAAAACAAGGTCCTTCCAAACTTGTCTTGCTTCACTTCATCAAAACAATAGTGGTCAGAGGCTTGCTGTTTCAACTACTTTCCCTCTTACTACCTGAAGCAAAACAAATCTCTTTTCTAATGTCTTGTGCCCTGGCAGGGGGTGATGAAATTACAGCTCTTCGATCTTGCTGCTGCATTCATTTGCTACAGTTAAAATGAAATAACTTTGGTATGCTTGCAAGCTCACAAAGGACTTGATTCACCCAAGATTGGGACTTACAAACATTTCCAGACTACATTCTTGACAATGAATGCAATATAAACAATCAAGACTATGCTACGATAATTCAACTCGGAGAGCACGTGTATCTCATAAAACTCAATAAATCCCGATTGCATCATTATTTTGGCCTGCTACCATAAGGAATTGTATAATACATTACAAGATTCATTATAATAGATTATTTAAATTGGATCAGTATTTATTTTTGTAAAACACCAGCCAGAATATTGCTGAATATGATGACTGCTTTTACCTCTAGACATGGTGGTGATAATCAGCCACTAAGGGGGGGAATGCTATAAGTGTGTGCTTATATACTGTATACTATAGATGCCCTAAGGGCATTTAATTGTCACATATTGTATAAAGGAAAGTAGGCACCACTTTATAAAATTATCTCTATAAAGGCACTTCTATAAGCTAGTGCTTAAATTTAGGTGCTCTTAATGTTATAGGTGCCAATAATTGGCAGTTAGGTGTTATTCTATAAACATATTCTATAAAAGATGCTTGAAGTTAGGCACTTAGACCTTTTTGCCTAACAGATCTAGGTACAAAACTTAGGACCCCTTTTACTAAGCTGCGGTGGAGGTTTCTATCATGGCCCAGAGTTCTAAATGCTCCCATGATGCTCTGCCACTCATGGGAATTCTATGAACATCAAAGCAGCGTAGGAACATTTAGTGCTCTGGGACATGGCAGAAATCTCTACCACGGTTTAGTAAAAGTGTGTGTGTGTGGGAAGTTAATTATTTAAAGAGCTTAATTGATTCTAACAAGCAATTATCGTCTCAAAATTGGTTTAAATTAAAATTAATTGGATGGTAGGCACCTAAATCAATAGGTGCCTAGTCCAAGGTGCCAACCAGAAAGTAGGCATGGTTAGGGGTGGATTGTGGGTGTGCTTTGCATGTAGGCGCTTGTTTTGGGACTTTTGTGCACTGTTAGGTATGATTCTATGAATGGTGCCTAACTTGAGATTGATCCAAGGGGATGCTGAAAAGTTCTCGGTCCAACCAACCAACTTCCTAAATCCTGAACGCTATTTTGCCACTGTAGCTGAAATGAGTGTTATCTTATTTCGTTAAGTGCCAATTTGCAGAAACGACATTCTATGATTGACATTGTTTCAGACCAAGTTTCAAGTTTAATTAAATTTTGATATACCGACCATTGACGTGCAACTGGCCGGTTTACAAAGCTAAAAAATAATATTTAAAATAAATTTTAGAAGGGGGGTGGGAAGAGAAAATGTGAACATTAAATAGACAAATTACCAATACGAACATGAGTTGAGGGTAAAGAGAGATGAATCATTAAAATAAATTAACTAGGAGAAGGGGGAGGGTGGAATAAACACCAGGAAGGGGGATCGCTTCTTAAAAGCGGTTCGTTTAATATACTGCTGTACTGTTGGAAAGGAAGGTATTTAGACACTATGCGTCTTGGAATAAGAACGTTTTTAGCTTAGTCTTAAATTTGTCGAGTGAGTTTTCGTGGCAGAATTGGGGTGGCATGGCGTTCCATAAAGTTGGAGCTACGACGGAAAAATTAGTATTTCTAGTGTAGTAGAATTCCATGATAGGTCATTGATTGAACCATATTCCTAGTCATTCTCCTCTTGGTTGGGCTGAGAACTTTTCAGCAACCCCTCATGTGTGCTATGCCCCCTGTTCCTCAGTGCCTATGTTTTAAGCACCTCTTATAGAATCGAGACCAGTGTGCCTACCTCGCGTCACACACAACTGTTGTGGGAGTGGGGAGTGTACAGAGCATGAGTGTGTCACTGTTTACTCCAACCATTGACCTGTTGTAAGTAGGTGTGCCTAACCTCTGGCATGCTGATGCAGCTTTGCGCTAATATTTTCTGTCAGCTTAGCCATGCTCTTAAGTCATTATAGAATTGACCCTAAGCATACCCTTTTGTGGAGCTAAAATGAGGCACTAAATTACAGAATTGTCGTGTATAATGTTACTACCTACACTCCACCCTGAACTTACCACATACTATTCTAATAAGTGACAAAGTTATTAGAGCAATATTTACTAGGACATAGAGGATAATTCTATAAAGGTGTTTTTAAATTTAGGCATTTAAAAGGTGAATAATTGAAGTATATTCTATAAAGGTAAATTTGCACCTACTTTCTTTTGTATAATACTCGTGTAACAGAGTATATACAGTAGGGAGATATGAGGTAGAGTGCAAACACACCAGTCATAAAGCTGGAGTCCATTTTTGAGATGTCATAATTTTATAAAGAACTTATAATAAAATGATACAGTTTCATGTGGAAAATGAACAACTAACTTTAATTTCTGTGTAATATGTTATTTTCCTACCTGGAATTTCTAAGAAATTATGCAAAAATATACAAGTCACTGAAATATGTTTAAGTGCTCTGGTAATAGTTTTTATATGTTTTCAATGCATATTAATAGTTTTCCAAGCATAATCTGCAAGGAAAGAATCTGAAAAACTTAAGAATGATTGTAGAGCTCTGTGTCGGGGTTTACATATTAAAATAAATAGCAATTAGATGTAAGATCCAGGGCATCTCCTCTTCCAACTGCAATGGTTGAAAGAACATTGTGAAGGAGTACACTCATGTCTACAGTGAAAAGATCAGCTTAGTATGGTTACAGCAAGCCTATTCTGCAAGCTATGTTGTAAAGTGAAGAGGAACAGGAAAGAAGAGATGAAGTGTAGATTTTGAGGTGAAGGAGATGAGAAGACACAGCTTGGAGATAGTACGCTTGGAGAGCCAGGAAAATATTACATTACATTACATTAGTGACTTCTATTCCGCCTGTACCTTGCAGTTCTAGGCGGATTACAAAAGAGCTAACTGGACATTTCCAGGATAGTTACAATTTTTTGTTCCAAGTAAGATCAGAAAGCTGGACATTTCCAGGAGAAGTTGCAAATTAGATAACAAATAAGATAAGTGGACATTTCTAGGCAATATTACAAATAGGATAGCAATTGGGAAAACTGGACATTTCCAAGAGCTTTACATTTTAGGGGACTGTAATCTTGGTTGATATTTAGAAGAGGAAAAGATTACCAGAGAAGTGGAGGCTTTGCGAGGGGATTTTACCAGGGAGGAGAGGAATGAGGACGGAAGTTAAGGTTAGTCTGGACAAATTTCTTGAATAGCAGGGTTTTGATCTCTCTTCGAAATGTTTTGAGGTCGTTCATTGTTGTTAGCAGTTTGGAAATGGAGTGGCCAAGTTTTGCTGCTTGCGTCGCAAGTAGGTTGTCAAACATCTTCTTGCGCTGTGTACCTTTGAGTGGAGGATAGGTAAATAGGGTCAGAGTTCTTCTTTGTCTAGTAGTGAGGGTCTGATTTAGGCGGTTGTTAAGATGGGTGGGGGAGCAGAGCCTTTTAATGCTTTGAATAATAGGCAGTAAAGTTTGAATTGAATTCGTGCCTGTATTGTTAACCAATGTGAGTCTAGGTAAGCAGTGGTGATGTGGTCATATTTTCTCAATGAGTAGATCAATCTGAGAGCGGTGTTTTGTATAATCTGCAGTTGTTTTAGCATGTTGGTTGGGCATGGCAGATAGAGGGAATTGCAATAGTCCAGTAGACCTAAGACTAGGGATTGGACAATGAGCCTATATTGCTCTATGACGAAGAATTTTCTTATTTTACGTAGATTTCTCATGGTTAAAAAAGCTTTCTGTGTTGTCTTATTGATTTGGGCCTGCATTGTGCAGCATCTGTCTATCGTTACTCCTAGAAGTTTGAGTTCAGGTTGTATTGGGTATTTGGTGGCCTTAATTTCTAATTCTGTGATGGTGGGGGTTTTGGCCTTTTCGAGCAGAAGGAATTTTGTTTTGTCTGTGTTTAGTTTCAGTTTGTGGGCTACCATCCATTTTTCCACTACATCTAGTGTTTTTTCCAGTTTTCTTGTTGAGGTGGGATCTGGTGAGTCAAAGGGGAGGAGTATGGAGATGTCGTCTGCATAGCTGAAAGATGTTACATTTAAGTTGTCTAATGTGGTTCCGAGGGAGGAGATAAAGAGGTTGAAGAGCGTAGGTGATAGTGGAGATCCTTGGGGAACGCCGCAGGGGTTGGACCATGGGTCTGATTTGTAATCGTTGGACTTTACTCTATAGGTTCTTGATTTTAGGAATTCTTGGAACCAGTTGTATACCCTGCCTGAGATCCCTATGGCTTCAAGTATCTGTAGTAGTATGGAGTGGTCAAATGCTGCAGAAAGATCTAGTTGAATTATCAGCATCTTTTTGCCTTTGCTAAGGTGCTGTCGAGCTGTGTCTAGTAGGGTTATCATCCATCAACAATGAAGCAACTACACTTATCCAATTACTAGGCTGGTCTTCGGTAAAGGCAAATTCGAGCATATATCACCACTTCTTGAGAAGCTACACTGGCTCCCAATATTTCCCAGAATTCAATTCAAATGTGCTTGTCTAACCTTCAAGATATTATTTGGCACTTGTCCTTTATTAATTCCTTTGTCTTGGAATTCCAAAAAATTTGGACTGTATACAAAAGCTTAAACTCTCTTTTCCCTCTTCAGCTAGTAAACTGGGGAAGTCCTTCTCTTTCAAGCCATCCATATTATGGAATAATATCCCTTTATGGCTGAGAGAACTAGGTTCTTTTCAAATCTGTCGCAAACATCTTAAAACTTGGCTATTCACCAAATTGTAAATTTTCCTCTTCATTATTCTCTTCAATATTATTTACTGTAAACCGAGTCGAGCTTTATTTCTATAAAGATGACACGGTCTATAAATTCAAGTTTTAGTTCAGTTTAATTAGTTGACTGAAGCTTTTGAGTCTCTGAGTCTCCTTTCACCTGTGCCATGACAACAGCAGAAATGTATTTATTTATTTTCTACATTTCGATTAAGCACTATCCAAAGTTCTAAGTGGATCATGACAGACATACACAGCATTAAATGAAACAATAGACAAAGAACAGTTTGTGATAATCAACAACAATATATCCCAATGACTTAATGAAAGTGGATTTAGTGCCATATGAAACAAAAGTGGTAACAGGGCATATTCCTAAAATATCCCCTGTTGGATCTTGATATTAGGAATAGTATTCCCCATCTTCATAGCTCAGATGGAGTATAGTTGGCCATGTTTTCATAGTAAACTTGATGCACCCAAATATTCTAGGGAGGAAATTAGGTTTTTAGAGCTTTGGACTTTGGTTTTAGAAAGTTGCAGGGTTCATTTTTTTTCACATACTGGTCCAGTTAAATGATTTATTTATTTTATAGTTCAGATGCATATAAAACAATGCCAGTCAAGTTTCAAGTTTATTAAAAGTTTGTTGTACACGCAATGTCAAGTACTTTAATGCGTATGACAATTTAAAATTGGGAGATAAAAATAAAACAATTTAATACAAATAAATATACAATGTATACATACAAATAATTATCGATACAAAAGGAAAGAGGGGTAAACTACAATCTTTTAAAGAAGATAAAGATACATATAAGGACAAAACATCCGGAGGGTAATGAAGAATAATTTTAAAAATGTGGCTAAGTCTAAAGGAGAGGGTAGGGGAGATTGTTACCTATACATAAGGTCTAATTAAGATTAGGGCAGAGTACAGTACAGGGGTTTAAGAAAGGATTGGACAATTTCCTGCTGGAAAAGGGGATAGAAGGGTATAGATAGAGGATTACTGCACAGGTCCTGGACTTGTTGGGCCACCGCGTGTGCGGACTGCTGGGCACGATTGTCCTCTGGTCTGACCCAGCAGAGGCATTGCTTATGTTCTTATGTTCTTAGGATTAATAATAGATGGATTATTCTATCTATGCTTCAAATGTGTCTTTCTACAAGTGACATTTTAATGAACTTTTAATTTTTTCTAATGAGGATTCACCACGTAAGTAAACTGGTAAATTGTCCCAAAGCTGGGGTGCTATAACCCAAAAAATGGTAGATCTTCTAGTACTTATTACTTTTAAGGAAGGGATAGTCAGCAAATGCTGTCTTGTTGATCTAAGGGCTCCTTTTATCAAGCCGCGCTCGCGGTTTAACAAGCGTAATAGCGCATGTTAAACCACCGGCCGCGCTAGCCGTTACCGCCTCCTCTTGAGCAGGTGGTAGTTTTTTGGTCAGCGCGGGGGTTAGCGCGTGATGAAAAGTCACACGCGTTAACCCCGCTAGCACGGCTTGATAAAAGGAGCCCTAAGTGTCCTAGCTGGAGAATGTGGTATCAGGAAACGATCCAGAAATATTGGTGCGTTGAACATAGAGATATAAATCACAGAAAAGGAAAAAAAAGACAAAATTATGATAGGTCAAATAGGGCCCTTCATCCTGTACTACTCTGATCCTGTCGGATCTCTGAGAATCTCAGAGAGAACGGGAACCTGAAGGCCTTGAGCATGCGCAGATGCTCAAAGCCCAGCGTGAAGGAGGAAGATCTTTGGGCACCGGCATATTCTGTGCGTTGGTGCCGGTGCCGGTGCCAAACGGGGGTAAGAAATGTGATCGGGTGGGTGGGTGGATGCCTGGGGGATGCCGGATCGTGGCGGGGAGGGGGTGCGACACGAGCGGGGGGGGGTGTCGCCAGATCACGGGGGGGGTCGTCGGATCGCGAGGGGGGGCAAAACGAGTGGGGGAGATGGTGGATCATGCAGGGGGAGCCTTCATGAGCGGGGGGAGCAATGCTGGTTCTTGGGGGGGAGCAGCGCCACTGGCCTCAGGGGGGGGGGGAGTGGGAACGTATCAAAGAGAGTTTCCATTATTTCCTATGGGGAAACTCGCTTTGATATATGAGTATTTTGGTTTACGAGCATGCTTCTGGAACGAATTATGCTCATAAACCAAGGTACCACTGTAGAAGCAAGGCTATCAGATTTTCTGCTGTTGTTCAATGTTCTCTGTAAATGATAAGGTTGATATTTAAAAGGCTTATACATATGAGTAACTTTATGAATTACATGGAAAAATCTATGGCTTTTAAAATCCAACCCTCACTGATCCTCCCAATTCTGCATTTAACTATATCCAGTCAAGTCATTTAACATATACAGTTTGTATCAGAAAACAATATTGCCTTCTTTGCAAAGACACAAAGTTTTGAGGGGCCTGTTATGGCTACATTTGAGGTTGTTGTTCTGTCATCCCTCTCCAACTCTGGAGATTGACATTTACTGTGTTCAGAACCATGGCATAGGGTTAAAATCTTAAAAATTACCCTTTCCTGAGTATGACGGTATGGCAATATTTCTGTCAGTGGTTAGTATACAGTAAACTGTTGTGAATTTGCGGTTCGCGAATCGTGGACTCAGTCATTTGTGGTATTTTCTGACTGCCTCTTCCAGTCAGAAAATACAGGGAATGACTGAGACTGCAAATCAGCCTTCTGCACAGCTGTCAATTCCAATCAGCCTTCTGCACAACCAATTTGTCCTGCTCTCCCTCTCCCCTTCCCCCCGGTCAGCCAATCAGCCTTCTGCACAGCCAATTCCTCTTCCTCTCCTCCCTGTCAGCCAATCAGCCTTCTGCACAGCCAATTCCTCTTCCTCTCCTCCCTGTCAGCCAATCAGCCTTCTGCACAGCCAATTCCTCCTCCTCTCCTCCCCAGTAAGCCAATCAGCCTTCTGCACAGCTGATTCCTCCTCCTCTCCTCCCCGGTAAGCCAATCAGCCTTCTGCACAGCTGATTCCTCCTCCTCTCCCCCCACCCCCATCAGCCTTCTATACAGCCAAACTGCCTGCCAGCCTAAATATTGTTTTTTTAACACCCGTCGCTCCTGCAGCCCTCTCATGCCTCCGATCCGCTCCTGCAGAACAAATTGTTGTTATTAGTCAGTCCATCTAAGCAGAATTTCCTCAGCTATTCTGGGGTTTTTAACAAAGACATTTATGCTCATAAAATGGAAGTTGTTATAAACCTGATTAACCTGTAGGCTAGATTCAGTAAATGGCACAGACACACACAAAAAAAATTAAATTAAAAAATGATGTGAGGAATCACAAAAATGGTGTGAAGAATCACAAAAATGGTGTGAAGAATCACTCTATAAAGAGCACCCTGAGGCCTGGATTCTGCAAAGTGTGCCCCGATTTTAGGCTGCTATAGGCGTCCTACAGCTGTCTAATCAGCCAATCAGGTCACACATTAAAATAAAAATAAAAAATGCTTCCCAGGCAGGCTGCCTATATTGAAGGTGCCTCCGGGAGCCTAGGGAGGCCCGCAAGATCGCCTAAGCTCGCCTAAGGGCCTTAGGCAAACCTAGGCGGCCCTATGTGTCTCCCTAGTAGAGTGGGAGATGCTTACAATGCAGGCCAGCAAAATGCTGGCCTACATTGTAAGTAGATGAGGATGCTATACTTATCGCGACAAGAGATCTCCCTGCCGCCTATTCCCCCCCCAGCAGGAGGGTGCCCAACCCCTCCTGCTGAGGACGCTCTATTAAAGTCAAACGTTAATCCAAGATATGTTGAAACTAGCACAATGACCTTTTTTTGTGCAGGGGTGAAACTGTAGAACTCATTTGTGGGGCAAATACTAAACTAAACTAAACTAAACCTTAGGTTTGTATACCGCGCCATCTCCACAAGCGTAGAGCTCGGCACGGTTTACAGGGTTAGGTTGAAAAGGAGCTACAATGAAGGGTTATAGGAAAGGAGCTAGGAAGATAAAGAGGGACAGGGTACCAAAGAGCGGGAGGTGTTGGATTTTTGAAAAGAGCCAAATTTTCAGGTGTTTGCGGAAGGATTGGAGGGAGCTTGAAATTCTGAGCGGGGATGTGAGGTTGTTCCAGAGTTCTGTGGTTCTAAAGGGGAGGGATGTTCCTAGTTTTCCTACGCGAGATATACCGTTTGCATAGGGGAATGATAGTTTCAGTTTTTGGGAGGATCTAGTGGAATTAGGGTTAGAGGAGTTCCAGAAGAGAGGGATAACGGGAGGGAGGATGACATGTAGGATCTTGAAGCTAAACAGGCACATTTAAAGAGGACTCTGGAGTGAACTGGGAGCCAGTGAAGTTTGGACAGGAGTTGGGAGATGTGGTCGAACTTGCCTTTAGCGAAAATAAGCTTGGCCGCGGCGTTCTGGATTAGCTGAAGTCTATGGAGTTTTTTTTTTAGTTAGGCACATTTAGGAAATGACTTAAAACACAATTATTTGTAAATGCCTTTCTCTAGACATTGATTCCTCTTGACTCCTGATATTCTGAGATTTTGTCTGTAATTGTTTGTATAGGCCTTTGAGAATTTGTTTACTAATATCTAAGGGCTCCTTTTACTAAGGTGCGCTAGCGTTTTTAGCGCGTGCTAACCATGCGCTAAAAGAAAAATACTAACACAAGCTCTATGGAGGCGTTAGCGTATAGCACGCGCAGCATTGTAGCGCGCGTTAAGCATGCGCTAAAACCGCTAGCGCATCTTAGTAAAAGGAGCCCTATGTTTTTTTTTATTTTGTTTTACAAGCTTATGGATGTAATATCATGTAAACTGTTTAGGTTTTAAACGGTATAGAAATTTTTAAAAAATAAACAAAATAAAATTCCATGTTGCCCATCTTGATCACTGATATTTAAAATCTCTCCATAGCTGCATAAAATGCTGGGAATAAAGTAGCCCGAGAGCCCGTCTCGAAGGGCGATAGATAACACGGGGCTGGGAGCCCTAGGTGCCCATGGGTAGGCTAGTTAGGGGAGGAGAAACAGGAAGTTAGAGTAACAGGGGAGGTCAGTTTGCGTTAAGGAAGGAGCGCAATTGGTGGTTGCTAGGGGGCGTGGCTGGAGGAAGTTTTAAAAGCCGGGACCTTGGAGGACTTCTTTTTTCTGAGTCCTCCAGGGCGGCTTTTTTCGGCGGTTGCTGGGAGCTGGTGCTGGGTCTGTGTCGGCGGTTGCTGGTGCGGTTGCTAGGTATTTCTCGGGAGCGTCATGGAGTCCAGTGGCGTGATGGGTGACAGCGCTGAGGGAGATGTGGCGGAGATTTCCCTTCTAGCTGGTGATTCATTTTCTGAAGAGTCGATGCAGCAGGTGGGTCGGGGCACTGGGGATGAGAGAGTTCGGCCGGTGCGCCGTTCTAAGACTGCCGCGTTGTCGGCTACAGCCATTGCTGGTTTGGGAGGGACTTGGGGGAGCGTTGGGTCAACGGGGGTTTCGGTGAGTAAGGCTAGGCTTCAGGCGGTTTCGTCGACCAGCTCGAGTGGGGCTGTTTCGGCCGGCCGCAACTCATCTATTTCGTGCGTGGGCGGGGCTTCAGCAACGGCTTTTTTGCCTGCGGCTACATGTGCTGTCCTGTGCCGTTGGAAATGAGCGGGAGGGTTTCTGTGGCTGCGGATGCTGCTTCTTCGGCTCACCTAGGGGTAGATGGGGGTTTGGGACCACTTCGAGAAGGGGCTTCTGCTAATGTGCTTCGGGGGATGGGTAATTTGGAGCCCTGTGGGTCTCCTCACGTTTTTAGTGTTGGTAGGGGGATGGATTGCTTCAGCCGGGGGGCTGCTCCGGTTGGGGGAGCGTCTATGTCTTGGGCTGGTGTTTTTCCTGGGGGTTGGGGTCCTGGTTGGGGTTCTCCTTCCTGGGGTCCAGGGTCTTCTGTTAGCGGAGTGGGGCCCTCAGTTTCCCACTGGGGGGGGGAGCTCTGTTGGTCCTATGGCTATGGGTATTATGCCCAGTAGTAGTTATGGTGCTAGTTGGGGTGTCCCTATGGGTCTGGCTGGGGGTATTTTGCCTGGTCCTGCCTCTTTGTTTTCTTGGTCTCCACAGGTGCCTGCATTTATTCCTGGTGGTCGTGATCCTGGAGTGTCAGATGTGGGAGCTGCGGGAACATCAGAGCGGCCAGGTTGTTCCGGATCGGAGAGCAGTTCGGCGTTCGGTGGTGTGGTAGCTGCTGGCGGTGGCGCTGCGGGACCTTCTCATCTCTCGTCTTCCTTGCCTGGGGTTGCTGTTCGGGGCGTCTCGGCTTCAGGACCTGTTTCTTCAAGTGGGACTGCTGTCAGCGGCATCTCTACTGGCGGAGTCGTGGACCAAGGATCTTCTTCACAGGGTAATGTGGCGCCTGCTCAGGTTGCTCTTGCGGGAAAAGCAAGCGGTAAAAAGGGTAAGCGTAGATGGCGGCGGGGCGAGTCATCTTCATCGTCGACGGGGTCTTCCTCGTCGTCTTCGTCTGCTTCCTCGTCATCGTCCAAGGGGCCTGCAGGCGGGGTTGAGCTTTCTGCGGGAGGTGAGGTTGCGGTTTCTTCAGGAGGTGTATGTGGGGCTCCTGCGTTAGTTGCTCTGTCGGAGCTTTGGGAATGGGTGCCTTGCTCTTTGCGTCGCAAAATTTGTCGGCGGTCTTGCGTGGATATTTTTCGCTTGTTAGAGGGCAGGGCTCACAGACGGGGTACTAAAAAATCCAAAAAAGATCGGAAGGAGATTAAACCTTTCCCGGTAGCGCGGTCAATTCTTAATTGAGTGCGGGCTTTCTTGCGGCTGGCCAGCGTCTGGGGGCGAGCTAACCCACAGGACTACGATTTATTGCTGTCTTATGCAGATTCTGTTTTAGATTCGTATCAGAGGTTTGGTGGTTGGGCCTGGTTAAATTATGACGAGGCTTTTCGTGACAAAATGGAGGAGAATAGGTTTATGTCTTGGGGCACCCAGGATGTGAATTTGTGGCTTACTCACATGGCGTCTAAGTCTCTGTCCAATCAGGTTGGTAAGGTTGCACCCGGACCTGCAGGCGGTGGGCGGCCTTTTCGAGGGGGAGTCGGTGGAGGTTCCGCTGCTGGGTCGGACGTTTGTTGGAAATTTAATAAGTCCAGCTGCCCCTTCACCGACTGTAAATTTAGACATGCCTGCTCGGTCTGTGGCCAAGCGCATGCAGCCCTCAAGTGCCCCAAGCACAGTAGCGGTGTTGCAGGTGGGGCAGGGAAGTGATTTTTCGGGGGAGTTACCGACTCCTATCCGAATTGAGGCGATGCGTCCTTGGCTTCGGAAGTATAGGCCGCGGGATGCGGCTGCCTTTTTAGAAGCTGTTTTTACTTCTGGTTTTGTTATACCTTTTCAGGGTTCTTTGGTTCGGGGGCGGGTTCAGAATGCCTCCTCGGTTTCCCAGTTGCGGAGCATTGTTCGAACCAAGTTATCGGAGGAATTGCGGTTGGGGCGTATTGCCGGTCCTTTTCGGGAGCCTCCTTTTCCACAGATGATTATATCATCTTTGGCAGTGATTCCTAAAAAGGTTCCAGGGCAGTTTCGTCTCATTCATAACTTGTCTCGACCTTTGGGTCATTCAGTTAATCAAGGCATTCCGCGAGATTTATGTTCTGTAAGGTATGCATCCTTTGACTGTGCTTTGCGGCTTATAGTGGAGGCTGGACAGGGAGCTCTTTTGGCTAAAGTTGATATCGAATCGGCGTTTCGGTTGTTGCCGATTCATCCACAGTCCTTTCCGTTGTTGGGTTTTCGATTTGAAGGTTTTTTCTTTTACGATCGTTGTCTGCCAATGGGATATTCCATTTCGTGTGCTTATTTTGAAAAGTTCAGTTCGTTCTTGCATTGGGTATTGGTGCAGCGGGAGGGGTTTGCTTCAGTAGTGCACTATCTGGATGACTTCTTATTTGTTGGTGCAGGTGGCAGCATGGTATGTGAGAGTTTAAAGAGGGCCGAGTTTGTCAGCCGAGTTTGGTGTTCCGTTAGCTGGGGACAAGTGCGAGGGTCCGGTTACCTCTTTGGTGTTTTTGGGGATAGAGCTTGATACGGATGCCGTGGTTACTCGTCTTCCGGAGATGAAAGTTCGACAGTTGTTAGGGCTCATTGAACGGGTGATTGGGGCTCCTAAATCGACTTTGTATACTGTTCAGTCCTTGTTGGGCTCACTTAATTTCGCTTGTAGAGTGTTGCCTATGGGTCGTGCCTTTTCCCGTAGGCTGGCTGCGGCTACTTCTGGGGTACGTGATCGTAGACATTTCTTACGTATTTTGGCTGGAGTACGTGCTGACCTTCGTATGTGGGCGTGTTTCTTACATGATTTTAATGGGACGGTGCCTATTCAGGCGCCTGCTGTGTCTAGTTTGGATTTGGAGTTGTACTCTGATGCCGCAGGTGGGGTGGGTTTTGGTCTATTTTGTTGCGGTGCCTGGTGTGCTGAACGGTGGCCAGATGACTGGGTTAGTGCGGGTATTACTAGAAATATAACATTATTGGAGCTGTTCCCCTTCTTGTGGCCTGTGAGTTGTGGGCGGATGTGCTGCGTAATCGGCGGGTGGTTTTTTGGTGCGATAATTTGGGAGTGGTTGCTGTAGTTAATAAGCAATCGGCGCGTTGTCTGGCGGTAAATGCGTTGATGCGAGAGCTCATTTTGCGGTGTTTGCGGTTGAACTTGTATATACGGGCGCGTCATGTTCCAGGTTTGCAGAATGGAATTGCTGATGCCTTGTCTCATTTTAATTTCTTGCAGTTTCGACAGTTGGCTCCGGATGCTCGGGAGGACGGTTCGCCGATGCCAGCACATTTATGGAACCTGGTCAGGAAGGAAGCTGGGAAATGCTCTGCTTGTCTATAGCGGATTTTACGTGGCTTTCGATTGGTGGCGACATTTCTGGCAGAGCGTGGCTGGTGCCCTGGTGATGTGGCCGAATCCTTGTTGGCGGATTTCGTGCTGTCGTCTTTTCGGGCTCATACATCCCGGGGTGTGGTTCGTAGTCGCCTAGCAGGCTTCTCATTCTTTTGCAGAGCATTAGGTTGGGCTTGTCCTGTTTCAGGATTCTTGGTTCAGCGCCTGCTTCGAGCGATGGGGCATGTGCGCCCATGCCCTCGGGACACGCGGTTGCCCATCACACATGAGTTACTCCTTCGGTTGATGGATGCGTTGGTAGAAGTGGCGAGTTCGCCTTACGAAGTATGTTTGTTTCAGGCTGCTTTTGCCATCGCGTTTTTTGGGGCGTTGCGGGTGAGCGAGTTGTTGGTAGGTCCTTTGGCTCGCTTAGGTTCGCGTGGCCTGTTGGTACAGCATGTTCGACTGCAGCCGTCGCTGGTGCGACTGCTTATCGTTAGCTCAAAGACAGATCAGAGTGCACGGGGGCATTGGATGGTGTTACATTCGGTAGCTGCTTGTCGTTCGTGTCCGGTTACTCGGTTGCGAGCTTTTCTGGAGATTCGTCCGGTTGGGGGTTCCGCATTGTTTGTTCACACTCAGGGTGCTCCACTTACGCGTTATCAGTTTCAGGAGGTTTTACGTTTGGCCTTGGACCGCTGTGGAGAGAACCCGGCTGTTTACGGTACTCATTCCTTTAGAATTGGAGCGGCTACGAGTGCGAGCATGGCTGGCATGCCTAGCGAGGGCATACAGCGGTTGGGGCGTTGGGCTTCTGATGCTTTCCGGGGGTACATTCGTTGGGAAAGGTCTTCCTGTGTGTCGAATTTGGAGCGGGGCGCTCCGTAGAGATTTGGGGTGTGCAGGTGGGGTATATATGTCATGCTAACGCTCTCAATTATACTCACCTTGGGGTTGTCTTTGTTAGCTGTTCTTGTTTTTCTTTCAGGTTCCAGTGGTCGTACTTATTCCATGTGGATCGTTGGCCACTCCTTTATACACTGGGCGGCGGAGCGAGCAGCTATTCGTCCTGGCGGTCGCCATTTGGGACTGGGTCATCAGGGCCTCCGTGTATCCTGGTGGTGTCAAGTGGGATGCGCTGGAGTCAATTACTTCTTTTGCTTGAGCGCCTTCGCTCGCGGCCTCGTCATCCTGATTTACTGTTGATGCACCTTGGGGGGAACGATGTGGATGCGTGTTCTGGGAAGGACTTAGTGAATCTCATCAAGGACGACCTCAGGGTTGTATTGGACTGGTTTCCTGGGGTCTTATTGATTTGGTCAGATATTGTGCCCCGCCCTCGTTGTTTAACGTCGCGGCGTTGGACCCGGGGGTTGGCAAAATTGAATAGGCAGGTGGGTAAGTGGGTTGTTAGTCAAGGGGGTATGCAATTATTGCATGAGTGGGTGGATGTCTCTTGTGTTGGTTTGTTTCACACAGACGGGGTTCATTTGTCGGCGGTGGGTTGGGATCTTCTCCTCGATGATTTTGCATCGGGTTGTGAGAGGGTCCTTGCCTTACGTTGACAGCCGCAGCTCCCTTTGTTGGGGGGGAGGCCTGTATGTTTACAGTCCTGTGGCGGGTCTCCCGAGTTACTGGGTGCTGGGGCTCATCCGGCGATGAGCGGTGGGCCGGCGGGGAGCCGTGCCCGGGGGTTTACTGACTCAGTTAATGGGGCATGAGGTCATGCCACCCCTCAGACTCTTGCTGTTCATGGCGGGGTCGGGGGAAACTTTGTTGATGGTTACACCGGGTAGCTCGGGAGGAGCTGCTGATTTGTTATATGGAAGTTAATGTTGTGGATGTTAATTTATGCAAATTATTTCCTGTTTTGATAATAAATTGAGCTGCGGCTATTTATACCAAATATGTGTGTAGTCTATTAGTTATTTGGGGGGATGCTGGGAAGGGGTGTTTGGGAGGTAATAGGAGCTATCCAGATCCCGTTGTTAATTTATATCATAGTCAACACATAAATATTTGTTACAAAGATTCTATCTCTGAGACAATCTCAAGAAAACTACTTCATGATGGTAAAAGACTGTTCATTTAGAGTTGAAACATTTCCATAGGTTGCTCACTGTCTTTCCTATTAATCCAAAATGTACCTACTGTAGATGATGAATTGGGTTTGAGTCACAATTCTTGAATTCTTTGTACACATCAGACAATATTAGATTTCCTGTGCTCTGAAAACTGTCTTATACAATTTGACAATCCAACTTTACTTTCATGGTTTTACATCATTAAGGGACTGTTTCTAATGGCAATACATCGATAACATCTAATATCGTTTCTAATTACACTACATTACATTACAGATTTCTATTCCGCCATTACCTTTCGGTTCAAAGCGGATTACAAAAAGAGTTATGGAAGAAGGGTTACAATGTTAGATCAGCGAAGGTTTCCAAGAGAGGGAAAAGTAGGATCTGGGGTTAGGGAGGGGATGGTAAGAGGGGGGTTAAGCTTTATCATGGTATTAAGCTTTATTAAGGGATTTCTTGAAGAGTATAGTTTTTATTTCCTTTCTGAACATCTTGTAGTCTGGGGTTGTTGTCAATAGGTTGGAGACTTGGTTGTCTATCTTCGCTGCCTGTAGTCCGTTGTATAGTTTTAATGGCAATATATGTATAACCATGTTGATAGGCAACCAGTGTTGTGGCATATTTTGATTACCCAAAGTCCCTTCATTGCAGTCATCATTGTGACATTGCTTCCAAAATAGTAGTATCAACATTAGATGAAAATGGCATATATTTATCAAGATTTTTTCAGTCATGTTGCATGTCATCTTTCCAAGGCAGTAGATGTATTATTCCTAACAGAGTGACCAGGATGATACAATAATGCATGTATCTTTCAGCATGTGAAATTGTTCACAGTGTCAAATAATAGAATACTTTTAATAATTTGTTTCTTCTCAGTTGAACGTTTTTGGTTAATGTCTTGAAAAATATACCACTGGTAAGATTTGCCTCTTTGCGAATGATATCAAAATCTTCAATAGAAATTACACCCTAATGGTGTGGATAACATGAGAAAGGACTTAGCGAAGCTTGAGTAATTGTCCAGAATTTAGCAGCTAAGATTTAATGCTAACAAATGCAAGGTCATACATTTGACCTACAAAAACCCGAGGGAATGGTACATCCCACATGGTACATTCCACAAGGGATGCCTATGTGGGATCCCTTAGAGGGTTAAGCCAAGGGAACCTGTCACCAGGAGTGGGATCCCTAGGATAGTAGACTTGGGGGTGGGTCAGTAGAGTGGGCAGACCTGATGGGCTATGGCCCTTATCTGCCGTCATCTTCTATGTTTCTATGTTTAGGGAATGAAGAAGTGGCATTAAGTGGCCTAAAATGCTTACAGAGGTGCAATTCACATCATATAATAAGTAGGCGCCAGAAATTTAGGCCAGGGCACGATTCTATACTTATTGCCATTGGGTTATTGGCACGTGATCGGTGGCTGCTTTTAAGGCCGCCGCCAACAACGACGCTGGTTACAGAATCTGACCCTGTGGTTTCCAAGGCTAGATTGCAGTTCAATCACATACCTGGTTAACTAGTTGAAAGTGGTCCGTGACAAGAATCCCTGCAGAATTTATGATGCAGCAACAACTCGGTTCTTTTCAGTTTCTTGTCACAATGTTTCAGTGACCTCTGATACCTTCACTGCATTTTTAAACATTATCACTCACTTGTTTCTGTTGTTCGTTCTGAGACACACAGATGAAATTCTTGTGCTGCAGTGCTCAATAAGCATCGATTGCAATGTTCGTTGCTTGGTCTTTATCAATGTCATGGAGACCTTCATGTGGAACTGTTAATATTGTTGATGGTTTTCCATCAATCTATGTTATTTGCTGCTGAAACTCTTCATTAAAAACATTTTTCTTTCTTCCAACATTATTACCTGTCACAGAAATACTTCTGTTAAGTAGTGTTATCAGCATGGATCATGAATCATGGCAGATTGGCAGCAAAATATATATTCAGCTAGTTAATAGGTTGCCATTTTGCTCTTTACAACTTGTGCTCTTCACGACTCGATATTTTAAACAATCTTTTAACTATTGACATTTAACATTTTCTGTAGCCTGTTTCACTCTTATTGCTTTATTTAAAACAAATATGTTAAGTATTTTTTCATCTTTGAGATATGAAGATATCTTCTTCCCTAAAGGTATTTTTTGTAGATGTCAATTTGAAATATAGAAAAATTGTAAATGATAACAGAGATACCAAAATGGCTCTTCCAGTTTGCCAAGTGGAAATGTATCTATGTAAGACAGATGTGCATACAAATTTTTGTATGGAACCTGTCACCCATTCTCCCCCCTCCCCCCCCCCAAGTCTTGCATGCGATTTTCATTGTTATACAGCTACTTCATATGAGGCATAAAGCAGTCATATTACTGTAGGTTTGGATTGCACTTGCTGCTTTGTGCAACCTACTGGGACAGAGCAAAAGTACATCAGGCCCAGTGTCCTGTTTTCAACAACGGCCAATCCAGGTCACAAATATCTTACAAGATACCAGAAGAATAAAATGGATTTCATGCTGCTTATGCAGTGGATTTTCCCAAGTCCATCTATGTTATAAATAGACTGTAGGATTTTCTAGGCTGTGAATTGGTTGTTTGCTGAGTGAAGTTTGTAATTTTAGATGTAGTGCATGGAAGTTTGTTAATTTTAAGTTTTGTGTTTATAATTACGTATATTCATTTTATAGAAACCACTTAGATCATAGGCAGTATATACAGTACATTTTTAAAATAAATAATGGCTTATGGACTTTTCTTTTAGGAAATTATACCTTTTTTAAAACCCTGCTCCGCTAACGGCTGTCACAACATTCTCTGGCAACAAATTCCAGAGTTTAATTACATGTTGAGTGAAGAAATATTTTCTCTAGTTTGTTTTAAATTTACTGTCAGTAATACCAACTGGATCGCTGTTGGCCGATTCTCTGGCTGATTGTGGAACAGCGATCGATTCGCTACCAAATTTGCATGCAAATGATTTGCATGGAGGTTCAAATAATTTGCTTGCAAACCCGACAGATCAACCACTCAGTGAGAGATTGACACATGTGCAGAACCCTAACAGCAGTGATAGGGGAAGCAGCCTCTTGTCACTGCTGTTAGGGCTTTTTTTTTTTTTAATGACACAGATGTTGTGTGTGTGTGTTACACACTCAATCTGCACCATTAAAAAAAAGAAAAAGCCCCCCAATACCTCCCACCCCCACCCAATGAACCAACATCATGACACCCCCTCCCCCCATGGCAGTGAAAATGGCAGGAAGGATACCTACACCCTCCTGCCTGGCTGAATACCCCCACACCATGCCCCAACCCGGTCCTGGACCGCTGCACCACTTACCCCCCTCCCACAACCTTACCTTGCTCTCCCTCTTCCTCCAAAACAAAAAAAAACTACCCACTCTCTCCTTCCACCGGATGCTCCCCCAAACCCTACCACCACTCCCTGACCCCCATAATTTTTGGCACTAATTTTATAGTACCCCATTGGACCCCTGTTTTATTGAACTGCTTCCATAGGAAAGGTCCATGATATTCCCTATAGTGTTTCAATCAAATGTATGTCCCAATTTATTGCACATGGCTTCAAAGCTAGCTCTAGGTCTAGAAATATTTGTTAGAATTTATGTTTTAATGAAGCTTGACTGTATTCAATTCCCAAAAATGTGTGTGATGCACATTTTGTTTAGAGTGTAATTGCTTTTTTTTCTCTCAAAAGGTTGGGCAAACATTTAAAAGAAAATAAATAATCAAATAGTAGTAACGAGCTCTTACTGAATAAAATTAGAATAAAATTACATTTAAGCAGTAAATTAAGATCAGCCATTTTCCACAAACATGGAGATTTGGTGGATAAATAGTCATTTAATGGGAATTTTCCCGAAAGGGTCACAATATTTTGCATGCCTAAAAGCCAAATCAGTTCTATAATTATGATGAAATGTCTTCTATTGTCAAAGATGAGATGCTTAAAATGAAGTCTGCTGACTAAAAGTGCATTTAAGCTATTGATTATGGATGGGTGGTCTTAGTTCTTAAATTTCATGCATATGAAATAGTTTGCATGATGCATTGAGTAAAGTGGCTGCGCATGCTGGGCTCCATTCATCCGAATTCAAGACTACGAAAAATTGCCGGCAGAAACATTTATTGATCCAAGAAAATTTATTTAGATTCCATGTTAAGAAAACATGAATCAGATACATGAAATGAGGCTGAAAAGTCTAAATATCTGTGCTGGGAAAGAAAGCCAGTAGGAAAGCCTAATGCTATTAGTAATGAACAAAAACCAAACATTTTGATTCAATAGGAAATTTTAGAAAAAAAAATCAGTAGGATGAAGAAATATTTTTTCATTGTTAAGGGTGGCAGGTGCATGGAACAGCTCCTTAATGGTTGTAGTGGAGATAAACATAGAAGCAGCTACTATATATATATATAAGTGCATTATGACCATCTGACAAACAATATGCCATGATAAAGTCCGTGCAGTAAGTAATACAAAGAAGAATTGATAAAACTAAAGAGTCTTCATCTATTATCTCACATCTTAAAGTTAAGATAATCTACATGGAAACAAATAGAGTATCTCCCTGATAATCAGCCAGTGGCGGTCAACATTTTTTTTACACCGGTCATTGCTAAATTATGCCTTGAAATTCAGTGCTGGATCACGTCTGGGCACCAGCGCTGAATATCAGGGCATCAGTCTGAGTGGCCAGTCGGAGCTTTTGCGGACCTGGCCAATATTCAGCTGAGGACACATAAAAGTTATACAGCCCCAGCTGAATATCGGACTAGGTCTGGATAAGTTGTTTTTAAAAAAAAAAATATATACGGTATTTTTTTAAAAAAAGATCCTCCTGACCCTCCTGCCCCCTTGCTCTCCCCCTCCTGATCCCCCATGAACATGCCTCCTCCCCTTCCCTCCAGTCTACTCCAAGATCCCCAGAAGCTCCCCCCAATCCCCTGTCTAGGTAAGTCTACCCAGGCCTACCTATGTACCTAGTGGCCCAGTGGGCAATTGTGGGAGGCAGGAGTGTATCTTTTTCACTCTTGCCCCTTGCAGCTGCTCTTCAAAAGTAGTACTGTGAGTTGCCATGAGATATTGCAACTTTGAAGAGCTGCCGCAAGGGGTGGGAGTGAAGGGCTGTGCTTCTGCCAACAACAACCTTTCCACTGGACCATAAGGTACTTAGGTAGGCCCCCAAGGGGTCTACCTAGACATTAGGGGTGAATGGGGACTTGTGGGGGGGGGGGATAGGGTTACCAGATTTTCCCAAAGAAAAATCCAGACCCATGGCCACGCCCTCAGGCCCACCCATCCCGCTCCATCCCACCCCCAGCCCTGCCCCCCATCCACTGCTTATTCTTAGGATAAAAAATCTGCTTTATTACTTAGGATCTAGCTAGGTACTTGGGGGCCTGGGTTGGTATCAGAACACTAGGGGCACCTTTTACAAAGCCGCGCTAGCGGGGTTAACGCGCGAGACTTTTCATCACGCGCTAACCCCTGCGCTGGCCAAAAACTACCGCCTGCTCAAGAGGAGGCGGTAGCGGCTAGCGCGTCCGGCGGTTTAGCATGCGCTATTATGCGTGTTAAACCGCTAGCGCGTCTTTGTAAAAGGAGCCCTAGGTTTGATGGACCTTTGGTTTGTCCCAGTATGGCAATTCTTATGTCCAGGTCTAATCCCTTGTTATGACTTTTGGCTTTGAGTTTTCTCAGAAGATACAGCATGTCTTCTTTGCTGCTGGTGATGTGTGTTGTATCATCTGCATAGCACAGGTTGCTTATATCTTGGCAATCAGCTTTGAAACCAACACGCTCTTCTTCCAATTTTGCTTTTCTGAAGATGGCTTCACTGTAACCTCTCATATACTGACAGACTGAAAAAGCTAGGGCTGTTCTCCCTGGAGAAGCGGAGACTTAGAGGAGACATGATAGAAACCTTCAAGATCCTGAAGGGCATAGAAAAAGTAGATAGGGACAGATTTTTCAAATTATGGGGAATCACAAGTACAAGGGGGCACTCGGAGAAATTGAAAGGGGACAGGTTTAGGACAAACACTAGGAAGTTCTTTTTCACCCAGAGGGTAGTGGATACATGGACCGCGCTTCCGGAGGCTGTGGTAGGCAGGAGCACGTTACAGGGCTTCAAAGAAGGTTTGGATAGGTTCCTAGAGGACAAAGGGATTGAGGGGTACAGATAGAAGTAGAGGTAGGTTATAGGGATAGGAGTAGAGGTAGGTTAAAGAAATAGTCAAGGGACCACTGCTCAGGCAATAGGCCTGATGGGTCGCCGCGGGAGCGGACCGCTGG
Source organism: Geotrypetes seraphini (assembly GCF_902459505.1). Classification (NCBI taxonomy): domain Eukaryota; kingdom Metazoa; phylum Chordata; class Amphibia; order Gymnophiona; family Dermophiidae; genus Geotrypetes; species Geotrypetes seraphini. Next base: position 531,952,581 of record NC_047084.1, on the reverse strand, counting down.
GTGAGATGGACCTCTGGTCTGACTCAGCGGAGGCAACTTCTTATGTTCTTAAAGGTTGAACAGGTAAGGTGGCAAGATGCATCCTTACCTGACATCACATTTTATTGACAACCAATCAGTGCTGCCCTATTTAGTTCTCACTGCAGCTTTTTGATTTTCCTAGAGGCTCTTCATCAGCTGAGCTACAGTATGTGCTTGGGTATTCCCGTGCTAAAGCTTAGCATGTACTAAATGCAATTAAAACTATTTACTTTGCACCAAGCTTTACTAAAACTATCTCTGTGTATCCACCTTTGTAGGATGTGCACGAGGATCAAGCATTTTTTAATTGATTTTTAAAATATATTTTGATAGCATTTTTTCTGTCTTGTTTAGTGAGCTGTCCCAGCTAAACCTCGGGCACGTCGACACACATATAGGAAATCCTTAAATGATTTATTGGTCAAATATAATAACTGTACTCACATTTAGCAGTTTCTTTTTCTCTCAGAGGCTTGCTCCCCCGGGTCTCAAAATTCTTAGTTTTAAAAACATTTCTATTTCCTAAAACATTTTGGAAAATGAATCCCTTTGTATTTTAAGCTTAGCTCTTAACTTATTGTTAACTGCGTCGAGCTTCCTTTGGTTGAAGACCCGGTATATAAAGTTAAGTTTTAGTTTAGTTTAGAAAGTTGCTCTAGTCAGAGAGGATGAGAAATTGGAAAGGCAGGAAAATAGTCCAGCAGAATAGAAAGGTTTCAGAGTGCCAAAGCATCCCTACGTGTGATCGAGTAGCTTTAGAGATGAAAAGATAGTCCTTTGTTAGGGGATAAGTAGAGCTGCATGTGTTGTAGATGGAGGAAGGCCAGTGACTGTCTCTCTAGAAAAAGAGTTCCTACAAGGCCAAGGAAAAAGCAGAGTCAGAGGCCAACAGGAACAGGGTTTGGCACCAGGTAGCCCAGGAAGTAAAGATGAGCCAGGAGCGAGACAAAGAGATTCAAGTTTAGATGAGAGACCGGGGGGGGGGGGGGGGGTTTGTCTCAGGAGAAAGATGACTGTCAGATAAGCTTGTACAAGTACGCAGGAGTGATTATAGCATGTGTAATACTACATCGCCCACAATGCCTAACTCACATATCCTGGGAAGAAGTAGCTACAGCAATAAAGTTCTGTGAAATTACTGAATTTCATAAGGCATATCTTGGAGCCCTGTCACAATCCAGGTAAGGCTGCCCAGGGCATAATAGCATTTGATGTTTCTCACCCAGTTCTTCTTTCAAAGTTGCAAAAGTTGGGAATTATTCCATCAATTATTAGTTTGTTCCAGTCTTTCCTGATAGGTTGCATTAAGCAAGTGAGAGTAGCTGGAAGTCTCTAACTTTTAGATCACTGCAAATGTTGGCCTTAACAACAGTGCTCTTTAAAATGCATCTGTATTTATCTATCTATTAGGGGTGTCCCACCTGAAAATTTCCCTTTCATATTGTTTGCAGTGTTATTAATAGGGATTTTCATTTCGTTCACTTTTGTTTTTTTGTTAGTTTTGATTTTCGCTATGAGGGCAATATTGTTCACATATCCCATGCCTTTTCAAATGGATGATAAACACTTTTCTATTTTTTTTTTTTTTAATTAGCAATGCACCATTCTTTTTTTTTAAATTCTTTATTCAATTTTTAAACTACAGAAGTGCACACAAATAATACACTTACATAGAATATTAAAATGAAGCACATTAAACTTACAAAAATTTATAAAAAGGAAAATTATTTCCCCCCACCCTTCCACCGATTAATCAACTCTTCAAGAACACTCAATACATACCTCTTAAACCAATTCCAAAATGTACCCACCCTGGATGTGCATATTAAAGGGACATCTAAAGAGATCAATCTTTATAGTATTTAGTTAACGGTTCCCAAACATCCATAAATTTCTTGTAATTTCCCTGCTGAATGGCCATGAACCGCCCACTTTTAAAAATATAAGAAAGGGATTCCCACCAAAATGTGTAATATAGTCTATCCCAATTTTTCCAATTGTTTAAAATAATCTGCATGGCAACCCCTGTCATTATAAAGAGAAGTTTGTTACTTCTCGCAGACAGTTGACTCTTCGCTCTCATAAATGTACCAAATAAAATGGTATCATATGATAGTGCCACCATTCTTGATATTTTGAAGAAACATCTTTACACAGACAGTATATATTATTTTTACCATTCGCATTACTATGGAAATTTCACATAACAGAGTGGTTGAATGCTTTAAAGCAGTGACCTGTTGATTGATAGCTAATAATTTGACATTCAAAGCTTCTAAAATGGAGACATTGGTGAGTCATAATGCTGCAGTGCTCTGTCTCAATCATCGGGGGAGGTATTGATTCCAATCTCTTTGGGAAATATAAATCTTGGATGTAACTCTAGGTTCTTGTTTGACATTGAGACCTCATATTAAGAAAGTTATTAAATCCCTTTTTTTAATAAATTGAAGTTTGTGGAGAACTTTCTGTCTTCTGCTGACTTTGGCATGGCGCTTCAGGGAATTCTATCACCTGTTTTTAATCCTGCAATTCATTGTATATTGGATTGCCTGTTTAAAGTTCAAATGCATTACAACTAGCAGAGAATTTAGCTAACTTCTGAGGGGTTTCCCTTGATATCAGCATATCATTTTGAATCTGATTTCAGCGTAAGCCAATATACATTTTAAACCTGCAATGTAATTATTTAAGATACTCAAAGATATGATTCCTGCTGACTTGGATCTGCTAGTTCAGTCTATTCCAGCTGATTTATAACATTGAGCAACACACTAGCTTTTCTGTGTGAGTGCAAATATGTACTTTTGTATGGCTAGTTTAGTTATTTGGAAAGCCTTGCCTTCATACTGTAAGTGGTAGACTTACGAGGGGCCGCTGTAAAGTTCTCAGCCCAACCAACAAGGTTGGGGCAGTCTCCATTGAGGGCTATGCACTTAGGGGTCCTTTTACTAAGGTGCACAAACCGATATAGCACACGCTAATTGATTTAGCGCGTGCTAAAGATTAGCACGCGCTAAATGCAAAGGTGCCCATAGAATATAATGGGTGCCTTAGCATTTAGTGCATGCTAAATCGATTAGCATGTGCTAAATCAGTTAATGCGCCTTGGTAAAAGGACCCTTAGTTCAGCAATTTCCACTTTTTTCATTCCATATTTTTCTGGTGGAACGTATAGCTCTCGATGGAGACTGCCCCGACTTTGTTGGCTGTGCTGTGAATTTTTCAGCGGCTCCTCTTACTAAGCAGCTATGAAGCGATTTGCATTAAAGTGTATAATCACTCATTTATAATAAAAAAAAAAAAAAAAAGATTTATAAAAAAAAAAAAAGTGTATAATCACTCAACACACATTATCATAATATGCCATTTGTTGTTTGGAAGTGCAGCGTGCTATTGGATTTTTAGTGCTAATGAAGTGGAAATGTTATGGATATTATGAAAAGAAGAAGTTCATAATGCTTATCTGAGGCTGAAGCCCCCACAATACATATTAAAAACAAAATCATGTATTAATTTAACGACATCTAGTGCTATAAAAGGGCTACTTTTCCAAAAGGCACCTTAATGCTGCCAGATGTTTCGGCACAATGGGGGGAATTCTGTAAATGGTGCTCAAAAATCAGTGCCCAAAATATATCAGCATTGAGTGCAATTCTATAAAAGTTATGCACACTTTATAGAATCGTGCCTAAGCGCTGATTCCGTAGTGAACTTTTAGGTGCCAAACTTTATGCCTGCTGAAACCACTGGCACCCACTGTAAGTTAGATATACTTATGACAAATTGTATAACACTGTGTGTAAATCTGTGGAATGCCCTAATGTGTCTTTTTGGATTCCTAGCAACATTGACACTCTTACCGGCGCAGTGGACATACCCTCATTTGGTTGCTTCAATGGTCTTATACGTTCAACTGACAAAACATTTTTTATATATATATGAGAACAGCTGTATGATTGATAAGGTAGGATCTCCTGTTTAGGTGTGCTAACGTGTCCCCAGCCACGCCCCATTTTCAGATCCACATGAATCAAATTAGGTGCTGTGAGAGCTTATTATTCAATTTATGTATGAGCACATCTCCAGTTGCATGGGCAAAGTTTGGCACCAATTTTTGATTATATAACAAGAAAATGTGAACATAAACAAAATAATGATAATTGTGCTCAGTGCAATTTTTGATTGCCATATACAGAATCCAGAGGCATTTGGTGAAACTCTGATATTTGACATCTGCCATATCTTATAAGTTCCTGCATGACCTTTGTTATTTATTAGGCAGCGATGTTGGTGATGCCATAAGCAATCAACAGGACTATTTTAGGGCTGGGAGGCAATAGGCTTGAATTTAGGCTCTACCATAATGGAGATCTTTTATTTTTATTTTTTAATCAATTGACATGTAAGTAACCACATAGGCATAAAAACATAAAAATAACTATACTGGATCAGATCAGTAGTACATCTAGCCCATATCCTGTTTCCACAGTAGCCACTCAAGGTCACTTCATATAAAGTACTAACACTCATTAAAGTATGTGCTAAAATATAGGGCCTCTTCTATCAAACTGTGCTAGCATTTTTTAGCACAGAGAGTTGCGCCGAATGGCCCGTGCTGCTCCTGACGCTCATAGGAACTCTATGAGCATTGGGAGCAGCGTGGACTGTTCAACACGGCTCACTGTGCTACAAACTGCTAGCGCAGTTTGATAGAAGAGGCCCATAGTGTATACTTAGGGCAGGGCTTAGGTAAAGCATGATCAGAGCTCACAAGTAAATACATAAATTACAAAATACATTACTCTATGCATGTACTTAAAAATTATAAGCTCAGCCATTTGTTCAGGGCAGATTTATTAATTGTGAGTTATACCTGTAATTCTCTGTACATGAACAGTTTCTTTGTTACCCAAATTGAACAGCAAGGTATTGTGGGATAGAAATAAAATTTTGCACTCTGTTATATAAATATCCACATTTGTAGGATAGATACAATTTCTCCCTCTTATATTAACCTACTTACCCTCCTAAACCAAGTTCTTTGTTATAAAGTTGTCTTCCATGTGCCCACACCAACATGAATCCCCTACTCAGACTGTCTACACCATACCTTGAAGAGGTACATAAGAACATAAAAATTGCCGCTGCTGGGTCAGACCAGTGGTCCATCGTGCCCAACAGTCAGCTCACGTGGTGGCCCTCTGGTCAAAGACCAGCGCCCTTACTGAAATTACCCTACCTGCATACGTTCTGGTTCATTAGGAACTTGTCTAACTTTGTCTTGAATCCCAGAGTGAGCCCCAGGAAACTTTGTCTTGAATCCCAGGAAAGGAGCCCTCAGAGAGGTCTGCAGTCAACTCCAAGGAACAATTATTTATTTGAATCCCCAGGAGAATCTGATATCAGATATCTGGATTGGACAGGGGGAGACTTAAAATATCAACTTAAAAAGAAAGTATTAATAGTATTAGTCTACTGCATTATACACAATATAACTGTATACTAAGGTCATCAACGAAGTGGAGGAGGATCATTCATGCCCCAGCCCCCTATTTGTACTGTAGAGATTATCTCAACTGGCATCCAGGTTCATTCTTGAATGAATGCTCTTAGAGTACTTCAAATGTAGGTAACAAATATTCTAATGACATCACCTTGTCAGGCCTAGGTGGTGGCTGTCAAAAGTGCACCATCTTCATTGGATCATAGGATATCATGCCCAGCTCTGCCTTTACTTGCAAACTATGCCTAAATTCACAAGATATCACAATGACCGAGAGGATGAGGGGGTATCAAAAGCATAATTGAGGGGTTATCATAAGCATAATTCCTGGGGCTCCGTGTGAAATGACAGCCAGACTTGATGTAAACTTTGGGGATGCAGTTTCGCTGAATCCGGATTTGACATTTGCAGTGCTGGCATCATGATTAAAACAGCTGGATTCTCCCAAGGTTAGAAAAGGAAATTGCACCCTCCCACTTCCTCATGTGTGACATGCTAGATGGGGACATGGAAACAAGCAGGAATAAGTAAAATATATCATCTCCCATATTTAGCAGTCATTAGTTCTAGGGTAATGGTCTCCAAATCTGTCTTGGGTGAACCCCCAGCTAGTAAGATTTTCAGGATATCAACAAAAAATATTCATGAGAGAGACTTTGCATTCACTTCTTTCACTGCATACAGATCTACCTTTTGCATATTCATTGTAGATATCCTGAAAACCTGACTGGCTGGGGGTTTGCTCAAGACAGGTTTGGACTGCTCTAGGGTAACAATCAATGGCTTGCATTATGAAAAGCTCTTAGATTATGATGACTAACATCTTGCGGTTGATCCTTCCAAGCTTGATGACAAGGTCATAGGAACATAAGAATTGCAATACTGGGACAAACCAAAGGTAAATAAAGCCCAGTATCCTGTTTCCAAAAGTGGCCAACCCATATCTCAAGCACCTAGCTAGATCCCAAGCTGCAAAACAGATTCAATGTTGCTTATCCTAGGAATAAGCAGTGGATTTCCCCAAGCCATCTCAATATGGACTTCTCTTTTAGGAAATTATCCAAACCTTTTTAAAACCCCGCTAAGCTAACTGATTTCACCACACTCTCCGGCAAAGAATTCCAGAGTTTAATTACACGTTGTGTGAAGACATATTTTATCCGGATTGATTTAAATCTATTACTTAGTAGCTTTATCACATGCCTCCTAGTTCTAGTATTTTTGGAAATAATGAATAAACAATTCACATCTACCCTTTCCACTCCACTCATTATTTTATAGAGCTCTATCATTTCAGCCCTAGCCGCTTTAGCCTTTCCTCATAGGGAAGTCATCCCATCCCTCTTATCATTTTTATTGCTTTTCTTTGTACCTTTTCTAATTCCGCTATATCTTTTTTGAGACATGGCGACCAGAATTAAACACAGTATTCGAGATGCTGCGATACCAAAGAGCAATACAAGGGCATTATAGCATTTTCATCTTTGTTTTATATTACTTTCCTTATAATTCCTTACATTCTATTTGCTTTCTTAGCAGCCGCTGCACATTGAGTTGAGGGTTTCAACGTATCCTCAACAATGACATCTAGATCCTTTTCCTGGGCATAAGGGGCATCAGACCATCACTAGAATGACTGTACTCTATAAGGCTCTCAGGATGTTAAGTATCTAGTCTAACTTCTGTAAGAGTCATTCTGCCACGATATCTTACATGTTTATTTATCTTTTCTTATAGATCATCAGAAACAGCCTGGAATCGGAAACCCTGTGGTCAGAATGCACAAATTGTTCACAGCATGTGTGTGAGGGTTAAAACAATCACATGGGAGGACGGGATATAAAACCAAATAAATAAATAAATTAGGGACTCATGCCATTCATGTTTCTCTGGCTCACTACTAGATTAGTTCTTTCAAGAATGAAAGGGGTGGCAGGGTGTCTAGTTATTTCTGGGTGTAATTTATGTATATTTTATTGATGACCTACTGTTGAGGGTATAACTATTTAATAAATAAGATGATATTTAAAAAACTATTTATGTTTTGATATTGGCTCCCTCTGCCAAAACTTTGACCTAAAGCACTTCACAACAATTCTGTGAGAAAGTGTGAACACTAAGAGGTCTTTTTATCAAGGCGCAGTAGGCGGTTAACATGTGGAATACCGCGCATTCAACCGCCTGCAGCGCTAGTCGCTAATACCTCCATTGACGAGACATTACTTTTTGGCTTGCCGCGGGGGTTAGCGCGTGATAAAATGTCCGATGCGTTAACCCCCATAGCGTGCCTTGATAAAAGGAGCCCTAAGACATAAAATTGTTCATTGGATGTTGGGCCTGTAATAGTAATTTACCCCTTTGTTAAAGGGAAAGAGATGAGATTCCAGTCCTTGACAGTAAATATTGCTCTCTATTTTGGGGAGGTAAGTTCAATTTCTCCAGTCATGGTACATGGGCTTGTCATGCCTCTGGGGCTTGTGTGCATCTGAGAAGCTGAAAGCAATGCAGTCGGTAGTTTCACTACCAACAGGGCCTCCCAAAGTGGCAGGTTTCAGCAGAGATGTCAGACTAACGATGTACCACTCATCTGGGCAGCAGTAGATGGGTAATGTTGGAGGCAGAGGATCATGTTTGATGCGACAATGGCAACAACATTGAATTTATACTGTGCAATCTACTTCTGTATTCTGCCACGAAAACCTGATGATGTCCATCAAGTCGCTAGGACTCGAACACGAGTTGATGGCACTTAACAAACTCAAGTTCTGTTACCAGTTGGGTCTCCTGGGACCTTGAGATCAGCTCCTGGATGGTTTTCTTGGATAATCCATGGAGATGCCAAATATGAAGGTGGAGGGTGTTTTGAGGATTGAGGTTTGGAATGGAATGGCCAAAAAAAAGTAGCATTCAGACTGAAGTTAGTGAAGCACTGGGACATGGTGACAGTTATTGGTACTTGATTATACTACTTTAACTAACCCAATAAGACAAAATAGTTTACATTTAAAATAAGTAATAAAAGCGAGAAAAGGAATGCTATAAAACAATAGCAAAAAGGTCATCCATTCAGAAAGGCCAATTAGGGAGGGGAAGAGGGAGGAAACCAGGAGTCTAACCTGCACCTCATACTGTCAGCTATGAGGAACCACAGGTTAATTCAAAGATATATGTTTTTAAACATGACTTTAAAGTTTTTGTGAGATGATTCAGAATGTAAATCAGGGGATAGTGAATTCCACAGTGAAGGTGCTAAGAAGAACAAAAACCTGAATAACATGTGGACTCCAATCAAACGATTTTGGAAGAAGGGATCATAAAGAAAGCTTAGAGTGGCTAAATGAAAAGAGCTAGTGTAATATGCCCTGTGATTCAGAAGTAGTCATTTAAACTGTACTTGTTACACACACCATGTGGTGCATTGTTGCCATATCAACTCTAATTGAATGTCTCGAAGGCATCAGTGTACATAGTTTGCCCTTTTCTTGCATCTCAGATACCAGATTGACAAAGATCAGTTGAGGTAGTTCTGCTGCTGGCTAAGTGTTTAGCTTATAATGAGACACTTGATTTGGGGGTGCTGGGGTGCTAGATCCTCATCTTTGGTCACATTCAAGGGGATACTGAATGTGCATGAGGGACATTTCTCTGGCTGTGATTATTCCTCAATTCTAAAATCCAAGTGCAGTGGAGATAAGTTCAGAAGTAATAGATCTTCATTTAATTCTTTATTAATTCACATCTAATAACCCTTCCCCACCCCCTTTTACTAAACTACAGTAGAGGTTTCTATCTTGGCCTAGAGCGCTAAATGCTCAGATACTGCTTCAACACATAGAATTCTATGAGCGCTGGAGCAACGTCGGAGCATTTAGCACCCTGGGCTGCAGTAAAAACCTCTACTGCGGCTTAGTAGAAGAGGGTCAAAATAGCTTAAAATAAGTCCATTAGCCAAATATCGCTCTTAACTGGCTCCCTATACCTAGAAATTCAGTGCCGGAACCTGGATATGGCCTGGCATTGAATTTCCAGTTTAATGATGGCAGCAGTCATCAAAGCACTGATTGCCATTGGCTGAATATCGAACCCATTGCAGTTATAAATACTAAAGTCCACATCTAAGAAGTGCACAAATCTGGTCTGTAAACACAGGGGTAATTTTAGCTATAAGAACATGTGTAAAAACAGAGCCACTGAAGTTGGACATGAATTGATATATGCATTCTATATTAATAATTAATAATGATCATTATTTTAATTTTGATAGCATAAGGTAAAAAATCTTTGTGCTAAAAGATGATGCAGAAATAATATACGGGCAAGCAACCAGAAGAACACCTCGCCTAAAATATGAACAAGCAACAGAAAGGCAAGGGAGGCGTCTTTTCAATAAAGACTCAATCATTTGGTTGAAAAGACGCTTCCCTTGCCTTTCTGTTGCTTGCAGAAATAATATACACAGCTGCAAAGAGAAGTGATTTTGTAAGGTTGTCATCTTGCATCTTTTGATGGGCCCCTCACAGTGCATGGATGTTATATGTTACTCCCTAAATGAAAGATCACTACTTGAGGTAGAGCTTAAGACCTTGTTCTATATGATTGATGGTATTACCTTCCTCTATTGGCTCAGTCCCATAAAAGATGTGCCATTATTAACCAAACCCACGTGCTCACTCAAAGGTTGGGCCAGCAAAGATTGACCACATATCAGATGTAGCACCGTTACATTAAATGGAAAGCATTTGTAATGGGTTTCAGGCCTGACACACAATTTATAGCCATGGGATTAAAACTTGTTTTGGGAACAAGCCTACAGATGTTGCTTTCAATATGGCCAGAAAAAGGAAAAAAGTGGGGAAGTAATTGTATACATCAACCTATGACCACATTGAGTTTTAAAACATTTATTTAATACATAGAAACATGATGGAAAATAAAGGCCAAATGGCCCATCCAGTCTGCCCATCTGCAGTAAGCATTATCTCTTTCTCTCTTAAAGAGATCCCACGTGCCTATCCCAGGCTTTCTTGAAATCAGACACAGTCTCTGTCTCCACCACCTCTACTGGGAGACTGTTCCACACATCTACCACCCTTTCTGTAAAAAAGTATTTCTTTACATTACTCCTGAGCCTATCAACTCTTAACTTCATCCTATGCCCTCTCATTCTAGAGCTTCCTTTCAAATGAGACTTGACTTATGCACATTTACATCATGTAGGTATTTAAACGTCTCTATCAAATCTCCCCTCTCCCACCTTTCCACCAAGCTATACAGATTGAAATCTTTAAGTCAGTCCCCATATGACTTATGATGAAGACCACACCATTTTAGTAGCCTTCCTCTGGACCGACTCTATCCTTTTTATATCTTTATGAAGCTGCAACCTCCAGAATTGTACACAATATTCTAAATGAGGCCTCAGCAGAGTCTTATACAGGGTCATCAATACCTCCCTTTTCATACTGGCCATATCTCTCCCTATGCACCCTAGCATCCTTCTAGCTTTCACCGTCACCTTTTCAACCTGTTTGGCCATCTTAAGATCATCACATACAATCACACCCAAGTCCCTTGCACTTAAGTTCTTCACCCCTAAACTGTACCATTCCCTCAGGTTTTTGCAGCCCAAATACATGACCATGTATTTCTTAGCATTAAATTTTAGCTGCCAAATCTCAGACCATTCTTCAAGCTTTGCCAGGTCTTTCTTCATGTTATTCATACCATCCTGGGTGTTTACTCTATTGCAGATTTTGGTATCATCTACAAAGAGGCAAATCTTACCCGACAGCCCTTCAGCAATATTGCTTATAAAAAATGTTAAAAAGAACAGACCCAAGAACAGAACCTTGAGGCACACCACTGGTAACATCCCTTTCCTCAGAGTGATCTCCATTGATCACTACCCTCTGTCGCCTTCCACTCAACCAGTTCTTGACCCAGTCTGTCCCTTTGGGACCCATCCCTAGGGCACTCAGTTTATTTATTAGACGTCTGTGTGGAACACTGTCAAAGGCTTTGCTAAAATCTAAATACACTTCCTTTATCCAATTCTCTGGTCACCCAGTCAAAGAAATTGATTAGATTTGTCTGACAAGACCTATCTCTAGTGAATCCATGTTGCATCCGGTCCTGTAATCCACAGGATTCCATAAATTTCAGTTTTAAAAGTATTTCCATTAATTTGTTTACCACAGAAGTCAGACTTACCAGCATGAAATTCCCTACTTCTTCCTTACTTCCACTTTTGTGGACAGAGATCACATCCATCCTTCTCCAGTCCTCCGGTACCACTCCCAATTCTAGAGACTCATTGAAAACTTCCCTAAGTTCCTTCAGCAACCTCGGATGTATACCATTTGGCCCCATCGCTTTGTCTACTTTTATTTTAGCTAGCTCCTCATGAATAAAACCCTCTGAAAATTGATCAGGGTCTACCACTCCTCCATCCCTATTCATGTTTGTCTTCTGTGGTCCCGCTCCCAGCGCTTCAGCTGTGAACACAGAACCAAAATATTTGTTAAGTAATTCAGCTTTTTCTTTATCAGCTTCTACATATTTCTCTCCTTCACCTTTGAGTCTCACAATGCCACTTTAGCACTTCTTCTTATCACTAATATGTCTAAAAATATCTTGTCTCCCCATTTTATCGTGTCAGATATTTTTTCTTCCATTTGCATCTTTGCTTTCCTGACTACACGACCAGCCTCTCTTAACTTTTCAATATATTTTTGCCTGTTTTTCTCTTTCTGTAATCTTCTGTAGTTTAGGAAAGCTAACCTCATTCTTTTCCTCTTACCTTTACTTATTTGCCTCACAAAAAGGTTTTCCACTCTTACAATTACTCCTTTCAGTTTTGCCCACTGCATTTCCACTCCTTCCAGATGTTCCCGTCCAGACAATTCCTTGACATAATCCCCATTCTGAACAAAGTTAGTTTTTTAAAAGTCTAGAACTTTTGCTATTGAATGAGCCATCTCTATACCCATCTTAATATTAAAACGTACCATGCAGTGATCACTGGATGCTAGATGATCACCCACTTTAACATCAGAAACACTTTCCCTGTTTGTAAGCACTAAGTCCTGTATTACCCCTTCCCACGTGGGTTCCATTACCAACCGCTGGAACAGTTCTTCTTGTAGAGAATCCAGGATCTCCCTACTTCTAGAAAACTCTGCAATAGGGATACCCCAATCAATATCCGGCATGTTAAAATCATCTATTAGTAAAACTTCCCCTTTTAAAAAATATATTCTGAATGTCTACTATTAAATCTCTGTCCACTTCTTCCATCTGTGAAGGAGGCCTGTATATCGCACCAATGTACCGTAAATATATTCACCATTCCCGGTTATGTTATTTCTTTACTTTCTGTACTTGAAGCTATATCACTGACCGATTGTATATACAATCAGCTATCTCATAGCTACGTGGTCACTGTCTGTTATATTCTGTAACAAAAATAAAATAAAAATGATTGAACTAAAAACAAATTGATCCACAGTGCCTTTTTCTTGCCCTGCAGATCTTGCAATTGTGTGGCTTTAATATTATTTTTAACATATAACGCTACTCCCCCCTCCTTTTCTTCCTACCATGTCTTTCCTGAACAGATAATAGTCCAGTATTACTACTATACATCCCAGTCATGTCATGTTTCTCCATGAACCACGTCACCATGATCACTACTATAACCAACTCATCTTCTTCCATCACAGCTTCTAGATCCAGAATCTTATTTCCCATACTTTGAGCATTAGTATATACTGCTTTACAGACATTGTCCCCTTTTCCCATCTGTGTAGAAGTATTCAGTGATTTACTTACCTGAAGCCTTATACTTACCTGGGGGCTTTGATCATCCTGCCCCATCACTTCTAATTTAAAGCCCTCTTCAGTAGATTAGCCAGCCTGCTGCCAAAGACACTTCTTCCCTTCTTTGATAGGTGCACACCATCCCTACTCAGCAGCCCTTGGAAAATTATCCCATGGTCCAGGTAGCCAAAACGCTCTCGACGACACCATCCACATAGCCACGCATTCATCTCCAGGATGCGCGCTTCTCTGCCTTGGCCTTTACCCTCAATAGGGAGGATGGACGAGAATACAACCTGCGCACATGTCTGCTTCAACTTCTCTACCAGAGTCATAAAGTCACTTTTGATACGTTCACAGGGGTACATGGCAGTATCGTTAGTGCCAATGTGGATGACCAGCATCGGATAATAGTCAACAGGTTTAATGGGTCTCTGCAAGCTCTCCATAACATCTTGGAATTTGGTACCAGGCAGACAGCATACCTCTCATGACATCATGTTATGAGTCCCAAGAGAGTTTGAAAGGACTCGTAACAGGATATGTTATATGGACTAATATTTATTTACATCTGTGTTATATTAAACAAATAATTTATAACTCAATACGGTCATAAGTTGAGGTGTACTGTTGCCTCTCTACTTTCTTCCTTTCTTCTGGCTTTTACCATGGGGTTGTTGATTCTGCTTTTTGCATTTTTGCTCTCAATATGGCACTTGGAAAATGAATGAGTGTCACAGCATCTCTAGTCTAGGTCAAGGCTGATCTTTGACGCGGGAAGACATTCTCATGCAGTAACAGGCAAAGGTGTTCCAGGTATTTCATTCTGGTCATAGGAGTATTTATTGAACATGTGTGCCACGGATGGCATTCTGTCTGCAAGACTATGAAGGATCAGTTTGTTGGTCTCCATTACTCATTCATCTCTCTTAAAGCACAGGATATCTATTGCAACAAGGAAAAGAAAGTGGACTTCGTATATTACCTTTCTATGTTTACTGTCAAAGCACTTTGCATATTATATTATACCTGGGACAATGGAGGATTAAGTGACTTGCCTAGAGTCACAAAGAGCTGCAGTGGGAATCAAAGCCAGTTCTCCAGATTTGCAGGCTAATGCACTCACCGATAAGCTACTCCTCCACCACTATACATCACCTCTTCCTGAATTTAAATGACTAGTTGGAAAAATGGTCCATGACATG